>NC_133587.1:21767242-22101913 GCF_964106895.1 Numenius arquata | reverse complement strand
GTCCCAGTGTTGTTGGACGAGCACCGCTTGCTTTGAAGCCGCTGAGAGTAAAGCAGGGGGTTGCGGCAGTCAGCTGTGCCCTGCAGTGCGTTGGCAGGCTGAGACCAGGAGCCGGGTTTCTGCATCGGTGGGACTGAGCCAGTTGCCAGTCCCAACAGCTCCAGGTTGCATGTGCATTTATTTGGGAACGGTCATACCTGGAATGGGGCTTTGGGCCCGTCTGTGTCGAGGACCCTTCTTTCAGGCTGTGAGTGCTGGCCTGTTTGTGCATGAACAATAGCTGCCCTCTTTCTTTCCAGAGTTTGCTTTTCTGAAACCTTTTTCGACCTCTTGCTGGTGTACATCTCGCTGCCATAATCCTCATGGCTCACATCAGGGAGAATGCAAAGTTATAATGTGTAGTTATGATCGACCTCTAAAAATACAACCCCTGAAACCTGAACAGGTGAACGAGCTCTCATCCCTTTTTCACCAACATCACAGCTTGCTGCTCTCCCTAGGCTGGACGCTGCTTTTCCCTGTCCTCAAAAGACCAATCTCTGTCTCCAGTGCCTTTGCCCTCAAACCTTCTCCCTCTTTTTGTACATGCATCCCTTCGATGGGAGCAGCCATGCTAGGTGCTCCAGAGCTGATCTCAGCACCTGGAGGACAGAAGGGGCCATCTCTACCCAGGGCTTTGCAGTTTGGCAAGTCAGCGGGGCCTTTTCATGACTGCTGTGTAATCTTTAATTTTAGTATCTGTGAATTTTTGTGCGGGTGGAAGAGGGTTGGGTTCTTAAAGTAAATGTATGTCAGTCAGTTATGGGGTTTAAGGAAACTATTTGCAGAATTTTACCAAGACCAGGAGTAGTAAAACATCCTTAATACATCATTAATTAGTAAAGAATTAATAATGCATAGTTAATTAGTAAAACATCTTTAATAGTCTCATACAAAGCACAGAACCAGCTGTACAGCTGCACTTCAGCAGCAGGTACTGCCCGCTATCACACATTGCACGGCTCACGTTGAACATTGACTGGAGAACAGTAGATGCCTTTTTCAGCCAGGAGCTGCTGATGGGTCCCTTGCCCTACAACCTTGCCGTTCTGGACCATGGTGGTGAGCTATCACGATGCAAGTGCAACCTTCTATGGCTTTATCCAGGACTTCCTGGACAACGAGCAAACCAGAAGGTGAATTAAAACCAAGTACAGCAGCTGTTTCCACCTGTGGTGACCGAGTCCCTTACCTGTTATGTTACCTGTGATGGAGCAATGACAGATGTGATGTTTCTATGGCCTTGGAGGTTAAACGCTATGACCCCTGATGTCTGGTTCGGGCCCCTGTGTGTACACCTTGGGTTGGGGACAGAGCCTGCTTGCTGGTGTGCGTGTATTTTTATTTTCACTTGTCCCTGAAGTTGGGTCTCCAGGGTCACAGCCTGGCCCTTCCTTACTGCCACAGGCAGGTCAGAGTGGGTCAGTTTTAGAAATTGTCCCCAATAAATTGGTCTGGCTCCTTTGACAAGCCAGGCACTTTCACACTCAGCGATGTGGAAAACTCCAAATTTCAGTCCCACTCATTAAATAATTACGACTTAATCCCTCAAATAGTTCCATTATAAAATCATGGATAGTTTCACATTCTAGTTCGTAGGCACTAGGTATGGTGTACTTGGTCCACACACTTTTAAACACCCCTCCTTTTTTTAAAATACTCTGAAGGTTACAAATTCTTCAATGTTACCTGATGGTCTGGGCTCTGTGGTGACAAAGATGGCAAATATTGCAATAAAATTAATTTGAAAGTTGATACTACTGAATTGCTTTTGGGATTGAGAGTGGGGTTGGTTTGTTGTCTCCTGTTGGCATGAGCAGCCAACTTGCAAATCCCTGTTCCTCTGTGCAAAGCCAAGGCATCCTGTGTCCCGTGCAGAGGTTGCTTCATCTAACGAACAGCAGGATTTGGGGCTGCCGTACCAGAGCTGGGGCAGCAGCAAGGCATTGCTTCTGACCGCCACGGAGCTGGGTTCCTTTGTCTCCTGCAGATGTATGTATTTCTAGATACAGGAAATACGCACCAGCGTAAACCTGGGTTTGGACCTAATCCTGTGGAGTGTGACGTTTGAGCTGCTTTTCCACTGAGTGACACGTCTGGGGCAGCCCCTTTCCCAGTCACCAGGGGCAGCGTGGGTGAGGAGCCTCCGCGCAGTAGCTGAGCCGAGCACCACGTTTCGGAGTGTATTTCGGGCAGAGCCAAGCCCGTGATGCTGAGCGAGAGCAGTGTCATGTGCTTTCAAGCAGGAGATGGTGCAGAGGAGGTGAGCGCAGGGTGCGAGAGGGAGGCTGTGACACTGCCGGGAGCGAACCTAAGGCTCAGCTTAGCACCAAGCAGCCTGAGCATCCCGCTCTTCTTTCACCACTCTGGTGGTTCTCCCTAATTCTGAAGAAAACTCAGCCTGAGATATGTCGGGAGAGATTTAGGATCAATGAGACGCCAGTCAAATTCAGACTCGCATTTGCCTTGCACTTTATTTTAAAGCTGACACAAATTTACTCAAGAAATCTGATTGCAGCTCTGTGCTTCCCCCGTCTGTTACCTGCTTTGTGAACAAATGTACTCCTCTCATCCAAGGGATGAGGCTTTGCCGGGAAAACCCACCGATCTCCTAAGTGTGTGGGAATTTATTGACTGAGAAATATTTGCCCTAGCCCATATTTTCCACAAGAGTGAGCTGACAAGCAGGCGTTAGCTTGAGCCCACCAGTCCAGACAGCAGGCAGGACTAGCCTCTGCTTGCTTTCACCCCCCAGCAGCTGCTCAGAGCAGATCAACTTCTGGCATATATATATATATATTTTGTTTGTAGCATAATTATTCACAACCAATGTAGAAAACCTGAAGCTTCTTTTCCCTCCAAGGTGCTTTTCATTTTGCAGCAAAAAAGATCCACCCTACTCGAGACTCAGCTTGTCACATCAGATGCAACCAGGAGGTAACGACAGGAGATAGGGAAAAACAGGAAACAGGAAACGGGGCAAGGGAGAGAAGAGAGCGGGAACAAGGTGGTGGGTTTCTGCTTGTTTTCCCAAGCCAGCTCTATGTTTGACTTTACACACCTGGCTAATCAGATGTTGAGAAAAGGAGGGTGAGACTGGTGCTCCCTGGGCTGCCTTAGCACTTTCCTGTTGCTTTCACTTAATGGAAGGAAAGTACCTCTTTTTCCATGCTTTCTGCGTGTCTGTTGCTCCGTGCTCTTCCATCTGGAATGACTTGCCCACGTGCCAATATCTCCCAGGTTATTTTATTAACAGAGACTTCTGCAGGGATAGAGATGCCTCCCGTTCAGGCGTCTGCTGCAACGGGCTTGAGCAAATGCCTGAGGCCGCTGTCGCCTCCTGGCTCTCTGCTCGTCCTTCGGGTCTTCTGGGGGGAAAAACACCTCCACGTTTCAATGTCTAATTCAGCAAGTCACAGAGATGCTTTTAACCCGTACTTCCTTAGGAAAGCATGACTAGGCGCTATGTTTCCAGTTGCAAGTTTGAAATGAGGGCCTAATTACCTTTGGTAGTGATTCAATGAAGGAAAGAGTATGGGCTGCTTCTGCTGACCCGACGATCCCCTCCTGTGACACCCACCAGCTGTCACCCCCCATGCGATGTTTTCAGCAATAGTGCAGCCAAAGAGGATTGATTCTTGTGAGATGATACCAATCTGAGCCCTCAGCCGCTGGATATTTAGTGTCTTTTCATTTTGACCGTCCAGGAGCTAAGGAGTCAGGAATAATATATTTTAATCATGGTACTTTATAGATGGTTGGGTTTTATTTTGTGGGGTTTTTTTTTGTTTGGTTGTTTTTAGTTTGGCTACATTAAGGCCTTTAGCAGACAGGGCACTCGGGCCATTTCATGCCCTGTGTCTGTTAAGTTAGCTGCTTACACGTGGCAGCAGAGAAGGGGAGATGAAAGTGAAAGCCCAGTTATAATTGCAATCAATATGATATTAGACATTGTTATCAACCTTGAAAAACTCCAGCTGTATGAAGCCACCGTATTGCACCCCACTTGTTTATCACCCTAACTACAAGAGCAGACACAGATCCACTTTCTCTGCCACCTTGCTGTCAGTACTGGAGACATTTGGTACTATGCTGGTGACCCCCTATGTTCCTATACCCTGCTGGTTACTAAAGTATGTGACAATCTATTATGGACAACTTGCATACTTTATTATTATTTATAATTACTTTATTATTTATTTATTATTATTACGGACAACTTGGGATAACTTTAAGTTATCCCTCAAAAATTCTGGTTAAATATTAGAGTGCTAGTTATACGTTCAAGGTCTGTGCTCAGGTAGACTCATGCAGGAAAGTCTTGAAAAATCATCTCTGCTGCATTAACCCCATTTCCACTGGCTCTTAAAGATGTTGCACTAAGAGACAGGTGAGGTTTTGGCACGAGAAGACACAAAGCAAAGCTTAGCCCCAATTTAGTTGGATGCGTCAGGCGTGAATGGGTTTGCACAGCACTGGTTCTGAGTAGCTGTGATATGGGTGGGAGAAAAAAAAAGAAAAACAGGCTTGGAATAAATTAGAGAAATATGCTATGGTGTGTGTAACACCGTGGTTACTTACCAGCTTCTCTTCTTCCTTGCTGTAACTTTCTGTGGAGGGTAATCTTTCAAACAGCATGAACAAGTGGGTAGCCAACTTTTTGGCTTGGGCATAGTCTGGAGTGAAAGAACTGCTTTGTCCTAATGCCATTGCACCAAATACAACTGCTGAAAACACTCTGTAAAGGTAAAAAGGAGAAAAATATACTGACATTGATGTGGCAAAGGCAATAAAATCTTTTATGGGCATATTAGGGGCTTCAGATAAATGCTCATTAATAAAGGTGAGGTAGGGTAAGAGCTGTCTATTGCAAACTCTCTGACTTTTTTCCTTACTGAGAAAATCCATAATTTGTTTGTAGGGAGGAGAGTAGCACTCTGTGCTTCCCTTCCCTGCCCCTTGTCTGGATTTATTAGAAACTGATGTCTTGATTTCTGTTTCTGTTGTTAACGCATGAGATGCGGTAGGACGTATTGTTCCTTGCAGCTCAGTTGCTTCATCTATAAAATTGAAGGTATTAGCTGTGGAGCAGTCTGAGGATTCTGGAGAAATTGCCATTCCACATTTCCTTTGAATGTCCCAGTCCTCCAGGTGCGATCAGGTCATTGAGTTCAGGCGAAAAAGGCAAAAGACAAATAGGAGATGAGAAAGAGCCGTGAAATGTGGGATGAGCAAAGGGTAGTAGGAGAGGATGTATCTGAGGAGAAGGGATTCACTTGAATGCGTAGGGAAAGGGAGCGTAATGCTGGTGTTAGAGACGGGGTTGGTGTAATCGGGATGAGAAGCTGCTGTAGCCTCAGCAGCATTTTTTGCCTGACAAGCGTGTGGCAAGTGCTGAAAGCAGGCATGGGACGTGCATGGGAGACAAGGTGTCTATTGACAAATACAGACAGGGATTTCAGCTGTAGGGAGACAAGCAAAAGAGTTGATTAGACGCTGGAGATACGGAGGGAGGAAAGAGAAGGTTGGAAAGGTGCCAATTGGTGGGAACAATGGCAACAACTCACTGGCAACACTCGAAGAAGCTTTTTCAGCTCTGGCTGGGCACTTTCCAGATAGGGTGTTTGCTGAACCTTTCTCTTGCTCTCCTCCTCTCTTGTTCCAGGGTTTATAATTTCCTCACCTCAGTTTCACTGGTTACTTGCTCCACTTACCTTTTAATCTTGTCCACCTACACTCCCCACGGCTAAGCCATGTGATTCTGCTGTTGTTAAAGAAACCTTGTTGGCCATGAAAACAAGGAATGGCTTGGCTTTGCCCATCCTCATGTTGCCTCCCTTTTATCCTGGGGAACCTGGTTACGAGGGAAATTGTACGCAGGTAGCTAGACACAGTCTGAAAGCATCACTCATTTTGGATTTGTAATAGTGTAAGAAAGGAGGGGGAATGTAAGGGTAAAGAATGGAAGACAGAGTATTTATTGATTTTTTTCGTTCTGTACGCCATAATTTCATAATACCTATAGAAAAATCAAACGTACTCTCCCATATGAACAAAAAAGAATCTAACAAAGAGATACTTACAAAAACATGCCCATTTCTCACTAGATAGGCACCAAACATTAAATACCCAGCGTAAGTAAAGTACATAATAGCTTGTGTAAAGGCAAAAGCAAATCCAAAGATATGTGTTCTTTACAGAATTTCTGTAACAGAAAAAACATATAATCACAATCATATTGTACATTCACTTGTAGCAATCGAGAATGTGAAACGCATCCTACAATTCAAAGGAATCCACAAGTCCTTAGTATCTTAAAGTAAAATAATCTCCAGCTCTTTGTAAGATCCTAACCTAAGACATCATCATTCCTGTATACTTCAGCTTCCTCTCTGTCTGCAAAAACTCCAACTATCACAACAGAAGAAGAGATTGCTCCAACTCCAAATATTTTGAGCACGTACAATTTGGATTGTCTTTACCTCATACATTCATTTAAACTATTTTAAAAATTATAACATGGTTGCAATTCAAAGTTTCAACTGACACATCAGGAAAATCATTGAGAACTTTAGAATTTCTACAAAGCAGAAATTACTTGTTCAATAGAACAAATGTTTGTGCTTTGTCTTGCATTGAACCAAAGCAAGTGACAATTCATGAGGTTTCACATGGCCTGCAGTAGTACTTGGATAGAATAGCAGAGTGAACAAATAAAGGAGCTCCTGTGCAGGTCTACCCTTCCAGTCCATTCCTCAGGAAAATCCCACTGATTTTGATAGGAATCTTACCTAAACATACAGGTAAAGACTGACTTTTGGTTTGTTAAACAATAGATTCCCTCAGAAGAAAGGGCTTGTGATTATAAGAATTAATAAAGGCTTCCATTTGCAGAATTACAACAGCCACGAACAATATCATGGACACTTTGAAAAAAAAAAAAAGTCGTTTATAGCATTACCTTTAGAACATTATCTAAAATGTCAAGAACACTAGCTTGAAGGGAAAGATAATCTGTATTTTTTATATCAAAGCTGAGTTTGGAATAAAAGATTTTATAATGCACTGACAGAGACAAATTTTGATTCAGATTATTGGTGTTAATTTCTGTTCATTTTAAAAAGGAATATTTCAATATCTTTTTTGGGGGGGAAGTATTTTTAACCTGTGTGATGCTTGCAAACTTTGTCCATATATAAGATCAAATTTTCTTTCCTGGGTCAAAGTAACAACAATTCAAATATTTCCTATGGCTTCAGAAGCACCCTGTATTGAAGAACAGATATTCATCAGCAGAAAAACAAGATTATACAGATTTTTTTTTTAACGTAATCCCATAAATAGAATAACTGCAATAGAAGTATATATACAATACTGTTAAAAGACTGATTGCAACATTTGTAGATATGCTGCTGTTAAATATATCCAATTAGCATGGATTATAGTGGTGAAGTTGAGGCAGCATACAGCTTAACACAGGCCAGCAATAGGAGTTTATTTTCCAGTGGGTTTGTGAAACCTGTCACAAGGATGATGCCATGTGGCTGTCATCACTGCAGGACCCCAGGCAGGATAAACCGAAGGAGCCTACACCTCCTGCAAATGCCTTTGGAACTGCAGGGTAACCATATGTCCACATTTTCAAAAGCAACTAGTGATTTTGAACTCACCCTTAAAGAAATTATCTTTCCCAGGGTGCATTCTCAGCATTTTTGGAAAATCGGGAGTTTTTCAAAACTCCTAAAGGAGAAACTCAAAGCCACTGGCGGTTCTTAAAAATGTGCAGACAGGTCTTCCTGGCCCATATGGCAACTTGGCATCTAATTCCTGTCAATTTTATGTCTTTGAAAATCTACCTGTTTTGCCACAGAATTAAAAATAGTGGGTAGAAGTTTTTCAAAAAGTTTAATGATGCTACGCACCCAATCTTGATTGAAAACTAGTTGAAGCTCATGCCTTAATTTTCTTATTGCTCCCCAAATATTAAGGGGGTTTACTCGTAGTTAATTAATATAATCAGCAAACCATCTAATAACAATTCATTTAGTCTTGGTGAAGAATGCAGCAAATCAAAACTCAAAATGTAAAGCATCTTGAAAAGCGATTTTGTATTTTCATGTAACACTATACTCACTCTAGCTCATAATTTTGTTCTAATGTACTCATTTTATGGGAAAAGATAATTAGAAATTACCCACTGTCTAGAAAGTCACCTAGGATCTGGGACTGAAGCTCAATTCTTTCTCATGTGTTGTCACCCATGTGAGATTCGTACACTGTGGAATTCCACTACCTTCACAGAAGCCCCCCATAGTGTCTGTACCACTGCGAATCACAGAATCACAGAATCGCATGGGGTTGGAAGGGACCTCTGGAGATCATCTAGTCCAACCCCCCTGCCAAAGCAGGTCCACCCAGAGCAGGTTGCACATGTCCAGGCGGGTTTTGAATGTCTCCAGAGAAGGAGACTCCACCACCTCCCTGGGCAGCCTCTTCCAGGGCTCTGCCACCCTCGTGTGCTTGTAGATTGTACCAAGAGCTAACTGACTCCATTAGATAAGTGTATGACTAATTCTGCTGCTCATAAAGAAGGCATGAAATACATTTACTCTCTTTTAGCTATGTTGTTTCTGCACTACCTTTCACTAGGAGTAGTTTATTTTTCTCTTTGGTGTGTGAAGATGGCATTTCTCCATAGGCTTTTTACCAGGAAGAACCCCTCTTTAAAAAAGAGAAGTGTAGATTTTTACCTAGAGCTAAAACCGGATGCTTGGGACTTGTTTTCCTTCAGGTTTGCTTGAGATGCTGGTAGTGAAACATTTTGCTGAATTGCTATGGAAATACGTATGTTTTAAATTTTGCCAAAAACTGGGGATCTGCAAAAAATTGTTTTGATTAATATAGTCTGCCAAAAACAGATATTCAGGTTATCGCCCAACAATCATCTAACCGTTCTTACAAATAGTCTTCAAGGAAGTTGGCATGAGATAATGATAATCAGCTGTAAACAACGTGACTATGAAATAACTTCAAAATATTTCAGTGCACAAGAATGCACTCAACAAGCTTACTTGTTTGGCAAAACTTTATGAATAATCAGTGACAGTATTTTGAATTTTTTCTTGATTACCCTATCATGTAAAGACAAGGAGGTTTCTTTTTTTTTTCCCCAATGCATATATTCTTCTGAAAAGAAACCGCTTTTAGCTTCTTTTATTAATGTGTAACAAAACACCTCCAGGCTTGTGAAACATCAGCCTATACTGTAGTGGTACTTGGAAGAAAACGTGACTTTCAGCCCTCAAATCAGCAAGAAAAAGGCAAAGCCTAGCAGCTCTGAACACGAGCGGTAACCTCCAAAAACTCAACTGTACCCATGTGCTTAGCAGCCCTCTCCTTCTACATCATTACTTCTGCACAATGAGTAAACGCTTAGACAATCTACAAATAAGAAACACAACAGATTAAATAACATGAGGGATAAGATACTGAAATATTTAAATTATGTGGAAAAACCAACATAACTGCATGTAAATATCATCTGGCTTCCCTACAAAGACAATCATCATGTTTTCTTTATGTCTATATTACTGATAAGAATAGATTTACAGGCAGGTAAGGTGAAATTTTGCTCTGCACAGCCAATTTCAATACACTTTGAGGCTGAGAAGCTTTATAGTTGTCTTACTAAGAACCTATATTGAATTTATTCTTCTGAGAAGCAACAACACAGTCAATTGTTTTGGATTGTTCCTTTGTTTTTCCAATAGCCAACCTGGGGGCTCACAGGGGTTTCCCAGTTTACCTCCTGGTCCCTGCATTACCCTCTTGTGCCTTTTCCTAGCCCTCGTACACTATGAGCCTCAGCCGGGGCTGGTAAGTGTCCCGTGCAATAACGGTATGAGCTGGAAAGAGACACAGAAGATAGATACCAATTTTAACCAGATCACACCATGATTGCACTGGATACTTATTTCAAAGGAGTGTTGTGAGACCTTGTTTGTTAAATTCAAGTTGCATTGCAAGCCTCAGCTGAAAAATGTTGTAGAATTCATCAAAGATTAGTTAATTCCTTTGAATTCTCTTGACCGTTTGTCAGACTTATACTGGGAAAAAAGTATTATTAGATAATACTTGTTTACATCTGTTGGGGAACACATTCTGTGGATGCCTTGTGATTTGACCTTACAAGGAACCATGGCTATGTAAATTTATGCCAAAATGCCCGGCAGGCGAAACCAAGAGGAGTTTCCTTTCTTTTTCTTTTAGTGGGAAAAGGACTAGGCGTAAACACCCCAAACAGTTTTCTGATCAGTCTCGAGGCATAGAAATGCCTCTGACAAACTTTCCTAATATAGATCATGGAAAGAGAGACTAAGATTTGCTGTGCCCGAACTCCTCTGCACAGCTGACTGTGGTGTAATGGGAGGGAAGGAAAGGGCAGAAAAGAAGATTCCACAGGTGCTGCATTGCTTGGAGTGTGTCAAAACCCAGTCCCCACAAAGTTCAGTCTGTCCTGAGACAGCACGTCTTGGGAAGTGGGGAAACAGTTCTCAAAGTTGCGAAATGAAGGAACACCCTCCCTCTTTGCTCCCACACTCCCATTTTCCTCTGACACAGATTCCCAGGCTCCTGCTTCCCTTCCCGGATGAGAGGGGAAGAAATGAAAATCAGAGCAAAGGATTGCAGGGAACAGTCAGCTACACTGTCACCGTGACATTTTCATGCATCACGAGTGTGACCAGCAGTTAGAGGGAGGTCATCCTCCCCCTCTGCTCACCCTTCCGGTGAGGCCCCATCTGGAGCACTGTGCCCAGTTCTGGGCTCCCCAGTTCAAGGTCAGGGAACTGCTGGAGAGGGTACAGCAGAGGGCTACGAAGATGATGAGGGGCCTGGAGCATCTCTCTTATGAGGAGAGGCTGAGGGACTTGGGTCTTTTTAGTCTGGAGAAGAGAAGACTGAGGGGGGATCTGATCAATGCTTATAAATACTTAAAGGAAGGGTGTCAAGAGGATGGGGCCAGTCTTTTTTCAGTGGTGCCCAGGGACAGGACAAGAGGAAATGGGCACAAACTTGAATATAGGAAGTTCCACCTAAACATGAGGAGGAACTTCTTTCCTGTGAGGGTGGCAGAGCCCTGGAAGAGGCTGCCCAGGGAGGTGGTGGAGTCTCCTTCTCTGAAGACATTCCAAACCCACCTGGACACGTTCCTGTGCAACCTGCTCTGGGTGGACCTGCTTTGGCAGGGGGGGTTGGACTAGATGATCTCCAGAGGTCCGATCCAACCCCATGTGATTCTGTGGTTTTTTGATCTTTATTACTGCTGGTTTCTATACTGTGCCTTTCTATGCTAAGCCCACAGACAATTGCAAGGTGAGAGAAAGAGATGGCATGTGACAGGTAGAAGAGAGGGGCTCTGAAAGGAAACAAAGAAAAAAATGGAAAAAATGGAAAGAAATGAAGAAGGGGCAAAAAAGCAGAGTACTGGGAAAAGATAGAATGGAAAACAAATCATATGAAGAGCGGTTGAAGGAGCTGGGACTGTTTAGTATGAGGAAGAGGAGGCTGAGGGGAGACCTCATCACTCTCTACAACTACTTGAAAGGACACTGTAGAGAGGTTGGTGCTGGTCTCTTCGCACAGGTAATTAATGACAGAACAAGAGGGAATGGCTTCAAGCTCCAACAGGGTAGGTTTAGACTGAACATTAGGAAAGAATTTTTCACAGAAAGAGTGGTCGGGCATTGGAATAGGCTGCCCAGGGAGGTGGTTGAGTCACCATCCCTGAATGTGTTTAAGAGTCCTTTAGATGTGGTGTTGGGGGATATGATATAGGGAAGAACTTTGTAGAGTAGGGTAGATGGTTGGACTCGATGATCCCAAGGGTCTCTTCCAACCTGGATGATTCTATGATTCTATGATTCTATGATAGGGAACACAAATGCAGACTTGGAACAAGTGTAAGGGACCCAAGACTTTTAAAATGCTTAGTATGCTCTGAATGCTACAAACTATTTGAGAATATAAATTAATAACTCACCTTTTTAACTTTCAGCTTCATATTTACTATATCACCATTTTTTCCAGAACAATGCAAGGCAGACTTTGGCTTCTTTGAGGAGTATATTATTGATGCATCGCCAATGTCCTTATCTATTAAGCAACACTGTGCAGTACAACATAAAAACAGAGAAAAACGTCACTGAACTCACCTTTCCTGCGATTTCCAGTTCCTTGTTATCCTTATTCTCATGTCCAGCCAGCATCTTCATTTGAATCATTCCTGTTACAGCAATAATTGGCACAACAGTTAAAAGCAGAAGAGTCAGCTGCCAGCCACAGACTGCTGTTTGTTTTTCTGTTTTAACAAAAACCACAGTTTTTTGTTAAAACTGGAGTTTTAATGCTCCAGTGCTGATTTTAGGATCATCAAACCAGCTGATCTCCTCTAACATGAAATAGAGTTACTGTAATCTTAAAAACTTCCATCTGCACATCACCTAATTAGGCTACATAAGAGAACTTAATCACTTTGGATTACGATGGGATGACACATACGATATGGTGTTCTTTCCATGTAACTGTAAATACAATAGACCTAAAAGTTTAATAAAGATACAGGAACACAAATCTCAAACCTAAGTTGTGCTAGCAATCTGTATATCCTTTTTTGCAAAAGCACAAACACCACCACATCATTTCATATCCAATGTAGCTTTACAAGAAATTTTTCACTTGTGAATTTAACATGGTTTTGATAATCACATGGTCACTAAATAACTATACCAAGGAATTTGCCATTTAGGGACAATTACTTGGGTGTTTAACACAAATCTCCAAAGACTGCTAACTAAACAGTATACTTTCTCCTGTTATAAAGCTAAAAATATATCTTCATTCTCTGTCAGTTACAAGTACTGTGAAATCTGTAAGTCTGCTGTGAAGTGTTTTGGAAGTCTGAGTGTCGCTGCAAAATTTCTGAGAAGACATATGTAAAATGCTATGCAGTGCTGGGGATTACTCAAGACTACCTCTTCCTCATCTGAAATACACTATTATCAGGGAAAAAAATCTTATCAATTATATACTTTTGTATCTCATTAGCAATTCAGATTAATTGGTCGGAGGGATCAGTGATTTGGAAGCATTTATTTGAAAAAAAAATGACGTCTGAATTCAATGCAAAACATTTGTATAATTTAAACCCAGGAAGTAAAAATAAAATATTCACTCTGTCTGTCCTCCAGATTTGCCAAATATCAAACCCAAAAGATCATTATCATGAAACAATCTAAGTGTTTCTATTACTTTATAAATACATAATTATTAGGAACAGTATGGTATTTTTGTGTAATAACCTGTTCAGAAGGTTACTGTAAGAGCTTTTGTATTTCCTGCCATTAGTGTATAAATTCATAACCTTTAGACATCAATGAACATGCTACAGTATGATTTCTTGGGGTTTTATTGAGGGTGAGGAATTATTTTTAAGCGCAGTAAAGTACTGTATTCTTAAATACAGTAAGAAAAAAAAAGATGTAAAACAAACAGTTTCAATCTGGCTGTAGGCTCATATAGCCAGATGGCTGCTGTGGTGTTACGTGAGATGCAGAATGCACCATATGTGCATGGTGCAGCTGGTCAGACAGCCAGGTCCTCTAACCTTCGCTAGTAATTATTTGTGGATCACAGCCTACACATGGAGTTAGCTGACCCTGAAGGCAGATCTGAATTTCACATTCAGTATCTCAGAGTACAGCCCACTTTCTCTGGCCCACAGTCCAAAGGTGCATTGATTTTATTGAATAAGCTAAATAAGCACTACCATTACCCTTGAGCTTTCTTACACTTGACCTACAGTTATATCAATGAAAAGGTTTTAAAATCATTTAAAATATCTACCTGGACCTGTTACGAAGATTTAGTCCAGTCAGTTTCTAAACTGAGCTACTGAAATCAGTGGGGTATCTTTATGGGTATGATTGCAGCGTGACTACTTAAATAAACACAGAGACAATTTATGGGATGCAAACAAACAAGCATTTCTAAAGCTCCAGAAAGCTAAATATATGATGTTTTTACTTGTCTCAGAATTGCTCTAAATGCCATGGATTGAAGCCTCATTGTAAGGACTTCTCCAGCTTCACCAAATCTGAAACCCTGTTTGAGAAAAAAAATAAATAGCTTTTTTATTACACAATCACAGTTTTTGTCTTTTTCAGATAAATAGTTAAGTGACTATCTGCATATAATATTAAAAAGAAAATTACTAAGTAAAAAATATTCTAGCTGTAACTGAGGTAATAGAAGTTTTTAAAATCTAAATTTAGCATGTGTAAGGGCAGAGCAAACAGTGAGACTTTTTTAAGAAACAAAAAAATGTGTATACCATGTAATAGTCTTCAGGGCCCACCAAACAATGTTTTAATTGCAGGGTTTTTTTCTTACACCTGATCTCAAACTGAAACCGGTCACTTCAAAGTAACAGGCTGGGTGCCTCGAGTATTCACAAGTAAGACCCTCTGCTCGTTTTAGGCACCGTACAAATACCAGGGATTTCCCTCTCTCTCAGACCTTACAATCCAAAAACTGTTGTGCTACTGGTTATTTTCTAGAGGAGGCCTCTGAACTTGCACAGATGCTCACTGACTACAACACAATTCAGTCTGCACAGAGACGTACTGGTGGATCTGTCACTCCTGGGCCAGGGCCACCTAGTGTCAGACCACACAGGAACGACATGAGGGAGACACTGTAGCCTGAGCTGCATCAAAAGAAGCATGGCCAGCAGGTCAAGTGGAGTAGAGTGCCCCTCTACTCCACTCTGGTGAGACCCCACCTGCAGTACTCCATCCAGCTCTGGGTCCCCCCAGCACAAGAAAGACATGGACCTGCTTGAGTGGGTCCAGAGGAGGGCCACAAAAATGACTGGGGGCTGGAGCACCTCTCCTATGAAGACAGGCTGAGAGAGTTGGGGTTGTTCAGCCTGGAGAAGAGAAGGCCCCAGGGAGACCTTACAGCAGCCTTCCAGTAGCTAAAGGGGGCTACAGGAGAGATGGGGAGGGACTCTATCAGGGAGTGTATGATGGCACGGGGGGGGTAACAGTTTTAAACTGGAAGAGGGCGGACTTAGATTAGATCTCAGGAAGAAATTCTTCACTGCGAGGGTGGTGAGGCACTGGAACAGGTTGCCCAGAGAAGCTGTGGATGCCCCATCCCTGGAGGTGTTCAAGGCCAGGCTGGATGGGGCTTTGAGCAACCTGGTCTGGTGGGAGGTGTCCCTGCCCATGGCAGGGGGGTTGGAACTGGATGATCTTTAAGGTCCCTTCCAACCCAAACCATTCTATGATTCTATATTTTCCTGCACTTTAAAATTATGATCAATTTAAAATAAAACCAACAACAATTCCTGCTAAGTAAATGAAAGATTGATAAGAATTGAGTTAACTTCAGAAAGCCCAATCAAGTGTTGAATTTCATTAAGTTCTCTCTTCATTCAGTGAAAAACTAGCCAATACGGTAATAACTATACTGTGGGGTGGGCGGTGGGGAAGACGGATGGGACTTTTAGCCACGGAGATTTTTTTCCTAATAAAAAATTACACTAAACTGTTCTGAAAACATACAGGAGTTAACTAAGGTAACTGGAGAGAGCACCTTTAAACCCTCTTTAAAATGAATCAGAAAGTCAATAAGGAGGGACTTTCAACATGAGGAAGCCATGAAGAATAGCAGCAAGACTTCCAACTGCTTCAAAGTTAAGACCTGAGAAAAACTGCTTGAGAAGTTTGGGAGACAGCTTGAGAGATGATAAAAATATTCAAGATAGATTATGTCTGAATGACAAAACTTCAGGAGCCTGAGTCAATAAGATGCTGGTGATTTGCAAAAAGTACTTGCATAAAAGAGCTTGAGTTTTCACAATGAGGATGGGAGGCACTGGAGCAAGTGACTCGAGGAGGGTGTGGAGTCTCCATCCTTGGAGGTATTCCAAACCCAACAGGACATGGCCTTGAGCAACCCACTCAGACCTCAGAGTCTGCCCTGCGTTCAGCGGGGGCTGAACTACACGAGCCACTAAGGTCCCTTCTAACCCGAGCTGTTTTATAATTCTATGATTTGGAAAAGTAGTCTGAGAAGAGATCAGCTCCAGAACTTATTTTCTTATTTTTTTCCCCACAATCTTCATTTTTACCTCCTCATACATTTTGTTTTTAGTGTCTTACTTTTAAAGAAACTTTCTTGCTTAAACTTCCTGTAATTCACAACTTTGAATTAAACTTGCATATTTTACTTAATATGAAGTTTAGCATAAAAAGCTTCAGGGAAGCTTTTCTTTCACCTAGAGCTTCTCCACTGAGAATACACTGCAAAACTGGAGATGCCTTTGGGAGCAATTCAATCCATTTAGGTCAATAGCACACAATATGATAAAAGCTATGAAAGACCTTTTGTGGAAAAGCTATCTGCATATCAACAAACTTGTAGTAAATTCCATTCTGTTCTATTAGTTCACTATGAGTCCCTTGTTCTCTGATAACACCATTTTCAAGTGCAGCTATAAGATCCGCATTTCAAACCACTGAGAAACAATGACTGATAACAAGTGTAGCCCATCCTTTCCTGATCCAGAAACAGCATAACAATGGCTCCACATTAGTATTGTCAGGTACAGAAAATATTTCCTGTCTTTACGTATTAGAGTTGAACAAAATATTTTAACTGGAAAATTTTCATTGGAAATGATGTTCTAGTAAAGATCAAAATCATCAATGAAGAAATTTTGAATTTCACAATTTTTTTCAGTTTCTCCTAGGTAAACTGAAGCAAAAATTTAACTTAAATTGAATACCGCAAAACATACGTTGTTGAAAATAAAAATGAAGGTATTCTGTTTTTTTCATGGCAGACTATTACTTTCTAAACATAAATATCTAAAGGTTCTTTTTTTAAAATTGCCCCTTCAATATTTCCCCATTTATTTATCTGATTTCCACTGAATATATACTATCTGCCATTAAGCCTGTCAATGAGAATTCTATTTCAGAGCATTTCACAAATATTAAAAAATAATCACTGAGCAATTTTACTGGCCCTAAATTACTCATTTGATTTCGCTGAAAATAGTTATCTAAAATTGTATGTAGTATCATACTTCTATTACATTTTTTTCCATCTTTTTAATTATTTACGAATAATAAATCCTAGAAGTATGTTGTTTGACATGACAAAGTTGTTTTTACAGGCACATTGTGACAGTGTGTGCTGGGAAAAATTGGTATTAATATCTAATGACCCAAATAGTGAATCCAAGCCTTATATAATTCAGTTTAAAAATCTTAACATATTGAACTGTTAGAATAATGGCTTAGTAAGTGTTTTGCAATTAAGAAATAAAAGAGAAAACTGTAATGTGTGGGATATTCTGAATGAATTTCCAGCTAAACCTGATATCCTAATGTTGTCACGTGATTTTAAGAACTGGAAATAACAGCCATTCAGGCCATACTTTCAAAAATGGTATGCATTTTCTTAACGCCCTATCCACATGAATAGCAAACAGAGATTCAGGAGAGGTTTGGTAAAGCCTGCAGGGAAAAGTGCAGATCTGATGTAAACCTTGTATAGAGGTTCCTGCTCAGCACAGTGAGGAAGAGAGAGAAGTAGGTAAGAGGAGGACAGATGAATGCTTGGCACCCAACAGCTTAGCTTCATCTTGCTTAACATCAGCAATCAGATCTAGTCTAGTCTGAGCAAGTCTTTCTGGCGTGCTCTGCCAGAAACATCAACAGGGAGGTTCATCTCACCATATGACATATTTTACAGATAGGTGGGAGAGAGAGGCTAGGTAACTTGTATAAACTAGCTGTCTGAGTTTTATATTGCATCAGTGAGTTGGCATCCCACCAAATATGTCTCGATCAGCAGCTCTCTGCCCTCCGGTCGCTGGGTTTCACTTTACAGGACATGGGTTGGGAGAAAGATCCCTGTGTGCCAGCTAGTGCAGTTTCACAGAGTAGTGTCAGTTATCAAGAATTAGGACTAGTGGACAGAGTCTAACTCTTGCTGTGATTAGAGGCAATTCGGTGTCCAAGTAAATATTAGGGACTAAAATATCTTTGAAGATGAGAACGTAGATTCTGTTTTCTGAGTCTTCCAGACACAGGCCTGCTCAGTGGGTAGAGTACGGTACTTCTGAGGCAGAATAGCCTATGGTGGAAAAGCGTTTTATAAAGGTATTTTCCATAGATAACTTGTGATCGTCGCTGCACTGGTGGGAATTTGTGTTCACTGGGAGCATAAGCAAACATGCACAGTGAGAGGGAAAAAAAACAATGAACATGATTGATTCAGCCTGAGGAATAGGAGCAACTATTTTGTAAATGGTTCATACACTTGCTTAGAGCAGACAAGAAGTACAGGATTGGCTGTTTTTTTCAGTTGTCTATGTGGTTTGTAAGTTATGTCTAGACAGCAGTCAGCATGTAGCAGCAGCTCTTGCATACATCCCCTTGTTGGTTTTGAATTACTTTGGTGGATGTTAATAAGAACATAGTCCACACAGATCCCCCAAACTGCTCTTAGCCCGTGTTGAGCTCTTCACTGCTCTAAAGACTGAAGCTTGTTTTGGAAAGCCTGTTCAATCCTACCCATAATGTCATTTACAGAATTCCATGAGCACTTACAAAAATACTTCACCATTGATCACTACTGACCTTGTCCAGTGCTGCCTGCACAACTGATTCACTCTCAGTATCCAAAGCTGACGTTGCCTCATCAAGCAGAAGAATTTTAGGATTGCGAACCAGAGCTCGGGCAATGGCTATTCTTTGCTTCTGGCCTCCACTCAGCTGTGCCCCTCTTTCTCCAACCACGGTTTCAAACTTCTACAAGACAACCACACATGTTTCCAAAACATTCTGTGGCACAGTCCTTTCGCCAAAGAAAGGCAGTGTAAAGAAAAGGCACATCAGTGTTAGGAACCCCGGCGGCACCTTCTCCTTCCTCTAAAACACTGCAGGATAAACACCCACTTGGATAGAGCTGCCTCATTGTTTGTGGCCCTGGAATTCTAATAGTTCTTCAAAAGCTCATCAAGTCATGACCTAAAGAATTAAAATTAACATTATTCTCAAAAGTTATGAGGAAGCTCTGCATATTCACAGCTCTGGAAAACAGCTTCCTTTGTTTACAAGAATCCATTCTAAAGACCTATTTGGTACAAGAAGCTATAGAATTAATTTTTTTCAGCAGGACAGCTGGTTTGCTTACGTGGGGTAGCTTCATGATGAAGTCATAAGCATTTGCTTCCTTGGTAGCTTTTTCAATCTCTTCCATGGTGACGTCCTCACGGCCGTAACGAATATTTTCTGCAATGGTAGTAGCAAAGAGCACGGGCTCCTGACTCACCACACCAATAATCTCCCGCAGATATCTTATCATAGAATCATAGAATCATAGAATGGCTAGAGTTGGAAAGGACCTTAAAGATCATCTAGTTCCAACCCCCCTGCCATGGGCAGGGACACCTCTCACTAGAGCAGGTTGCTTAAAGCCCCATCCAGCCTGGCCTTAAACACCTCCAGGGATGGGGCATCCACAACTTCCCTGGATGTTGTTCCCACAACTTCCCAATCTTACGTTTAAGGTCTTAATATCCTGCCCATCAATGGTCACCTAAGCAAAGGGAAGCAGACAAAAACTGTTCACTAAGTGTTTTGGTCAAGGAACCTCTCTCCCCAGGTCTCCCCAAGCCTTTTTAGGGGAGAATTTACCATGTCACTGGAACAAGGGCAGTGAGGCCAGAACTAGACTTGCAACACCTGGGACACACAGAGCAGTCCTCTCACTTGAGATATCTTACCGTGCCTTCCCTGGGATCGTAAAATCTCTGGATGAGCTGAACAGTTGTACTTTTCCCACAGCCGCTGCCACCAACCAGGGCCACTGTCTGGCCACAACTAATCTTGAGATTCAAGCCCTTCAGTATCTGCGCATGTAAGAAAGGTGACCAAAACCATAACAGTGTGTAAAAATGTCGGTGTAGATTTGAAGAAACTCTAAAGACAACAATAAAATTTTGCAAGTGAGCTCTAGCTTTTAAAGGGGAAGAACTACATGTGGAATTGCGGATGGGCAGGTGTGGCATTTGTGGAGTTTACAGCACTATGAAGAGATTCTTCCTTCTGCTTATCCCTTCAGGATGTGACATTTCACACCTACTGCAAAAGTCAAGTTCTGCTTTGCATGCAAACTCACTCAGAGAGGTGGTGAAGGTGCCACACAGCAATTACTGCAGCTGTAGAGGAAAAGAACTTCTCTTTCCCTCTTACACTGCTGTTGCTCTATGGGAGCTTTTCTCTGTAGCTTTCTCTAAAAGTTCAAGAATCAGAAAGACATTTGTAAAGCTGTGTAATGAGATGAAAGGGAAACTTGTCTTGGATATTTCTGTTTCAGTTACCAGGAAGAAACAATTAATAGTTTTGTTTTTGTGTATTTCTATAAAACCTCATATTATTTCATGGTGAGTATCCCAGTAGGAAAGCATCCTGAGGAGGTTCTTAGTTAAAAGAAGTGGGAGAGCCGAAATTCCATTAAATGTTTGTCAGGACTATTCTTGTTACAGAACAACAGGGTAAAGAAAGCATTCTTTTCTTTCAGTAATACTAAAACCTCTGAAAAATTGCCATTTCTATCAAGAATATTTTGAATTGTCAGATTCGGATTATGTTAAAATGATCAAGTATGAACTGAGAAACCTAATTTAAACCCTTAAGCTACCTTAGAACCCAATCAAAAGCCTCTGTTTTGCAATTTTTTACATGATAATATACTTTTACAGTGTTAGACCTTTACATGGAAGCTAGCCCTGGGAATAAGATAAAAGCCAAGAACCTGATCCAAACCCCAAAGCTGCACATGGAAACATTTCACTGATTTCAGTCAGCTTTGGGCCAAATACTTTCTCCTCTATTGAAGTGAAAAGAATAAAGTCTCTTCACAGTATTTTCTTACACATAAACATGCAAGATAAAAAGTGCTAAAAGGTAGAATGGGCCCATCTGAGGGCATTATTTAGGTTTAATCTCCATTCTATCACAAGTTATAATTAGGGAAGAAGCACAGCTGTTTCAAACTCTCCTAAAATGTAGCTGTGACAACAGCAAGCCTGGCACAGTCACCGCACACCAGCACCTGCTCCGTGTCTTGGTCAGGTTTTGCAGGACTTGTTGGGGAAGTTCTTCTCATTTTCATTTGTTATGCTTTGCCCTTTCTTACCAGGATTAAGTGTTAAAAAGGTGACGTCTGTAATAGCTAGAGGAAGAAGTAAAACACAAAGCCCTTCTCCAATACTAGATAATCTGATAAACATTTTAGAAACCTAACGCAGAATGCACTGAGAGTAGTAGTGGTCTTCATAGTCTTTGTATTGATTCTAATGGCAGCTGTTATAAGTGCCAAATGATTTAAACTGAACTTTCTGGAAACTGGTAAACTGGAATATTTTCCTTAAAAGTTACTTGAGAAAGCCCTGCTCTTCTCTGTCTTCATATTCTACCTGAACAAAATGGGAACAGATCCCCTTTTATAGATGAGTGAAAGCAGACTTCCTTCACGTTGGGAAAGAAGATTTTCCAAGGCATTCAGAATAAACGTATTTTCAGAAATCATTCAGACCTCTTCCCCAGTTAATTCCATCAGGACTTACCTTACTGAGAGCCCTCAAACAAAACAATCTCGTCCTTCAAAGGGCAGGTTTTCCATTGTAAAAGCAATAAAGTAGGTGTTGGATCTGCTGCCAGTTTCTCAGAGAAATACTTTTACCAGACTTACAGTGTGGACACTTTGGGAGATCAGTATATGTCTGTAACATTTTACTGGGTTAAATGAATGAATATTATGATAATTAAAATGACTATTAGGACAATTAGCATTTTTCATTACATTTTTGACACATAAGGACCATTAACTTCTTAGCTTTCAGTGGAAATTTCTTATAGTTACATTTTATTTTAAAAGATAGGCACTTAATTTAGTTAACCAACAATTTCTGGCTAAAATGTGTTATGAATTCTAGATAAAAGCAAAGGTTGCCATTATTTCTAGGACTTTTTTTTTTTTTTTAATTATAGCAACTGTTTTTTTCTAAGGTAGTCAAGTTATCTTAAAAGGAATGTGTATCACCTCCATGCATAATACCTTAATAGCTAGCCTAGCAGGATAGTTGAATTAAATATTTTGGAATTTCAAATTACCTTTAACATGGTTTGGTTTCTAGCCAGCATTGGACACACCGTGAATTTAAGGTCTCTGTGCAGATCAACATGTCAAGAAAAGGGTGATAAAAAATTGTTTAGATTTCAAATTACATTTCAGCATGATACAGGGCTGTGAAATCTAAGACTTTAATATTACCATATAAAGGGTATTACCATATAAAGGGGCATAATGGGTCTCATTGCAAAGTAGCTGCAACTACTCAGATGCATGAAGCCACCTGTCCAGGTCACTTGCAGACCTGCTGTTAGAGGTGAGTAACCAATGCAAACACTCAGGGCCCTAAGTCTTCACTGGTATAAATTAAGGAATAGAGGGAATAATCTAAAACATCAGCGAAAGGAAGGAGTAACCCACACATTCACATTCAGCCATTGCATAATAACAGTAATTTGTGTTCATGATTATACTCCTTTAGGATGAGAGGAAATGGCCTCCAGTTGCACCAGGGGAGGTTTAAATTGGATATTTGGAAAAATTTCTTCACTGAAAGGTTTATCAAACATTGGACCAGGGAAACAGTTGTATCGCCAACCCTGGAGGTGTTTGAAAGATGTGTAGATGGTGTGCTTGGGGACATGATTTAGTGGTGGACTTAGCAGTGCTAGGTTAACAGTTGGACTTGATGACCTTAAAGGTCTTTTCTAATCTAAATGATTCTATGATTCGATTCTATGATTCCATATTTTATATACAGTATATAAATATCTACTCATATTTATAAACTATACAAATATTTTAGTATTTTTTAATATAGGACTTGCAAGTAGAAGTTACATTGCCAAATGTACAGATGTAGTCACTCTAAAGGCAGTCCTCTAAATTATTGATAGCTGAAAAGCGACCATTACTAATAAACTGTGCATAGTTACAGAATATTAGAATCCTCTCTCAGTTGTTGTGTTGGGTTTTTTTAAGAATGAAGATTAAAGTATGTTTATTCAGGCAAGCTTTGTAATAATTTCTTTTTCTTCTTTAACCTGGTCTTCTGAACTACTAGATAAAACAACAACTGATAGAAATTTGCATCTCCCTCACTTATTCGCTCACATTCCAGTATTTAGATGCTTGTCCTGTAACCAAAATTGGTTTAGGGAGATTTTTTAAATTTTTTAATATTGTACACCCAATTGCTAATTTTAGTTCAGATGTTCAATGCTTTTGGGTGACAGACACGGGGAAGATACTCACATTATCTACAGTACTAAAGATTGCATAGTTAGCTTCTCTTGCATTGGCAAATGCCTCCATACTTGGTGCAGTCTGTCCAACACTAAAAGCTCCAAGTAATACAGAAAGAAAGACATAAGAGAAAAAAAACCCACCGAAAACACTGCACCACAAAATACATAGCTAGGGATTTATAATTCTAATTAGATGGCTTTATTTATCCGGCAATATTAGCAATCATTGCTTAAAGTAGCTTTATGCATCCTGCCAACTATGAGGAAGCCTAGAATCAAAGCAGAAATAGAACAGTTGGCAATAATTTAAACAGAAAGTAAACGTTGATAGGAAGAAAGGAATCAATTTTCCTTCTTCCATAACTGGACCATAAGAAGGATATTGTAAGGTGCTGACGGCTGGGATTCTTCAGAGTGAGAATAGAGAACAGAAGGACATTTCTAATTCCACCTGAACAAAAATTAGCCAACAGTTACTTTTGTGATTAAACATAGAAAAAAACCCTCTTTATTTTCTTCGTATGACATAAAAAGAAGGGTAATTCAACCCAAAAGGTAAAGGTAAAGTAATCCACTCCATTGTAATACTGGCAAGAACAGAACCAAAAGTTTGAGGAAACTGGAAATTTCTTTGTGTGAAATTGTGTGAAATTGTGTTTGTCACACCAGAAGCAGACTCTAATTCCTAATTAATTTTTTCAGCCTTGGCTCTGACTTTTTTATACGTGGGTGTTTTTTCTGAACATACACAACAGTGCCACTCATTTCAGATGCTGGGAATAAAGGCTTGTTTCAATTTTATTCTAATACATTTAAATATTAACTCAAGCTTACGTTACAGTGTAAAGTGCTAGTATCCCAGAGGAGGTGAGAGTGAGTATGGAGTGCTGGAAGGACCAGCAATAACCCCTGCTCTGCACTCGTGCTGCTGGCCAGATGTGGCAGAAGCCTGGCTGCAGGTCCTCCTGCTTTCCCTGCTCCACCGGTTGCTTTCCCTGAGGACATGAGAGCAAAGCTTCTTCCCAGCTGCTCTCTGCGGTGTGCTGGGAATACAAACTCACCTGCCTGTCTTTGCCCTAAAGTGGATAAAATGTACTTACACGCTTGGTCACAAGTGGGACCAATAAGTTCCTTGGTCACAAGTGGGACCAAATAGTGGGCTGCTCCTCAAAGATCCTTAGATATTAGCTAGAGACCCTGGCGCCTGAGGGTAATGGAGAGGATGGCTCCAAGCTGACCTATCACAGGTGTAAACTCGTTAGCAGGCAGGTTGTGACAGGGATCAAACCTTCAATCACAGTCATACTCCAGGCCCTCCCACAAAAGGTCCAACCTGCTATCAGCGTAGATAAAGCCTGTAGGTAAATGAACTGTGTCATGCTGGTTATCTTTAGATAAAAGATCAAAAAGATGGCAAGAGTGATGTTCCATAGTGGAATACAAATAATACATGTGCATGACCTTGGTTTGTGACCTTAGTGTTATACTTGTCTTTTTTTTCCACTTGCCTGCCTTTTTTTACTTACGGCTCTCACTGGACTGATGAGGCCTGTAAGGACATATACTCTTTGCTCCACCACTGCATGTTTTGTGATGCTTTTTGAAATGAATAAAAAAGAAAAGAAAAAATTCAGCAGCAAAGATATAAAAAAAACGCTTAAAACCGCTTTAGTCACTGTTATAAAAACAGCCAACGTACGGATACTTTATTCTCACCTTTCCATTTCTTTCCTCTGTCCTCCAAATGCTACCACAGTTCAAACTGTTCCTCTGCAACAGCTCCTGCTCTCGCATATGCAGTTAGCTCTTTGTTAATGAACACAGAAATTACCTGTGTAGAATCAATATATTTTAACTCTCCCATTCAATCAATAACAGAATGAGCTGAAGCTTTGTTCTGATGTCTATAAATTCTATATTTATTGTACTGAATTTCCTATCTGCTTTGTTTTATTTACAAAGACTTATAAAAGACTCCACATTTAACTTACAATGCAGAAATCTGATGAATGTGCATCATGACAAAGCTTGCATGGCATAAAATATATTAATTAGAAAAATGCATGTTATCTGCTGCCAAAAAATGAGGTTGGATTTTCAGTTCTTCTCTACTTCCATCATTACAGACAGTTGGAGGAGCTGAGTTCCTTTACACTTAGAAATACTTGCACCACCACTGTCAAACAGCTCTGTTTTTTGTCAGGACAATCCATTTCCCAACAAGCACGGGAACACTCATGCTCCCAATACACAGTAGGCTGCAGATGAAGCTATAGCAGAGTACTTGTGCTGTGAAGTATAAGGAATTTATAGTACCTACTAGGGACTATACTAGTCCTCATACTAATCCCCATAATAGGGATTAGTATGTTAAATAGGGTTGGGTTTTTCATTTTAGCCAAAAGGGCAAGGCTGGCAAGTGTCGCTGAAATTCAGTTGTCATTGGTACTTGATACCCTGATGTTCCTTTGCAAGTCCTAGACAAAAGCAACTATACTTCACAGAATCACAGAATGATACGGGGTTGAAAGGGACCTCTGGAGATCATCTGGTCCAACCCTCCTGCCAAAGCAGGTCCACCCAGAGCAGGTTGCACAGGAACGTGTCCAGGCGGGTTTTGAATGTCTCCAGAGAAGGAGACTCCACCACTTCTCTGGGCAGCTTCTTCCAGGGCTCTGCCACCCTCACAGGAAAGAAGTTCCTCCTCATGTTTAGATGGAACTTCTTATGTTCAAGTTTGTGCCCATTTCCTCTTGTCCTATCGCTGGGCACCACTGAAAAAAGACCAGCCCTGTCCTCCTGGCACCCTCCCTTTAAGTATTTATAGGTGTTGATCAGATCCCCCCTCAGTCTTCTCTTCTCCAGACTAAAAAGACCCAAGTCCCTCAGTCTCTCCTCGTAAGAGAGATGCTCCAGGCCCCTCGTCAACTTTGTAACTCTCTGCTGTCCCCTCTCCAGCAGTTCCCTGTCCTTCTTGAACTGGGGAGCCCAGAACTGGGCACAGTGCTCCAGATGGGGCCTCACCAGGGCGGAGTAGAGGGGAAGGAAGACCTCCCTCAACCTGCTGGTGACACTCTTCCTGATGCACCCCAGGATGCCATTGGCTTTCTAGGCCACAAGGGCACACTGCTGCCTCATGGCCCATCCTATTGTTCACCAGGGCTCCCAAGTCTTTCTCCTCAGAGATGCTCCCCAGCAGGTCACCCCCAACCTGTGCTGGTGCATGGGGTTACTCCTCACCAGGTGCAGCACCTGACACTTGCCCTTGTTGAAGTTCATCAGGTTCCTCTCTGCCCAGCTCTCCAGCCTGTCCAGGTCTCGCTGGATGGTGGCACAGCCTTCTGGTGTGTCAGCCACTCCTCCCAGTTTAGTGTCATCAGCAAAGTTGTTGAGGGTACATTCCATCTCTTCATCCAGGTCATTGGTGAAAATATTGAAGAGGACTGGACCCAGTACTGACCCCTGCGGGACCCCACTTTTTACAGACCTCCAACTAGATTCTGTGCCCCTAATCATGACCCTCTGAGCTCTGTCTTTCAGCCAGTTTTCAATCCACCTCACTGTCCATTCATCTAACCCACACTTCCTAAGCTTACCTCTGAGGATGCTGTGGGAGACGGTGTCAAAACCCTTGCTGAAGTCAAGGTAGACAACATCCACTGCCCTCCCCTCATCTATCCATCCAGTCATGCCATCGTAGAAGGCTTTCAGGTTAGCCAGACATGATTTCCCCTTGGTGAATCCGTGTTGACTACTTCTGATAGCTGATATTTCTACAGATGAAGGTTTTTTTCTCTCTCAGAGAGGTTTGCATCCACGCTCACGTGCTGTTTTCAGTAAGCTATTGGGAGCTGAGCAAATGGCAAAGGGAGGAATGGGAGCAGAGATCGTGGTGTGTTGGCTGCCTGGCTGTGTCTGTCCGTGTCCTTGTGCTGTCCCCAGGGGTAATGCCCTCCTCCCCTGGGATCAGAGCCCACAGACAGGCCTTATCACAGGAAACGTGATTCTCTGCAGTTTCATGCCAGAATTTACCATCAGTTACCTGTGATAAGCTCAGCTGTGCCATTTTACTTCATTTCCGTATTTATTTATTTTTACTGACAGTACTCCCTTATTTTGGTGGAGTTGTCATGGAGTTCAGCGAAGAAGGCAAAGGTACTGCTTATTTACCCTTTCCTGTGACAGTATGTTGTACTTACATGAACTGTGCAGCAGGCCAGCTGTGTTGGGGTGATGGGGGCAGTGAGGGGACACACAGACGGACACACTACACTTCTTCAGCTGTGCCAGCGTCACCATGCACATCCACACCTTTCTGCAAGCCAGATCTAAATTCCCTAACAGCCAGATTGCATTTTTAAGTCTTAACAAACAGCAAATGGGGTTAAAAAAAAAAAAAAGGATTACCATTTTATTTAAAACTCACACTTTTTGCCTACCTTTGCTCAGAGAGCTGATGAGAATCCCAGGACAGGACTGAGTGCCAGCATCGTAAATGTTAATTTCCAACTGTTTGTAAAATCAGTTCTAAATCCAGTGAAAAAGGTAGCCTTTGCCTGAAAGAACATTGCCATTTTTGTACCTATTCCTTCATTAATCTTGGAGATTTCACTGAAAAAAAACCAACCCAAATTATGTCCAGACAAATAAGCGTAGAAAAGACAGAAATTAACTCTTTGAATACAGCAGATTTTGTCAGTGCTCCATCATGTTTCTAACACCCGCAGTTCAACACAGCTACAAGTTTGCAGCCACACAGGGCTGCATTCTCCCACGTCTCCATTCCTCAGGCTCCATTTAAATGATCCATACACATCTCAGGGTCTGGATAAATAATAGGATATTATTTAATAATAATAATAAATTAATAACAACAGAGGGGTTTAGTAAGATAAAATACCATTTCTCTGAGGAAAATATTACAACTTATTTTCAATAATTAGAATTAATGCTCATTGAAAATTAACTGATATTAATTAACCAGCCTAGTGTTGAGTTCACCCACATCTTTCACATCAGATTGTCTGCTCTCCTGTCTCATTACAGCGGGAAAAAAAACTTGTGTCTGATTCTTTTTATTTGCCAGCCAGCAGCCAGCATCCAAAATGAAACTTGAATATACGCAGCAAAAAGAACACCAGCTCCTATTCCATAATAATAATATATTCTAAAGGAAACAAAAGGATTGGCAACTGAATTAATTTTACTCCAAGTAGGGTTAGCTGCCATTTCTCTTTCTTCAGTGTCCAATGAATATTTTTAAAGTTCTTCCAGTTCAAAAAGTTCAAAAGCTTTAAAAAGTTCAAAACTTTTTATCTTTTGCTAACTTATTATACAACTTCCACAAAGTAATACAAAAATTTTAATTTAAAAAGTAATGGCTCAAAATCCATGAAGAAATAGATTTTTAAAAACAGGCTTATAGTGCCATATTTACTCTTAGAAATACTTTATACAATGAATGAAATTTAAGACAGGAATTTTAAAAACACTTAAGTGATGTAAAAACAAAAGTAAGTTATATTTCAGGCTATCCACTTTAATGAAGTACATATAGAGGCATTGAATTTTAATTGTTTGGACGCTATCATAATTTAATTTTTTTGTTTAGTTGTCTTTGAGAAATCTTAGTTTGATTTTTAAAAATGTCTACATTCCTAAGGAAAATAAAAAAAAAAAAAAATGTTTACTTAGTCTTCATACAATTACAACAAAATGAGGCTCCACACATACAAAAAAAGACAAAGCAATAAGGAAAGTTATTCTGAGTACTTTTGTTACAAATGAATGCCAAAGATGTCTTATTCATGACTGCAATTAAACAAAATATATCATATTTAAACTGAAAAAAATATTAGTACATTAACAAATAACTGAAAATTAAATGAGCAGCTGAGTGTTGTTCTTAATCATTGTCAGCGCAATAGAAAAGCTATAAAAAGCACCAAAACTGGGGAAAAACAGAATTTATGCATTTTTTTCAAACAGTTTATACTAAAACACAATGGAATGTATTTAATTATAGTTCAAAATCCCTATTAATTAAGGTTATTTTTTAATATTACTAGTAACAATTAATTGAAAAATAAAAATATACGACAAAGTGAATTATTTTTTCGATAACAATCGTTAAGAAAGGTATAGCTCTGATTTTGCCAGCTTTTTTGCACAAGAAATATATCTAGTGTTTATGTTGAGATTCCAGTTCCAGAACTGAGCCATATAATTGTATATCATTAAATCTTAATTTTTATCCTATGCAGTGGGGTTTGTACAACAGGAATAAAATTTGCCATCTGTGATTTCCAGTTCCCCTCAAGGAGCAGGCTATCCCAGCTTACTTACAAAGCAAATACCCTTCTCTGAGGTTGATCAAAAATACTATGGTTTTCTTTCCATTTCAGAAAGGGGCACGAAGAAAGAGGAGCTAGGACTTAAGAGAAGTGGAAACAGAAGGAAAACCTGAAAACAGCAAAGGATGACAAAAGAAGAGATAGGGTATAGGTAGACAGAGTAAATAGAGCAACCCCACTCCAACCATAAACCTGCAAACTGCTCAGGTGATGACACCACATGTCCTCACAGCCTGTCTCTGGGAATAACTGATGCTTAACACCTTAGAAGACTGTGAAGAAACATTATTAGACTAGCGTGAAACAGCTCATCAGTGAAACAGTGTAATCAGGCCAACTGTTGCATCTCAGTCCTATTTCAACCTTATCCAATCAGAAAAATGTTAAAAATAAATGACAATAGTAAGTTCTTGGCCTAATTTGTATTTTTTTACTTATGACCTCTGCAGATTTGCTTGGCATATAAGAAGTATTTATCTTATTAACTTTGTTGTCTCTCGACTTCATTGTCTGTTCTTTGCTCTTATAGGAGAAAAGGGTACAAAGAGTCCTTCATTTACCTTCCCAGTGGCAATCGTTATTAATTGGGTGAGCTTTGGGTGGCTCTGTGTTTGTAGTGGCAAAGACCAGAGGGACGGGATGTCATTCAGAGGGACCTGGACAGGCTGGAGAGGTGGGCTCAGGTGAACCTCATGAGGTTCAACAAAAACAAGTGCAGGGTTCTGCACCTGGGCCAAAACAATCCTTGGTATAAATACAGCCTGGGGGATGATGTAATAGAGAGCAGCCCTGAGGAAAGGGACTTGGGGGTGCTGGTGGATGAAAAGCTGGACATGAGCAGGCAATGTGCACTTGCAGCCCAGAAGGCCAATCACATCCTGGGCTGCATCAAGAGAAGTGTTGCCAGCAGATCCAGAGAGGTGATTCTGCCACTCTACACTGCTCTGGTGAGACCTCACCTGGAGTACTGTGCGCAGGTCTGGAGCCCTCAATATAGAAAGGACATGGAGCTGATGGAGCGGGTCCAGAGGAGGGCCACCAAAATGATCAGGGGGTTGGAGCACCTCTCCTATGAGGACAGGCTGAGGGAGCTGGGGTTGTTCAGCCTGGAGAAGAGGAGGCTCCAGGGAGACCTAATAGCAACCTTCCAGTACCTGAGGGGGGCCTACAGGAAGGCTGGGGAGGGTCTGTTTACAAAGACCTGCAGTGACAGGACAAGGGGCAATGGCTTTAAGTTGGAGAAGGGGAGATTTAGATTGGATATTAGGGAAAAAGTTCTTTACCATGAGGGTGGTGGAACACTGGAACAGGTTGCCCAGGGAGGTGGTTGAGGCCCCTTCCCTTGAGATATTCAAGGTGAAGCTCAATGAGGCCCTGGGCAACCTCGTCTAGTTGGGGGTGTCCCTGCTGACTGTGGGGAGGTTGGACTAGATGACCTTTGGAGGTCCCTTCTGGCCTGGACCAATCTATGAAAATTGAAAACCTGGAAATTTAACGGAAAAAATCCATCGTGACTTCATAATTGTCTCATTTTGGTTTATTTCTGGTAGAGTACATGGTGTTTGTCTTTAAGGGATGTCTTTCAGAATTTCACTTACTAACGACAAATTTTTAATGTGTGATCCTGTGCAGTAAGAACATGGAGTGAATAAATGGCTTGCCTAAGAAGTTATCATGAGCTTGTGATTTTGAGGGTTTTGCACGGGGGGGAAGAAAGGGAGAAGGCTCTCTGAGTTGACAATAAACTTCATTTCACTTTCTTTAATAAAACTGGATCCAAACTTCACTATCTGGTGGAGTTCTGTAAAATAAGTATCCACAGTTTTCATACAGAAACTAAGGTCTCCCAGGTATTGTTCCTTAAAAAGCTTATAAATGAGTAGAAAAAACTGTGGTTCAGAGATTGTAAGTAAATAGTTGACTGTGCTAACTGATTTAATTATGTCATTTAATTATGGAGAACACAAACTAGTTTTGGGGCTTTACAGGTGATCAGCTACAACACTTTAGGGAATTTGTTAGGCATCAATCAAAATGTTTCTGGTTTTGATGAAAATGAGAAAGCCAAAGAGCAGGAAATGGGAATCTCTGCAGAAACCCTTGCAGAGCTGCTACAGCACTTGTTCAACCGCAAAAGATCCTGCTCCCAGGACCAGGTGAGTGGCAGTGATTAATGCATTGAACTGTGCCTTAGTCTCTTGTTACCTATGGAGAGAGGAAGGAAAGCATCAGAGAAAAGGAAAATCTGTGAACAGGAAAGTTGTGGCAGGAAGAGGAGAAGCCAGCTTGCCAGGTGGGCAGGACTGGTGGCAAAATGGTAACCAGAGAGTGCAAGGGGAAGATGAGGATGGAAGGATGTGGGCAAGGAGGAAGAGCAAGAGCAGGAGTATATACTGAGAGAGAGGCATGAGAACTGGCATAGGAGGAGAATGTACTACCCTGACACAGGAGAAAAGGAGGAGTAACCCTCTCTCTGATCTTCTCTGAGGCTGTAGGTTTGCTGGAGCCCTCAGCATGGATTGGTATTAGATTGGGAAAATGTAAAATGCCCCTGACACATACAACAGTATTAGCCTAAAGACATACCAAACACTGAATTCCTTCAGTTATATTAAATATTTATAGCCAGATTAATATTGGGTTAAATGTTAGAATAATCTTTAGAGGACAATTGCTTAAGATTTCTATTACAAGAAAAGAATGGCCATGAAGTGAACGACAAATTTCCTATTGCCTGATCATTTCTTACTTCAGCTCTCCCATCAGAGTATAAGAAAAATTTTCTATAGAAAAGTTCATTGACATATGGTTCAATAAAAAAAAATTTACAAAAGAGAAAATTAGACAAAAGCTTGTGGATTGTTTTATTAAATCAAGTGATAATAATTTCCTTCTGTAAACTCCTACGCCAACAATGCTGAATGAAGGTTAAGAGCAGTCAACTACCTAGAGCCCTGCCTAGCCCCTGACCATGTTTAAGGGAATTGGAGCTATGCAACACATTACAAAACATTCTCTGAAGCCAGAAGGGAACAGTCTACCTGTAACACAATAAAATGTTAAAAAACCAGCTTAATTCAGCTACTTGACAATCACTTGCCTGAATTCCACACTTCAAATACAATATTTTCACTGGAATGTGTGCTGATTTTATGAATATTTGTAGAAAATGATACACTGGAGCTATAAAACTCACCTTATTTAATAGTGTGCCGGTGTGCTTTACAAATGTAGGTTCATAAGTAAGTAAAGTTCAGAAAATTAATGAATATGCTATTAGGTGTTTCCTCTCTGTTGTCCAGGGGCCACGTTTTTATTTAATTAATCCTTATTGCCAGAGGTTAAATACGTAAATAAATTGTGTAAGAGTTCACCTACATGTGAAGCTGATCAGGAGTGAGCATTCTGGAACGTGCATATTGCACTTCAATTTCAGAATAAGAGTGCCTTGCCCTGGTTCAGCTCTGCAGGAAGAAGTGATCCCATCAGCTTCTCAGACTTAGGTACTGCACTTTGAATTTACACCTGATTTAAACCTAGAGTAGTTTCTTGAGGGCACTTATTGCTCGGTAGAAATCAGATGATGAGCCAGAGGTGGCAACACTTGAGAGTTTGACTCTTTTGGGGGTGGTTTGAGGAATATCGTTGTACCTCTGTGCACTAGTAACAGTGATTCATGTCTAAAGACTCAGGGAGTGATTAACTCCTTTTGAAGTCAATGCTTGACAGGTAATTTAGATTATTAAAATAAGCATAATGGTCTTTAATGGAGAGCATTTGGTGGAACCATGCAACTATATGAATACAGTGTTCAGCTCTGCCTTCTGTACCTTGTCTACTTCTCTGTCAATGAGCAAAGAGACATTGGAGAAGTGGGAACTATCATGGAGGTCTTTGGAGATGTTTAGGAAATTCCACATTCAGGTAACATGAGCAAGGCTCCCACTGGTTTAGAAGAAAAGGAGAAAGGTGATGATATTTAGACAGAAGGGACTCTCTGGAGCATCTTTTTGAAGTCTGAAAATGTATATGCTCAAACTCAGCAGCAGAAAAGTGATTTTCTGATAATCTCATCCTTATATCAGTCTGAAAGTCATTTGCTAAGCTCAGGAGACATAAAGTCATGTAACACAGGATAATCTTCTTTTACCTCCTAAAATATTTCTATAAGACCTACATTTTTTTATAGTTTGAGATTAGAATTTTACATTTAAGTCACACAAGTGGAATAAATGTTCATTCCTTGGAAGAACTTTCTCTACTCTAGAGGGAAGAAGAGAAAATTTTGTTTAGGGCAAGAAAACTGATGTTTATATCTGAAGGTTTCTTGTTCAAACGACAGAAGTAAGATTGTATTAGGAGCCTTTTCTATTTTTTTTTTTTTTGGTTCAAGTAAGTGGATCTATAATCACAGTCTTTGGGTCATTTTTAATATTCTATTAAACACATTCTATTAACTATTAACTCTATTAACTATTCTATTAACACAGCAGTTAGTAAATATTGAAATATCTAGTAACTTTTGTGCTAGGTTATATATTTATTGCACCTGGTTGTTTGGTTTTTTTATAATTGAGGCTTTATTACTTATTTTAGTTTACATATATAGTTTTCTCTAACAGCAGCTTCTGATTTCAAGGCATAGCATGACACATTTTGCTTTTCTTCATTTATTTAATTCCTTAATCCCAATTATAATTCTTTAAAGTTTTCCTTTAAATCTGGAATTTCAGTTAATTAGCAAACTGTAACAGCACAGAAGACTGGGTGGAGTAAATACAGAACTGGTCAAATTAAAGCCCAGTTCCTTCTCACGGTGATACATCCGGCCCACAGCATAGGAGCAAACCACTTCCCTGCGAATAAGTATCTCGAAGTGAGTTGCTGTTCTGCCCTTTATTTCTTTCCAAATAATACTCACTTTTCACTCCATGAAAGCCTATTTCAAAGACACCAACCAGGAGATACAACAGTTCTTACCTGGATAAGTAATATTTTTCTGAAGTAATAAAGCTATCTGTCATCATGTCACCAAAGATGATCATCACAAGAGGCAGACCTGCTCCATGGAGTATTGCTATAGTAGTGCTCAGCACCATGAGGAGGAGTTTATCCCACCAGTCCCAGTATCAAAACTGAAAGTGGGAAGAGAACCGTGCCGAAAACTTCACTAATTGCAGCAAATGCATTTGAGTGGCAACATGGTGTTAATTGATAGAAACAATTGCAAAAGAATAACTTGAAAATGGAAGCTAGATTTCCTTGTTTCTGACAATGCCTTTTAAGGAGTATTCCATCAGGCAGTGTTGCCGGGTGTTTATGAAAGTATAGCTAGTGTGGGATATGATAAATTTTCTGACATATGCTAGCCTTATGCTAGTGATTTTCCTTTTCCTTCATTCTATGTCTTCAAATACATTTCAGGTCTATGTTACATCCCCCTTCCCACCCATCTGTTAACAGACCTATGTCAGCATCTGTTGGACATAGCTGTCACAGCAAAAACCTCCAGCATTTTAAGCTTACTCCATCTCCTGCCTCTGCCATTTCTTTCCTTTCCCCTCCATTTTCCCTTCCTGTTGCAGATATCTGAGTACTCTATACCGTAACCAGTCGTGTCTCTCCTATAGTTCTATAACATGAGTAGAGATACATATCTAAAAATAATACATTTTAAACGTTATGGTAGACTGACATAGCTAAACACGCAAATACCATGAAACACACCACTGTAAACAGGCTGATCATTTCAGTTTCTCAGGTTTCTTCTTGTCCCCGTTGCTAAAGACCCTGACTGTATTTTAAGTAGGAAGAGCACTTAAAACATCAAAGCAAGCCTACTACGTTATGAATAAACCTACTGTCTCTTAATTGCATTCAAATGCAAGGATGAGATACAGGATTGTAAAATAAGAATTTTTAATGTAATCTCAGTGCATTTCTCTGAACACTGTCAAAAATACTTTCAAGAAGTCTTTGGGTTTGATATTGTGTTAATTCAGAACCTATTTGGAAAAAAAACCCATACAGTCTAGCTGTAGGTTACAAACTACTGATGTAAGACATTTAAAATTACAACTCCTATGAGAAAGTATGAAGAATGGCTGTAGCTAAATCTACAGCGGGACTTTGATAATTCAGCAAAAGTCCTCTTGCAAACTTTGCCTAGTGGTAGCTGTTGACCATATTTTTAAGCAGCTTGGGAAAACTAGGTGGGTGGGCTAATCTAACATTACTGCTCGTTGTCTGTCAAAGACCTCTCGTAGCTAAGTACTTTGATTTCAGATCATTAGACTGCAGTCGGGCAGACTGGTCCCTCTAATCATAAAATTCAACCTACAGAACTGAACTTGGAAGAAACTAGGCTATTACAATTTCACTGAATTTCACTGAATTTTTTTAGAGTTGGAAGGGACCATATAGATCATCTAGTCCAACTCCCCTGCTGAAGCAGGATTGTTTAGAGAATGCTACTCAGGACTGCATCCAGGCGGGTCTTGAAAATCTCCAAAGAAGGGGACTCCACAACCTCCCTGGGCAGCCTGTTCCAGGGCTCTGGCACCCTCACCATGAAGAAATTCTTTCTCATATTCGAGTAGAACCTCCTATGTTCCAACTTGTGCCCACTGCCCCTTGTCTTCTCACTGGGAACCACTGAAAAGAGTCTGGCTCCCTCCTCCTTCAACCCACCCTTGAGATACTTATAGGCATTAATAAGGTCTCCCCTCAGCCTTCTCTTCTCCAGACTAAAGAGTCCCAGCTCTCTCAGCCTTTCTTCATAAGGGAGATGCTCCAATCCCTTAATCATCTTTGTTGCCCTTCGCTGGACTCTTTCCAGTAGTTCCCTATCCCTCTTGAATTGGGGAGCCCAGAACTGGATGCAATACTCCAGTTGTGGCCTCACCAGTGCAGAGTAGAGGGGGAGAATGACTTCCCTCGACCTACTAGCCACACTCTTCCCTATGCAGCCCAGGATTCCGTTGGCCTTCCTGGCCACAAGAGCACATTGCTTGCTCATTGTCATTTTGTTGTCTACCAGGACTCCCAGATCTTTCTCTTCGGAGCTTGTCTCCAGCAGGTCCACGCCTAACCTGTATTGGTGCCTGACATTCTTCTTGTCCAGGTGTAGCACCTTACACTTTTCCCTGTTGAACCTCATGAGGTTCTTCCTTGCCCAGCTCTCCAGCCTGTCCAGGTCTCTCTGGATGGCAGCACGGCCCTCCGGGGTGTCAGCCACCCCACCCAACTTGGTATCATCAGCAAACTTGCTGAGGATGCACTCTGTCCCCTCGTCCAGGTCACTGATGAATATGTTGAACAATGAGAAGTGGACTGCAAAGCGGGAAAGTGAAGCAAACTTGGAGAAAGTGGACTTGGTGGCAGAAAGAATGCAATGCTTTGTGATGATCGGAAGATTTGTACTAGAAAGAGAAAATGAACAGGTGGAATTTGGGAAAAATCACTGTGAGTTTGCAGGGTGGTGTCCGTGGTGTCCTGTCCTATTACATGATACTCTGTGAGTTATTAACGTGGCTTAAGGGGCTGGAAGATGATCTGTGTCCAACAGACAGTGCTAGAATGATTTCAGAGTTTTGCTTCTGCTTGAAAAATTTGAAGGTTCATACTGAAGGTTTCCACTTGAAAAAAGGTTAGTTAAAGCACTACTCTTTAACTGACTCTATTGTGGGGAAAACCTCGGGGTTTGGGGATTGGGGTTTATTGGTACTAAATATGTATTCATTGCGTTGCCATTATGAGTGGTACTGGGGTTAGATTAAGGAGTGGCAATAAACAGTCTTTGCCTAGGCAGAGACAATAAAATAAACTCTTCTGTTCACAGTTGCCACTTTGGGATTAAACTGTATTTAAACATGCTGGATAAACATGCTGGAAGGCAGCATGCTCAGTGAAATGTGCAGTGTAATCCTCAATGAAAACAGGCATCTTGTTCAATGCATCAGACTTTCACTGGATACTCTGAAATATAATATGGTTTTGTATTAATTTGTGTTTTTCTGAAACATGCCAGGCTCTGAGAATATTAATACCTACCTTGTTTGCAGCGGGAAATAGGGGTTTTGGTTGTAGGTGGGGTTTCTTAACAAATTCAAAGAGAAAACATGAGATATTTTATTTTTACCTGACATTTTCACAGCTTTTTGGTATGGTATAACTACAAGTGATAGCAGTAAGCTTCATTCTGACATGCCAGAGACTGCAAGTTGATGAACACTAAAATAATAAATTACCATACTTCTCTCCATGGACAAATTAAATATAATTTTGTTAAAATTTTAAGAGTTTTTGTCTAAATCAGAATTAAATAATCTCCTTTTTGGCATGAGAAAGGAGAAAGATGAGCTCTAATAAGGGTACTTGAACTCTAATCCATCAGAAAGGAGGCGGGAGAAGGCTGTTATCTGAATAAACTGAGCTTTCCCTCCCAACAGCCTGTGCTCTCCCATTAAAACTAAACACATCCAGCACATTTTCAAGATGTAGGTAAAATGTCAGACTCTTTCCACTGTTTTGCAATGGGGCTTCTCTCAGCTCTGAGAAGTTCAGTGTCAGACCAAATACTAGTACTTCTTGTGCTGTCATCAGCACAAGTTATTTTAAAGGACACAAAACACTGTACCAGTTATCAGTTTCATAAACTCTTAATTAATCCTAACTGGATAGAGTCACTGTTTCCACTTCTTCTACCTACACAGGTCAGCTTCTCGTGCCTGGAAATCCCATTCAAACCATCCTCAACCCTCTCCCATAAAGGTACATGGGGATTAAGTGTCTTTTACTGCGTAATATGGAAAACAGTGAATTACAATATTATGCAGTTCTTTAAATTATGGAATCTATATTCCACTGTGATCTGTTTCTTTTTTTTTTGAGATATGAAAGGTGTGGAGAGGAGAGCTTGCCAAACATCTGACCACAACTGGCCCTCCATTCTAGGAAAAAGTTATGCTTCCTTCTGAGAACAGCTTTACTTAGCTGTCCTTTAGCTACTCTGACTTCAGTTCTCTCAATATTTTGGACCAGCCTTTTAGCAGAAGAGGATAGATACAGCTGTCACTGTCCTTTTGCAAAGGAATGAACGAAGCAGCCAAATATTCAATAACCCCTGTAGAAATTCTCAATCATAGCATCAAGGTACAAGAAAAGCTTTCTGCTCCCCAGACAGGCTTCCCCTGACCTGGGGGATTCAACTGGATTTATCTTAACAATTTGTCTATATTTAGATTTATTTATCCATATTTAGATATAGATATTAATACATTTCTGTATCTGTTTGTCTATATTGTCTGAAGAGAATAATGGATATCAAAGACTTTTCCAAAAAACAAAAACTGTCTGATTATTCCTGTATTGTTTACCGGTAAAATTTTGTAGAATCATAGAATGGTTCGAGTTGGAAGGGACCTTAAAGATCATTGAGTTCCAACCCCTCTGCCATGGGCAGGGACACCTCCCACTAGAGCAGATTGCTCAAAGCCCCATCCAGCCTGGCCTTGAACCCCTCCAGGGATGCAGCATTCACAGCTTCTCTGGGCAACCTGGGCGAGGCTCTCACCACCCTCACAGGGAAGAGTTTCTTCCTAATTTCTAATATAAATCTTCCCTCTTTCAATTTAAAACCGTTACCTTCATACTATTGCAACAATCCCTGATAGTTTCTCCCCATCTCTCCCATAGGGCCCCTTCAGATACTGGGAGGCTGCTGTAAGGTCTCCCCGGAGCCTTCTCTTCTCCAGGCTGAACAACCCCAACTCTCTCAGCCTGTCTTCACATTAAGCCTACGGAGTTGAAGGTAAAACATTAGTAGAATAGACTCATAGAACATCCCAGGTTAGAAGGGACATCCAAAGATCATCTGGTTCGAAACAAAAGCTGTGGATTAAGGCAATATTCGAAAACATTTGTTGACTTAATCTGAGATAGAAGTTCCTTTTACTGGCATTAATATTCTGATGCTTTGCTTTGGACATGATATGGGGAATCCTGAGGCAAACACCTAAAAGAGGGGTTTGCCCTAACCACAAGAGGTAGGAGGTTGAGGGCAGGTGGACTGCAGCTGCTATTTTAGTGCTTGTAGCTGATTGCACAAGATCCTTATGGCAGCCAGTTTTTCCAATTATTATTTTAAGATTAATATGTTAATTTAGGTGACAAAGAAGTGCATTGTATGTCTGTTTTAAAGTCTGTGGAGTATTAAATTGAACCAAACATTGAATTTCCTGTCCGCAGCTGCAAAATCAAGCAATTATCTAATACTTTTATCTCTTATTAGCAGGAAATGCTAAATTCACCTAGTATAACATACTGATGTTGGTGTTAAAAGTGAAAAGGTTCACTTTAACATAACTGTACCATTTTAATACCCTATTTTGTAAATTTCTATAGCTGTTCTTTAAAAAATATAGGACACCTGAAATTCAATGTAGAATGTAGTAGAGTAGAATGTAGAATAGTGGTGTTGAACATAATATCTCTTAAAGAAGTAATTGACTCAGGAAAATGGCACTCAAACTCTATATGTGGAACCAAATTACCCAGTCTAAATGAAAACCTCTTTGCTCTTGTAATACACAGAAATATTTTTAATACATGGGAAGAACTTTTCTTTAACCTTTGCCTTTATCTTAATATATTTTGTGACAAATGAGATTAAATTACGAAGAAATAAATGAAAGGCCTTTGATTTAAATGCTAAGATAAACTTTATCTACCATCATTGATTGCCTCCAGTAGGACTGCTTAACGTGTTACAAGCTGGGAAGAGCAGTTAATGTCTACTGCCTTAATCTAGTCTTAAGAACTCTGACTTTAGTAGACATGGTAGCAATGCTGTCAGGACTGTAAAGTACTACTATTCCCTTGGGCAGAGAAGAGGGTGGGGATCCTGGACAGTAACCAAAAGCTCATAAGAATATTGCTCTTTGTATTAGACAGAACACTGTATGTATTTAGCTGAACAAGATATACATGAACAAGAAAAGAAAAAGATTTCTAAAAGAAAATGCACATTAACTTTGCTTGAACAAATGAGGCCATCATGTGGCAAATTAAAGACATGGCCACAGAAAGAAAAGTCATTGATTAATAGTACTGGCGATAATGAAGAAAATATACACCTTCCATCATGAACTCAAAGAAAACATGGGAAAGTTCAGACACAGAAACTCCTCCTAGCTTTTTATTTTTTCCTGAGGAATTCTAAAGAGATTTTGAAAGATATTTTAGAAATGCTTTATGAATGAAAGGTTCTTAGGTGGAAAGCACATGTATGTTTTCTGTCTTTAAAGTCTCATAGGTAATAATGGGAGAAAGGGAGTTGGAAGGAATAACCATGTCTTCAAAGGACAGATTTCAAATGAGACCCAAGTGAGCAACTAAGTTTCTGATGATTTATCAAGCTCCTCAGGGAATTTCAGGAAATGAAATTATAAACATCTGCAAAACTAGATTGATATATGTTTCACTGAATGTACTACATTGAATATACTACATTGAACGTACAAGCTGAACCCTGAAACATTAGTGTCCTGAACTGTAATTCTGTCATGCATGAGACTAATATCTGAGCTGTTGCTGGTTTAGCAGATATGTAAATAACTCGCATCTTTAACTACTCATCTTCTTTTACATTGAAGAATAGACAGGTACATGGAGATAAATCTTTTATGGAGCTACCCAACAGAAAATCTTGGGGAAACTTAATTTAAATTAGGAATTTCCATGCTGAATTCACTTTGTGGTTGGAGAAAAATGTCATAATTCCATAATGACTTCTTCAACACATCCCTTGGAATGTGTGCATAAATTTTGTTTGTTTGTTTTTTGAACAACATGGAAATGAATTTCACTGAATTTCACTGAATTTCACTGAATTTCACTGAATTTTTTTAGAGTTGGAAGGGACCGTATAGATCATCTAGTCCAATTCCCCTGCTGAAGCAGGATTGCTTAGAGAATGCTACTCAGGACTGCATCCAGGCGGGTCTTGAAAATCTCCAAAGAAGGGGACTCCACAACTCCACAACACCACAACTCCACAATAATGAAGTATTATTTTACATCACTATAAAATATGTGCATATCAATGAATGACTGTGGAGTCTGTACAACAAACATAGAGTTATAGAATCATCTAGGTTGGAAGGGACCTTCAAGATCATCTTGTCCAACCATCAACCTAACTCTGACAAAAAAACCATCACTAAACCATGTCCCCCAGCATCATGTCAACCCGTCTTTTGAAAACCTCCAGGGATGATGCCTCAACCACTTCCCTAGGCAGCCCATTCCAAGGCTTAATAACCCTTTCCATGTAAAAATTCTTCCTAATATCCAATCTGAACCTCCCCTGGAGCAACTTGAGACCATTTCGTCTTGTCCCATCGCCTGTGACTTGGGAGAAGAGACCGACCCCCCCGGCTACACCCTCCTTTCAGGGAGTTGTAGAGGGCGAGAAGGTCTCCCCTCAGCCTCCTTTTCTCCAGGCTGAACACCCCCAGCTCCCTCAGCCTCTCCTCATAAGACTTGTGCTCCAGGCCCCTCACCGGCTCCGTTGCCCTTCTCTGGACCCGCTCCAGCCCCTCAATGTCTTTTTTGTGGTCAGGGGCCCAAAACTGGACCCAGCACTCGAGGTGTGGCCTCACCAGTGCCCAGTACAGGGGGACGGTCACCTCCCGAGTCCTACTCACCACGCTGTTCCTGACACAGGCCAGGATGCTGTTGGCCTTCTTGGCCACCTGGGCACACTGCTGGCTCATGTTCAGCCCACAGTCGACCAACCCCCAGGTCCTTTTCTGCCAGGCAGCTCCAGCCACTCTGCCCCAAGCCTGTAGCGCTGCAGGGGGTTGGTGTGACCCAAGGGCAGGACCCGGCACGTGGCCTTGTTGAACCTCATCCCATTGGCCTCGGCCCATGGATCCAGCCTGTCCAGATCCCTCTGCAAAGCCTTCCTACCCTCCAGCAGGTCGACACTCCCTCCCAACTTGGTGTCGTCTGCGAACTTATTGAGGGTGCACTCGATCCCCTCGTCCAGATCATTGATGAAGATGTTAAAGAGAACCGGCCCCAGTACCGAACCCTGTGGGACACCACTCGTGACCGGCCACCAACTGGGTTTAACTCCATTCACCACCACTCTCTGGGCCAGGCCTCCAGCCAGTTTTTAACCCAGTGGAGAGTCCTCCCATCCAGGCCATGGGCAGCCAGTTTCTCCATAAGAATGTTGTGGGAGACTGTATCAAAGGCCTTGCTAAAGTCAAGGTAAACAACATCCACAGCCTTTCCCTCACCCACCAAGCGGGTCACTTTGTCACAGAAGGAGATCAAGTTGGTCAAGCAGGACCTGCCCCTCATGAACCCATGCTGGCTGGGCCTGATCACCTGGGTGTCCTTCATGTGCCGCATAATGGCACTCAGGATGATCTGTTCCATGACCTTCCCAGGCACCAAGTACATTGATTAAAGCTGTACAAAATGTGATATACGTACAAGTGAAGGTAAGAATAAATTAATATTGGGGAAAGTCAAGAGTGCCTGGGAAGAAAAAAGTGTGAAGCCAGTGTTAACCAAACAGCTTGTCAGAGCCTCAGGGGTAAATAGAGAGCAGGTAATGCTGACTTGCTGGTCACATTACAGCTAGAGTAACTGAATTCTTTCTACGTTCTGCCCTGACTCTCTTTATATATTGCTGTAAAAAAAGCTATCCTAATTAAGGACACTTGAAAAATAGGTGGGAACTAGGAGTTACTATGACAGATAGATATGCATTCCTTCTCCCTCAATATCATTTTAGCATCTTCCATATCCTGAATTTAATTTTTTTCTTAGGTTCCACATTAATCACATTATTCACTTACCCCGTTTTCATAGGTGATTTGAGAACCAAATCATAAGTCACATGGAAATAAAAGACTATTCCTGTTTTGTTTATGATGTAAGGACCCTGCTATTTTATTTTAGAACAATTGTCTGCTGTATTAAAAAAAAAGTTACTATATTTGTCTCCTTTACTGAGCAAATGAGTGATATAGTTTCTACCCACAGACTCTTCAAGCAAATCTATTAAGATACAGATTATATACACATTATATATGCAGAAGCAGCCTTTTAAGTTCTCTAAAATACCAATTACTTTAAATGTTTGGTGATTTTAAAACAGCCCCATACAGTTTCTAGTATTTCCATTAAAAATGTCTCCGTCTTTGTGAATACAAAGCTGCAGCTAGTGTTTTCAAATCTACTTTTTTGAGACATTTTGTGGTGATGGATCTAAGACTCATTTTCACTACACTAAGGCATTGACAATGTAGGTATTTATTATCATCATGCTCATATCCTTTAATGAAGAGATACAATACAAGATCGCTGTTCATGGGGCCAGCTAGTGACAGCAACTCTAGAATGGGAAGAACTGTGCCTTAGACTTCATTGGCCAGATCTTTGTCAACCCTGTAGAAGATGGGCTTGCTTAGAGAAATGAGCTTAGGCATGAATGTTCACTTTCAGTTAGATGCAGTCCTGTCCTAGACCTCTACAGCAACAGTGTTAGTACATTGATCTCCTTAGTTAAGAGAGTACAGATGGAATGAAATGTTTGCAGGAATAACCACACAAAGACAAAAGGAAATGTACTCGCCTTACAATAGCAAGGATTGCTAATGATAGTTGTCCTTCTGTCTTCTGCTCTTTTCCTTCCTGTTCTCTACTTTTGAGAATCTCTACATCTCTACAGTCCATGGAATTCACAGCAAAGGATTTGAAGTGGCTGCTGGTCCTGTTTCTTAATTTCTTTTTTCAGTTCACTGCATTAAAATAACTAGAATAAAAGATACTGTCCTGGTCTAGTGGAGGTGTCCCTGTCCATGGCAGGGGGTTTGGAACTAGATGATCTTTAAGGTCCCTTCCAACTCTAACCATTCTATGATTCTATGATTCTTAGAAATACAAACTACATTGTTCTTGATAACTCATATACAAGAAAGACTGGGTACTTGACAGTAACAGTTATTGAGGCTCTCTATAGATACATTTATAATGTGGCTTCTTGTGCAGAAAAATTGCTAGTTGAGTGTTTTTACCCTGTATTCGTAGGCCACGTGCCATGTTTCTCCTCTTCTCCAAGTTGTCGTCTTCTTTCCTTTCAACAAATCTACAAGGTAGATTGAATTTTGAGGGAGAGGAATAGGAGGAAGAGTTGTAAATGTACAAACAGATAGTGCCTCTTGAGGAAGAGATTAATTGTGTGTCTATTTGTAGTATGAGTGATTACAAGAATTACTCATTAACAAATATTTCAAGGAGATCTTTAGTGTATTGCAGAAATGAATGCTACCAGGAAGGTCATTTTCCTAGACAAGTATAGCAGCAAGAAAGAGACAACAGGTTCAAAGGATTTACTCATAAGGAAGAAGAACTGGTTCCATTAAAGCTAGATTGATGGGGAGTCAATGTCAGGGTAGAATGTTGTTGAATATCTCCTGATATGTGGGGTAGTTCCAGAAGAACTTTGAGGGAATGCCTGAAGAAGAGACTAGTGGAGATCCAGAAGTGATTTACAGTCTTAGTTTGGAGATGAAACATAGTCTATGGTATTGCTGAGAAATACTCCTTCATCACCTTTATTTATGTTTTTATTTAAGTTTATTTATGCTCTTGCTCTATGTCAGAAATTACAGAAGGGCATGGTAGTGAGGTATTTGTTGCATAAGGAATAGAAAAATGCCCTTCTAGGGGTAAGTATGTTGGAAAATGCTGGGCAATAGAACACTAGTATTCTCAACACCCTGAAAAGAATCTGCAGTAAGAAAGGCTTTCTAGACCCAAACCTCATTTTTGTTCTGAGAGTTCCTTTTGATTAGTTGTTTTAACAGGAAGGCTATCAGACTGTTGAACTTAAGTGCTTCTTGGTTCCTTTTTCCCCACAGTCAGTGGCATATGCTTGGAAAGAGGTTCAGATTGCCAAAGTGGTGTTGATGCTGACATCTCTCTAAAGACTTGTTCCAAAGGTAATGGGGCAAGAGGCACAAAAAATGTGTTAAAAACACTGCTAGATTACCTTCCTCCAGAAAGGTAAGTTCAACAGATTCTCGGTAAGTGACTAATAGCATGCTAAACTTTGAAATCCTAGCTAAGTATTATAAAGGATTGATTGTGCATATATAATCCTTTAGACATAAACCGTTGGCCAAGTCTGGGACTAGGATTGGATCCAGCTGCACCCAGACTCCGCTCTGAGAAGGGGTTTAGAAAGCCAGGGGGTCCTTTCTGAACCTCATGACTCAACGGGAGGGTCTCCCTGACAGCTTGTCTGACCCTGTCCTCTGGGCAGTAAATAATAGAGTGTGCCTTGCCATCGAATCTCATAAAACACTATTGTATTTACTACTGATTTTGTTAAATCACTGTTTCACCTTAATAAAAATTTCACTAGTCTCTTACGAGTGAAGTTAATCACTCCGCCCGCAGCAAAAGAGGAAATATTTCTTTAGAAATGTGGAACAAAAGAATAGAGAAAAATAGATTTGTTTGGAAAGTTTCTACATTTCATGTGAATTTCTGATATAGATTTTAAACTATGCGGTCAAAATTTTCAAAGTTGATTTTCAGATGTCTGTGGCAAAACATTTACAGTGCTTGTCTGATTTTCAGAAAGAGCTAAATTTTTCTGGTAAATCAAGCATCTTTGAAATGATACAAGCCGGGAAAACAATCCAATCATTACTAATCCAATAATTAGAAGCTGTATCATCAAAAATTAAAAAGCTTAGTTTTAAAAAGAAAAGACTAAAATCCATAATTTATTAAAGAAATCAACCTAAATATGTTCTCACTTGAATCTTCAGGCTATAATGTTAAAGCATATCAATTCCATTCTTGCAATTGCAAGTATAACTTATTTATATTATGGTGCAGGCCAATAGCCTTACTTATGGACAAGAACCTTATTGCATCAAGTAATACATAAATAGGAAACAAACAAATTTGCTGGTCAAATCGGTTTTCCATCCAAGCCAGGAACAGAAGAAAACAGGTAAGTGATTCAAAAGGAAGACTGCATCAATCAGTGTTCTGGAGAGTGTTATTAGTACATTGATGAGCCGAAATGCCTATCAGTTAGGCTGTGTGTGTATAAATATCTACACATAGATATGACAGATCATATACATAAATCTCAGGGAATCAGAAATTGCTATCACGAAAGTGTGGAAGACTGATTAATGAGGCCAGTTTTAAACTTAAAAATAAACTTTACTGCATAGATATTCATTAACAATATACATTGCTAATGGTTAGTTCTTAATAATTATTAATCACTATTACTACATATTCAAAGCAGTTAGTCCTTAACAGTCATCCTAAATTAGCGATTAATATACAATATCACAGAGCTGATGCCATGTAATTAACACCATTGGTTACAGTCCTTGACAGTCTTGGTGGTCAGGGTGATCAGGTTCAAGAGCTCTTCAATGAAGGATGTTAACACTGAAAAAGGCATCCTTCCTTCCCCCTCCTCCAAGCCAAAATTCAAGATTTTCACCTTTTATAAAATATTGCAGTCTTTAGAGTGTTCTTAGCCCTTGAACTCTGACTCCTAGGACTTTGGGAGACGTACAGATACTACTTTCCCAGGCTGCAGCGGGTGCTTTGCCTTGACTTGCCTTGCCCATCAGTTGGAGGGTCTTTCTTATTTGCTGCTTCTTTTCTGTGTTATACTTAAAGCAGTCTTTTCCCAGCTCTTAAGGTTGCACTTCTTCGATGATCAGTAACTGACCATCAGTGTGGTACTTACAGTTCTGGGATCTTTGTTTTCAGCCTGTGCCCGTATTTCCAAGACCTTTGATGTCATCCCAGGCTAAAACTCCACATTGTAACAAGAGACGTCTAGCATCAAGCTCCAGCTGACCTGCAAGTTTTCCTAACAAGTTGATAACAAGCCTAAAAGGCCAGAACTGACTGGGCCATACACAGGCATAGTGAGGATAAGGCTTGAGGTTTGTTTCTGGCAACAGCAAAATAAAAAATATTTTTACTGAGCATGAAAAATGTTTACAGGTTGCTTACCAGACATGCCTGATAAGTGTGATTTTGACAGAATCCAAAGCAAGCTAGTATTAATTACATTTGGCTTACTATGCATCTACTTTTATGAGTGCACCTGCTTTGGCCACATAGTAGAGTGGTTTGAATAGTGAAAACTAGTAGTGAGAAACTGGTACATATTTGCTTGGTATTTTTTGGTTTTGTAGGACTTATGAAAGGAAGGAGGAAAACCAAAAGTAACAAGACTGACTATTGATATTGAAATAATTACAGTGACAACAATAGCAGTATCGAAATAATTACAGTGACAATTCAGAGATAAGTACAGCCTTTAATTTACATGTTGGATGACCCACTTTGAACATTGACCAGAGAATAGTAGATGCCTTTTTCAGCCAGGAGCTGCTGATGGGTCCCTTGCTCTACGACCTTGCCATTCTGGATCACAGCAATCTTGTCAGCATTTTGGATGGTGGAGAGGCGGTGAGCTATCACGATGCAGGTGCGACCTTCTCTGGCTTTATCAAGCGCTTCCTGGACAATCTGTGTAATGAACAAACCAAAAGATGAACTATTCTGGCACTTGTTGTGAGATATACCTCAATTGCCATCTGTGAAGTAAACTGTAATATGACAGTGAGCAAAGGGAACCTGTGGTTTTAGCTTCCTGTTTTAGAATTAGCCTATGTTGGCAAGGAGTCAAAACTGTCAGAGCAGATGATGCCACGATAGCTAGGAGGATGAGATGGAACCAGGCTCATTACCGAGATATGTGGCAGAAGAACAAGAGAAAATGGTCATAAATTGTAACAGGGGAGGTTCTGACTGGATATAAGAAAAATTTACTGCGAAGATAATTAAGCACTGGAACAGGGACAAAAGAGAGCTTGTTGAAACTCCTTGGAGATTTTCAAGGACCCTACCGGACACAGCCATTAAGCAACCTAGTTTGAATACAGTATTGGCCCTTGTTTGAAGAGGAGGTTTCACTAGAGACCTCCAGAGGTCCCTTCCATGAGTGATTAATTATATATAGGAGTTAAATCAGTAATCTTGGGTCAACTACTATCATACTAATTCTCATGATTTCACAGGGAGTCTCATTAATCATGTTTTTTTTAAAGCTAGTACTGGCAGAAAAATAGTAATAAGAATCTCTGCTTTCTTTTCTTTATTCTGTATGTTTATTAATACAGAATAAAATAGGAGATTAAATTTCTGTACCCAACTGGCACATAATTAAGAAAACAAAGAATCCTGGAATTATTTAATGACATATTTAATTTACCATCAAACCTTATGTTTTTATGCCTAGAATTGATCAAAACTTAGTCTATAGGGTTTGAGCTTTTCAAATTATAATATTTGTTATAATATTTGCCTATCAATACTAAGTAATTTGGTAGAATCTGTGTTGATTTTTTACAGCTAGATTGTACTTCTGTTATGCCAAGATTGCAGCTTTGGTCTTAAAAAAGAAATAAGTGTTCTAGCAAGTTTTTCACTGGAAGTTTGCACATTAGCCATGAACGTATATCAAGGAGTGGAGAGCAATGGGAGAAGCAAGAAAAATTATGAAAGCAAGATTTGGTCATTTCCCAGAAAAAAGCATCTCTGGCAGCATCCTCATACTTTTCAGGTTCTGAAAGTTGTGCCTCCTGATTCAACTTTGATAGCACTTTTCCAATGGAAGCCTAAAGAATTCCAGGCAAAGAAATGCCTTCTTCATTGCTACTTCAATCTGCCTACTGCCATAAAGATGCAAAAAAATTCTGGGTTTTTTTGGCAAGGAGGAGTAGGACTTTTATATTTATTGCTAGCATAAATATGTAATTTTCATAAAACACCATATTTCCAGCTGTGGGAGTGAAAACAATAATCATTATACAAAGAAACACAGATTTAGATTCCAGCGTCGTGGCTCACAGTCAAGTTACCTTTTCACTTTCTGTATCTAAGGCAGACGTAGCTTCATCCAATAGCAGAATTTGGGGCTGACGTACAAGAGCTCGGGCGATAGCAATACGTTGTTTCTGACCACCAGAAAGCTGAGTTCCCTTGTCTCCTACACGTGTATTGTATTTCTAGAAACAATATATTAAGTTCAGATTATGAATGCAAATTGACTCTTAAGTATATTTAAGCATATTGACCCTGACACCAGCCATCCGTAAAGTGCATATTCCATGTCAATAGCTCTCTGAAACCAGATGACCAGAATTGCTATCATCTGTCACAGATCTATAGATCTTCCACGAGGAGACTTCTTTGTAGCATCAAGCATTCCATAAATTGCCAACCGTGTCCTGGGCTGCATCAGGAGAAGTGTGGCCAGCAGGTCTCGCAAGGTGATTCTGCCCCTCTACTCTGCGCTCGTGAGACCCCTCCTGGAGTACTGTGTCCAGCTTTGGAGTCCTCAACACAGAAAGGACATGGACCTGTTGGAACGGGTCCAGCGGAGGGCCACGAGGATGATCAGAGGGATGGAGCACCTCTCCTATGAAGACAGACTGAGAGAGCTGGGGTTGTTCAGCCTGGAGAAGAGAAGGCTCCGGGGAGACCTTATAACAGCCTATCAATACCTGAAGGGAGCCTACAGAAGAGCTGAAGAGGGACTCTTTGTCAGGAAGAGTGGTGACAGGACAAGGGGCAATGGTTTTAAATTGGAAGAGAAGAGATTTAGATTAGATATAAGGAAGAAATTCTTTACAGTGAGGGTGGTGAGGCACTGGAACAGGTTGTCCAGGGAAGTTGTGGATGCCCCATCCCTGGAAGTGTTCAAGGCCAGGCTGGATGGGGCTTTGAGCAACCTACTCTAGTGAGAGGTGTCCCTGCCCATGGCAGGGGGGTTGGAACTAGATGATCTTTGAGATCCTTTCCAACTCTAGCCATTCTATGATTCTATGATTCTATGATTCTATGAAATTCAAAGCAGCAACCCCTCTAAGGTTGGAAGGGAACATTATTCTCACTCAGGAGACTGAAAACCAAAGCTCACTGACTTTGGGGATAGTATATAGTAATACTGGGGATCAAACCCTGACCTTAAACTCTCCAAGCTAGCATCCTAACAAATCAGTCATTCTAACCCACATCTATTCATCCTGAAGAAAAAAAAAAAGCAATGTATAAGATGTACCAGTTTCAGGCCAAATTATATACCATATCTTTATATAGACATAGACATTTATACATATATTTATCTATATCTATATTTTAGTTTTGGACAGTTATGCTTTTAATTTAGTTATGTAAGTTAAGGTGGACCAATTAGGTCTCTGGAAAAACTCCCAATAGTCTTTGAGTTATTATATGTTTGGTTGCAAAAAGTACCAAGGATTTATGAGACATCATTATATTCTGATTTAGATATAGATTTCTCTACAGAGATTTGGAAAGAGCAGATCTCGATAAGTGATTAGCAACTAAACAGGATCTGCAAATATCACGGGCTTTGGCCTTTGTATTTTTTCAAGAACTGCATAAAGCAGCTTAATAGCCTGCAATTAAGCTGAATATGTACAACACACAACTCAGCTGGGAATCTCCTTGCCTCTGGAAGTTTTGATTTGTCAAACCCACAGAAGAAAGGGCTATTAAATAACAAAACATGATTTCTACCTTAGGAAGTGAGTCACAAATTACGCGGTTAGATGAGAATTCAAGGGAAATGTGATCAGATGTTTAGCCTTTTCGAATACTTATTTGTAAATACATCTTGCATGACTTTGTTCATTGCAGACCTTTCATCTGGCCCAACATGTTCATTCTTACTTTATTATGTGTTGGTCATATATATATATATGAAAGACTTTCTTAGTAAATTGTAGGAATACTAGAAATTTAAATTCTGACTAGGTATAGCTGGAAGAAACGCATAAAAACCTTGTCAGTCTAGCAGAGTCTTTTACATCTGCTTGAGATAAAAAGGATCTTGAGAATAAATGTTTAACTCACTTAAAAAACCCCACCCCACACTTCCAGCTCTCAATTAAATATAATTGTGAATTTTCTTCCCTGATATTTAAAATTTTCAGCTGCCCACCTGACAATAGAGTCTCCCAGAGTGAAAATAAGTACAGTAAACATAATTAAGAATGGATAAGATTTAAAAATCAGTTTCAGATCTATTTGCATCTCAGGGAATTATTGTACCACAGGGAATCATAAATGGACACAATTTTCTCCAGTTCTGAGAAGGAGAGAAAAGAAGTAACTTACATCTGGCAGAGAGTCAATGAAGGAATGAATATTGGCTTCTTTTGCTGCATTAACAATTTCCTCATGAGACACCTGCCGGGTGTTATCGCCATATGCAATGTTTTCAGCAATAGTGCAGTCAAACAGCATTGGTTCTTGTGAGACGATACCAATCTGAGCTCTCAGCCACTGGATATTTAGTGTCTTTGCACTTCTGCCATCAAAAAGCTGAGAAACCAAACATTTTAAATTTTAGTCACGTGGCTATATATGTATTCGAGACTTACTGTAAATTCATACCCAGAAGTTGTGCAATTGCAAGTCTTTCCATAGAGATACCATATTGAAAGCTCACATAATCCCTTCCCCTCCTTCTCCTGTATGTTCCAAAATTTTCTAAGGGCTATTATATAAAATTGAGCATAGTTCTTTCTGCTACCTCAGTCCTTCTATTTGCTTCAAGATTTAATCATGCTTTTGAAGACTTGAAAGTGGAAGACAGGATATGCTAAGGCAACATCAAAGAACTTTGGCTAAAATTGTTTCATTTCTTTCTTTGGTGGGAAAACTTTCCTCTGTTTTGTTTATATATTCCCACTGAAGGAACAGATTGGCAGTAGCATTCCATTAAAATAAAGGAAGAGTTGGGTTCATTCATTCACACGCTTCTAAGCCAAGAATCCAATCATAAATTTAATTGTGATGTAATGCCTGACAATGTACAAATTTATTTCTGGATTCCTTAAGATGTCATTTGCAGCCAGTTTTCTTTATTGGCAACTCAGTCACACCTACTAACTTTGGCTACTGAGTTGCTATCATTGTCTATTAGATAAACGACAACAGAATTATTTTTTTCTGGATAGATTAGTTTCATAATTATACAAGTCATATTGACTTGGACACAAACATACGAGGACATTAAGAGGGCTGTTACGTCACCACTAGAATCACCCAGTGCAGAGCTCAGGCTCTGTGTTGAGTGACGTGATCAGCTGGCTAATTGAAGGCCTGCCCCTTTATAGCATGGTTACTTACCATGATTAATCTACTAATTCCACAGTTTGTGCTAGAGCAGCCAATTCGTAGTCAATATAATTGTTTTTCAAAGGAAAGAGACGATAATGAACCTGATTCAAAATCCACTGAAATCAGTGGCAGCATTTCTGCATCAGCAGATGTAAAGGGGAGGGGAAAAAAAAAAAAGCAAGAAGGAGATGTTGCTTTCAATTACATCCATCGGCATTTGCCATTTCTTTTCCCTAGAATTCCAATGCATTTGAAGACTGCTAAGGTCTGCTTCCTGTTCCTTATTTGGTGTTAAAAATCACTGATGAAGCTAGAGAACTCAGTTATTATGCATTTTGGATCCACTATACCAAATAGCACAATTTTTAGGCACAGCTTCTCTCTTTCCCAGACTAAGGTATCACTCACTGTTGTGAACGGCCGTTCTTCTGATAGTGTTTTTAAGCATACGCTCCTTTCACTCAGTCCACAGTGCAACAGAGCTTGTAAATTAGCCCACTGCTTTTTGTGGTTTCTATGTCAGAGGTCTGTGCTTTTCCCTTCAGTAAACCTTTTTTGGTTATTTATGGACACAAGGTCAAAAACTTTGGTGATGAAGTTGCACTTGGTTAAACATACTTTTGGGGAACCTGTGTTGCTTCTTTCTACATATCAGTTTGCTACACTGGACCTGGATGGGCATTTCCAACCTCAAAAAAAATCTTGCCCATTGCATCTAGGCCTTATTTAAGTATCACTTCATCTTTTGTGAGTATCTCTGCACAGACAAGTTCTGAAATCCTTATTCTCACCTCATCCAATGCAAAATATGTGGGTTCCTTTTCAAACAAAATCTCTGAGCACATTTACACCAAAGAGCAAAAAGCAATAAACAGTACCATTATGTGAAAAAAAAAAAAAGTAAAGTTGCTGAATAAGTAGTATGGGGAACCCTAGATGTATTTAAACCAAAATTACTAAATTATTTACAATCTATCGTTTGGTAAGTGGTCATACTCTGGAAAATGTTTCTGACAAGCAAAAATCATGATAAAAATTATATTTGTAATGATGTCCACTATTCTAGGACAGAACATAGATAGCAAATTCTCTTATTACATTATACAGAAGTAGATGCGCATATTTAATAACTTCTAAAGTGTTCTTAACATAAAATACTCAGGAAATTTGCTCTGAATTCAAAGCCATCATTAGGCTGTAGATCAGGCATATTTTTACAATGATGTTCTTTCATTAATTCATTATAATGTGGGAAATCAGGGCTTTTTCCATTATATTATTTCATCGCATTTAAGTAAGGAATGCTGATGAGTCACTGCTTGTCTTTAACATTAAAAATGTTTAAAAAATTAAACTAGAAATATATATTATACTTGATCACATCACATAAAACCAAATAAGCACACTCTGACTTAACATAGAATCGTCATGGTTGGAAAGGCCCTCTGAGATCACCGAGTCCAACCGTTCCATTGACATGTTCTTACGAAGATACTTACCATTTCTCCATCAAGTGGATCGTAGAATCTCTCAAGCAGCTGAACGACAGTGCTCTTTCCACAGCCACTGCTACCAACAAGAGCCAGAGTTTGTCCCTTTTCTACTTTCAGATTCAAACCTTGGAGGATTTTGACCTCTGGTCGGTTTGGGTAATTAAATGCCACATCTTTGATAGTTATGTTTCCTCCAAACGTTTCCTATAATTGAAATAGTATCAGTGTTACATTTTTAAGAAAATTTGTCAGATTATTAAAATAGAACTGTAGAACTCCTTTTTTCCCCGCTGAAACCAATGGTTTTACATTTGCTGGAAAGCTGACTTTAACTCTGTGGTCTGAAACTTTGTGAAGATATAAAATCAAAGTACAGCACTGAACTATTTTGAAAATGCTTATAACTCTGCTGGTTGATTCTACACAAGTTGTACCTTACCCAGATTTTCAAAACAAATAACATTTAGACAACATGGGCAAAAGCCAGACTCACGATAGAGAACTCGGTCTGTGTTATGTTTGGATAAAGTGTCAAGAATACATTGAGATAAGGAAGTAATCAGAAGTAGACAAAAAATGAGTCTGAAGCAAGTGAGAAGAGTACTGTCCACATTGTCAATAAATAATATCGCCCGTTACACATGGCTTACTTACAGGCTTCTCTCCTTCCTTGCTGTAGCTATCTATGGAGGGTACTCTTTCAAACAGCAGAAACAAGTGGGCTGCTGATATCTTGGCTTTGGCATAGTCTGGAGCAAAAGAACTGCTTTGTCCTAGTGCCATTGCACCAAATACAACTGCTGAAAACACTCTATAAAAAAAAACAGGAAAAAAAATAGGCCAATAAATAGACAATGAAGACAAGGAAAATGGAAATGGGGCTGCATTCAACTTTTTCTTTTACTTGAAGAAAAAAGGGGACTAAATTTAAAAAGAATAAAGTAACAACTATTATTGCTTTAGTTATTCATTTCATTTCAGAAATTTGATTTTATGCTCTTTTAATGAAGTAAGATAAACAAGCCTCCATCCCAAATACAATGGTTTTGTTACTTATTAACACTAATTTCTTTAATTATTAATACTAGTTAACTATATGAAGTCTCAACTGGGGCTAGGAGAAAAGTGGTCAATGGATGGTAAAATCATTACTCTAATCCTGTTCTACTCTTGCTGTGGTTTCCTCGTTACGATTCAATGACCTCTGGGAGTTAGTGATTCATTTTTAAGGCATCAATGAAAATAAGAAATCAAGCCTGTAACAAGGTGACAACATAAATTTAATTTGCTATCACCGCTCTGCTGGAAAAAAAATGAAGGGTTCACAACACCAGAAAAAGGTTGAAAACTGCGTTATTGTTGTTTCATGGTGAATGTAGATGTATCTTTACAGGCTACATTAGAATGGTTTAAGAACCTGCTGTCCTCAGTTATTAATTACTTCCACACAACATAGGATTACTTATCACTGAGAAATGGTAATTGACATATGAGACCTCTTAGCCTGTTTTAAGGCAAAGTAAAATAAATTCATTTATATGATTTTTTATCTTTTATCTTCAGAGCTATAAAAACTAATCTGTTTTGTTCTGCACTTGAACAGCCTAAAAGGGCTCACACAGTTCTAGGTCAGACAATCCCTTCCAAATCTAACTAAATCACTGAAAGTTCACTCCACCAGCTGGCTAGAGATGGGATGCAGACACTTTCCAACATCTTCCAGTCAAAATAAGCTGTGTTAACTATCTTTAATCAGGTTGCCAGCAAAAAAAGTGGTATGACTGGCCTTTCTTAGTTATTGTGGTCACTGATATCCATACTGGTAGAATCTCATTCTTTTCATACTTGTTTCCATAGATCTGTATTGAGCTATTGCCTCTTAAATTAGAAATTATATTTCTTCCAAGTTTATATATGATCTAGAGGAACAGGACTTTGGTTATGATAGGGGCTCTTAGTTATTATGGTAAATGATTGGATAAACAGTGATTATAACCCCAAAATATAAAGGTAAAAAGCTAAGCATATGCTACTTTAAATTTTGTAGAGTTTCTGTCCTTAAAGGCCTATAAAGTGCCCTTAGAGATACATAATTGTACTATTCCTTGTATAATTTCAGATTGTAATGGATACATCTTCCAAGAATACTGCAAATTCAAGTCATATTTTATTTGCAGTACCTGTTTAAATTAAAAATAAAACTCTCCACCTGACTGTGGGTATGTACAGTACTCTACATACTGTTCTTACATTCATGCTTCATACTTTCATTTCCAACACAAAATTGGTTCATCCAAGTGAAAAAGCTTCTTATCAGGATGTAATCTAAAATATTTAGTTTTCCTTCCCTTATATTGAACAGCATCTACGTAATGGAATCCTTGTCTCCAATTATTTAATGTGTATTTTAGAGATTTCAAATTTCAGTGAATAAACCTGACATACAAAAAACAAAGACAACGATTACTTATTCTTAAAAGGATTTTTACAGTATTATTATGCATCAATAAACAGGTACAACTATGTTTTTCGTAGAATATACAGAGGACCTTACAGCTACATGAACAAAAAAGTTGGTGAGAATAAACAAAGTAGGTAGGATACTGTCTCAACCTCTAGAAAAGAGAGAAATAGAGAAAAGAAAATTCAAAACCAGGCCTACTTGAACAGCTCAGACTCTGCAGTCACCTAGAGAATCCACTTTGTAATATGCCTTCATTATATTTAAGTATAGAAGGAGAACTTGCCTGTTTTCTCATAGCTTACCCAATAGTTCCATTATATCTCTAGCAGTAAACAAAGAGCTACCTCTGGACTGACAGAAGAAAAAAGATTGCAAAAGAGATACTTACAGAAACACGCTTTTATACTGCATGTGTCCATTTACCACTAGATAAGCACCAAACCGGAAGCAGCCAGCGTAGGTAAAGAACATCATTGCTTGTGAAAGAGCAAAACAAAATCCAAATACATGTGCCTTCTTCACAGAATTTCTGTAAGAAAAAAGGCATGTTTTCATGTAAATGTGCAATCATACCTAAGTCCTAGTATGCAAAAACCAATTAATTGACTTCAGATGATACTGCTATGAATGGGAAGTATGCGCATGCTTAAATAACACAATCCCTTGTCTCCTATTAGGCTGTGTCCAAGAGAAAAGTGAGTCTTGTTTCCAGAATTTTATTTACTTCCAAGAACAGCTTGGAATATGGGTGCAGAAAGGGGTGACACCGTAGCTTCTATGTATATTGTCTTACCATGTCATAGTTTGGGTGTTAAAACACTTTACAGTTCAGTCCATGATTACCACTTTGAAGATGTAAATTTTACTACTGCATCACATAAAAGGAAAAAAAGAGCCCTTTTTGAAGGTTAGCTCACCTTCAGCCAAAGCCAAACTTTTGTGTCATTTTTTCTTTACATGCAATTTTGTGTTAAATAAATAACAAAGATATTAAACAGTTCAATATCATACACTCAACAGTCTGTTTCTTTCAATACTATTAATACTTTCAAAAATGGCTTAATGAAATATTCAATTTACATTAAAAAGTTTTTCATTATATATCTGAAACACTTCAGGTGGAAGGTTAGATCAGGTGACTTCCAGAGCTCACTTAAAATTAACATTTTTCCAAACCAAGTGACATTGCAATAGAAGATACCAATATTATCACAGAAAATTAATTAAATCAAAGAACAAAAATATTGGCTGATGGTTACATTTGTTAATAAAAATATGCATAATATTTACATTCATTCTGATGTAATGAAATTATACAGTAAATGATACACACTAACAAAAAACCCTAATGTTTGTCCAAGTAAATGTTTGTAATTTATTCTATAGTTTAAATACATATATATTTTTTTAGCTTAGTTATTTTTATTATACCTGTATGGTACAACCAAATGTTCTCCATACATCGACTCAAATTTTGTTTCTCGGGTCAAACCAGCAACAGTTCTAATATTTTCTATGGCTTCTGTGGCAATCTGCAATAGAAACACAAATGTTTTAATCAAAAGTTAAGATTATATTGCAATTCCTTATTCTAAACTACTAAAAAAAGTCTGCTGGAATATATTTTTTTAATAATTATTAATTAATTAATTATAATTATTAATTAGTTAATTATTACTAAAATAATGGACCTTTGGTATGAAAATTAAGCATTTTACATTTTTCTTTTTACAACAGTGGGATTTTCTGATGATACTCAGAATTTTCTGATAAGGTCTCTTTAATGTCCTCCAAATAAGTAGTGAAAAAAACGTAAGACAGCAGTGACAATTATGGAGAAGATATTCTATAAGAAAAACGGCAATTTAGCATTCAAATTTCAGTCCACTGAATTTGGGGTATAATCAGAGTGTCCAGGTTACTTTTGTGCCTAGAGCCTAACTTAGGTCTCAGCGGTAAATATTGGATCTGATCAGTAATACTTGCTTTAAGGTTCTATATTCTTTAGTCTTGAGTCATTTGCATACATAAAGGTATCTAATGGCATTTGAAGGCAGTAGATGCACGCCTACGTGGCAGCAACTGATTCAAGGCTTTTATGTAGACTGTTAAGTCTATATAGTTGCCCTTAAAGTCCTCCTCTATGACCACACAGTGAGGCGAGGAGGCTGGATGGCCAATTCAGTCCATGTGCACGTAGAAGAGAATGATGCTTAGAAAAGGCCAACGGAAAATACCCATAACAATCACTTCACTTTAGACACTGGAACTAGTGCTGCATCCCTCTATTCACCTCTGGTTCAAACACTGGGCTTGAGGCTGTGACCTACACATTGCTTCTTGTGCAATACACGATATGTTGGGTATTCCAGTTGGCCTCCCATTGGGATGGATGTTTTCAATTTCCTGATGTATCTCAAATAGTATTAAACACCCATATCTAGGCTCTATTCAGTTTTCAACCAGTTTCATTTCCAAGGATGGGTATTTAGCAGGAAAGCTCACTTATGAGCACAGTGTATAGTACAAGTGCACAGTAATGTCTGTTTATAACTCAGAGAACTGTATGTACAAGAAAGTATTAATTAGCAAGAAATTAACATGGACAATGCCAACCGTAACGTAGCTAGAGTTTGTAGACCTTGTCTACAAAAGATCCTCAAGGTTTATAGATATTTTCGGAAACGTGCATGTCATGCTTTATGCTTTTAGTCTAGGAAACACCATAAAGTAAGGTCAAGGGAAAATACAACCAAAGGAAAGTATATCTAGACAAAAGACTCAGGAATGAGTGAACTTTTAATCTTAATAACCAGAACTGGCCATGGGGTACAAGATTACAGTGCCGTAGGTAACTCAAGGTATAAATCTGAAGCTAACCATTAGATGGCATCTGCCCAGAAAAAGGTAAGAAATCAGGTACCTCTGCTTGCACGTTATATTCATAAAAATTTAGATTATAAAAGAAGGGCTTTCCATAGTGATGGTGTTTTTTCAGCACTGAATCCCTATTTATGCTTGGGTTTTCCCCACAGGTGTGGTGCATCCCCTTATTGTTTGCATCTAAACATTTGAAGCTGGGGAGAGTTTTTTCACCAAGAGACTGGCAATGTTTAACATTGTACTCCAACAGGACTGTCAGTTTCCCTTCGGTGTCTGGGAAAGTTATGGAGGTTATTCTGGGAGTTATTGAAAAACACTTGAGAGACAATGCAGTCATTGGTCATAGCTAACACAGGTTCACAAGGTGAAAGTCCTGTTCAACTACACAGAATCACAAAATCACAGAATATTTTTAGTTGGATGGAACCTTTGAGATCATAGAGTCCAACCAAAAAAAAAAATAAAAAAAAAAAAAAATCCCAGAACACCAAACACCAAAACCAAACCAAACGCCCACAACCACACCCCACCCCACCCACAAACAGACAGAAACCAACAATCTCGGGCACCAGAGCATGCCCTGAAGTGCCATGTCTACATGTTTCTTAAATACCTCCAGGGATGGCAACTCCACCACCTCCTTCGGCAGGCTGTTCCAGTGCCTGACCACCCTGTCAGTAAAGTCATTCTTCCTAATATCTAATCTAAACCTCCTCTGCCTCAACTTCAGACCATTTCCTCTTGTTCTGTCATTATTCACTTGGGAGAAGGCGGGTCACAGAACACCCGCCTCTCTGCAACCTCCTTTCAGGTAGTTGTAGAGGGCAATGAGGTCTCCCCTCTGCCTCCTCTTCTCCAAACTAAACAAGCCCAGTTCCCTCAGCCTCTCCTCATATGACTTGTTCTCTAAACCCCTCACCAGCTTGGTGGCTCTCCTCTGGACACGCTCCAGCACTTCAATGTCCTTCCTGTAGTGAGGGCCCCAGAACTGAACATAGCACTCAAGGCGAGGCCTCACCAGTGCCCAGCACAGAGGCACGATCACCTCCCTACTCCTGCTGGCCACGCTGTTCCTGATACAGGCCAGGATGCCGTTGGGTTTCTTGGCCACCTGGGCACACTGCTGGTTCATGTTAAGCCGGCTGTCCACCAACACCCCCTGGTCCTTTTCTGCCGGGCAGCTTTCCAGCCACTCTGCTCCAAGCTTGTAGCGTTGCCTGGGGTTGTTGTGACCGAAATGCAGGACCCGGCACTTGGCCTTATTAAACCTCATCCCATTGGCCTTGGCCCAATGATCCAACCTGTCCAGGTCCCTCTGTAGAGCCTGCCGACCCTCAAGCAGATCAACACTCCCACCTAGTTTGGTGTCATCGGCAAACTTACTGAGGGTGCACTCAATCCCCTTATCCAGATCATCAACAAAGATATTAAACAAGACTGGCCCCAAAACTGAGCCCTGAGGGACACCACTGGTGACCGGCCGCCAACTGGATTTCACCCCATTAATTACAACTCTCTGGGCACGGCCAGCCAGCCAGTTTTTTACCCAGTGAAGAGTACACTTGTCTATGCCATGATTCGCCAGCTTCTCCAGGAGAACGTTGTGGGGACGGTGTCAAAGGCCTTACCAAAGTCCAGGTAGACAACATCCACAGCCTTCCCCGCATCGAGAAGGTGGGTCGTATGGTCATAGAAAGAGATCAAGTTGGTTAAGCAGGACCTCCCTTTCATAAACCCATGCTGGCTGGCCCTGATCCCTCAGCTGCCCTGCACTTGCTGTGAGAGCTCACTCAAGATGATCCTCTCCATCATCTTTCCCGGTACCCAGGTCAGACTGACAGGCCTATAGTTTCCCGGATCATCCTTCCGGCCCTTCTTGTAGATGGGCATCACATTGGCCACCCTCCAGTCATCTGGTACCTCTCCTGTTGACCAGGATTGTTGATAGGTAATAGAGAGAGGCTTGGTGAGCTCTCCCGCCAGCTCTCTGAGTACCCCTGGGTGAATCCCATCCGGCCCCATGGACTTATGCGTGTCCAGGTGCATAAGCAAATGATTAACTGCTTCGTCCTGGATTACAGGGGGGTTGTTCTGCTCTCCATCCTTATCTTCCAGCCCAGGAGGCTGTACACCTTGGGGGTAGCTGGTCCGACTATTGAAGACAGAGGTAAAGAAGGCATTAAGTATCTCAGCCTTCTCCACTTCCTTGGTCGCAACGTTTCCCCCCGCGTCCAGTAAGGGATGGAGATTCTCCCTGACTCTCTTTTTGTTGACGTATTTATAAAAACTTTTTTTGTTATCCTTTATATTGATGGCCAGGTTGAGTTCCAGCTGGGCTTTTGCCTTCCTAATTTTTTCTCTGTATAACCTAACAAGATCTCTGTACTCTTCCTGAATTGCTTGTCCCTTCTTCCAAAGGTGGTAAACCTTCCTTTTTTCCCTAAGTCCCATCAAAAGCTCTTTGTTTATCCAGGCCAGCCATTTTCCCCTCCCTTTAATTTTGCACCTCATGGGGACAGCCTGCTCCTGGGCCTTTAGGATTTCCTTCTTGAAGAGCGTCCAGCCTTCCTGGACCCCTTTGCCCCGCAGGATTATCTCCCAAGGGACTCTCCCAACCAGGGTTCTGAACAGGCTAAAGTCTGCCCTCCAGAAGTCCAAGGTGGAGGTTTTGCTCACCCCCTTCCTTACCTCACTAAGAATTGAAAACTCGACCATTTCATGATTGCTAAGACCAAGATGGCCTCCAACCTCCACATCTCCCACTAGCCCTTCTTTGTTTGTGAAAAGTAGGTCTAGCAAGGCACCTCCCTGGTAGGCTCTCCTACCAGTTGTGTCAGGAAGTTATCTTCCATACACTCAAGGAACCCCATTTTCACTGAAGAAAACTGATTTTAAAAAACTTCATAATTGAATAAAATGCCTGTACTGTAGTGCTTGCTCAGGTGGCCTTGAGAGGGGAAACTCATATGTTGCTAAGAAACATGTCTCAAGCTTTGCAAAAAAATCATAAATTTTTGTAACACCTGTGGTAATTCTTCACAATCTGATGCATTAAGAAAGTCTCTAGTGCCTATTCCAAGAATTGTCAACTTTTTTCTGTCATGTCTTACAACAAAACAATATGCAATAAATGTGTAGCTATTAGAAAGAAGAAGCAGAAGAAATGTAGTCAGTTGAAAGGAAAAGAAATGCATCCTTTGGTTTGTACAAAAAAGCCCATGGGAAGATCATTACTCAGAAATCCCTGTGGACTTGGAGGGACAAAAATGTTTTTCAGCAACTTTATCTACAGACATGATGGAAGGAAATAAAACCCATTCAGTAAATAGGAGTTACTAGGTGGGGGTTCAGATCCGGATTAGGACACCTGAATTTCTGTGCCTAAACTACTAGTGTAGTCCATGAATACCTATTCAACAGAACTAGAAAGGAATTCAGTTGCCTAGGCACTATGTGCATACCTAGTCTCTTTCTCCATGATCACCAGCTAGCATGGGAAGGACTCTAACTCAGTTGCCCACATGCAGGTGGCTTGTGCCATTGGAGATGCTCTAGGATACTCAAAACATTTGGGTAAGGCATGGTAGATACAACACAGAACATAGAGTAGGACCCATACCCTTCAGAAATGGCAGCTGGAGGCCACTCGGATACTATGGCGTCTCCAATAACTATAAGGGGACATTAGACTGCTAGCACATATACAGACACATACATTTAAACACCAAATCTGAAGATTAGTACCATTCCTTATGTGCATGGTCTTAGATAAATTATTCTCTTCTCAACAACTTTTAAAAACAGTAGGACATATGAAGGGATTTTAGAAAAGTTTTACCTTGAAGAAAGCAATATCTGGGAAGTGATGAAATAGCTGTTCTGTTCCAAACGGCTTTTTGGAATGAAGTGACATTAAATGCCTTCCTCTAATTTCTTAAACAAGAGTCTAGCCTTCTCGCTTTTCAGTTCTCATCTTGCTCTTCCATTCAAGAAATAAAGGAATGGCAAACTGACTCAGAAACCAGTGCATATATACATATTAACCCTGAAATCATTAATAAGATGAAAGAGAGAAAAAAAAAAGCAGTATAATATACGATAGATGACTTGCCAAAAAGGGATGACAAAAGAAAAAAGAGAATGTCAAAATGAAGAAGGTTGCAAAATAAGGAAAATGGAGCAGATCAGAACACGAAGGAGAAAAGAATGTGCCTGAATAGTGCTTAGCACATTCTGGGGTTTATCGATTATAAAATAAATATTGGTCAGTAACAGAAGTCTTCAGTTATGCTCTGTAGGTCTACTAGTGTAACTACATAGAGTCTGGCTGTCTCTGGAAGTTAAATATGATATATTCTGTATTTGGAAGTAATACATCCATCAACAATGCCTTGGTAAACATGACTATACATTAAACAGGAATAGATACACTTCTCTAGACTCACCTTTCCTGCAGCTTCCAGCTCTTTTTTATCTTTTTTAGCATGCCCAGCCAACATCTTCATTTCAATCATTCCTGCCACTGCAATGATTGGCACAACAGCTAAAAGTAGCAGGGTCAGCTGCCAGCCATAAATTAATGATATAATAATTCCAGTCCCCAGGTTAGCTACATTTTGGGCAATTAATGCTAGTCTGATGCCAGTTGCCTGGAGGAAATAAAAAGACATTTCTTGCTAAAGTAACTGCATCATAAATATGGAAAGAATTTTCACCTATAATGTTCCCGATTCTCAAAACTCTATTTAGAAAGTCTGAATTCAGTTTTGCTGTTCTTCAAAATGGGAGTTTCTTAAATGATTTTGTAAAAAATTATCTAGATCACATTTAATTCTTCTCTCCCCGTGTTCTGATTACTTAAATTTGTACTGCAGTTTCTAAATTCTGCTCTTGAAGTTGAACACACTTTAAGCATATCACATATTTACATTTACAACTAAACATCAAAATCTGTCACATTTTGTAGATCATGCAGCTAGCTTTATAAGTTGTCTCATACAACCCAGTGAAGAAGAAAATTAAATTTTTAACTTATAAAGCCAAAAATACTATGGATTTCCTCAGATCAGAAAAAAAGCACATAACTTCATGTAGCAGTAAAAATTTGCTTAAGTATACAAGAATAATTACATTTAGTGCTCTTTAGCCTAATACTACAGACCCCTGAAAGTCCACAAATTACTCCTAAAGAATCTCCAAAAAGCAACAAGAAAAAGGAAGTCTGTTGCTATTATGTCTATTTTTTTCATATAAGGAATCTGTACAATCAAAGAAATAATACGAGATCATAAACTGAACAAATTTAGATGTATATCTTCAGGTAAAAAAGATAGTTCTAAACAGACTACTTAGATAAAGAGATTCCCAATGAATTGGTTTAATAATGAACATCACAATACAGCAAAGTAGTAAAAGTAAAAAAAAAGGTTTCTTTGGAAATTATTTCATTAGCTTATATTATCATAACTGTTATAAAACACATCAGTGCATTCTATACTATCACATGCATTCTATCTATCATTTTTTAGTAAATTTTAGTTATCAGTCAAGGCTTATCCAACTAGTCAAACCCAAGCCGCAACTTTATTACTTACTAAACCAAATACGAAAAATTCTGAAATGAAACTTTACTTACTCCTTTCACTTGTGAGGCATCATTAGCAAGTCTTGTAGTTAAGGCTCCAGTGCTATTTTTAGGATTATCAAACCAGCTTATGTCCTACAACAGGAAACATTTTTCTTAGGACCAGTTTTTGGACATTTCATGTAAACCGCAAAGTAAAACTGAGGTCTACCTAATATAACTGAGTTCAGTGTCACAAGACTGGGTACGTGGCAGTGCATCAGTTCTGCATATTTAATTAAGTCTAATTCCTTCATTGCACAATGAATATTTTTTTTTAAAAAGTATATGCTTGTGGATGATATGATGTGTACGCTGTCACTGCCGAGAAGGAAGGAGAGCAGCCTGGGGGCTTCCCAAAACTAAAATCTACTCTGCCCCACTACTGCTGCATCTGCATCTCCTTGGAGGAGTTGACTCTTGAGTCACACTCCTTGACAATTGCAAAGCTGTTGGGGGATGAATTAAGTGTCAAGCGTTTTCAAGGTAAAAACTCCCAATTCATTGCTTTGTTTCTCCTCAGATTGAAGAGGGTTATTTGGAAGCTACGAGACAAAAAAAAAAACCAAACAAAACAAAACAAACTGGTCTATCTGATCAAATTCAACTGTTGAGGTCAGGTACACAGTTTATAATTTATTCACCATGTGACCAAATATCTGATTTAAACTTTCATGTGTAATATGCATTGAATGAAGAACCGGTGATGTAGTACAGGCATTTGTGACCTCAAGACTCAATTTTAAGATTGCTTTTTCATTAGGTTTTCAGTGAGGCTGATCTATAAATCATAGTTTTTCAGACCACAACAGCTTTCTGTCTGCATTGCAAATAGTCATGTTCACATGAAGTAAATTCTGTGTCTGCATGTAGCTTTATGTGCAAGACATAAAACCTCAGAAATATGACATTGTATATTTGAAAATCTAAAATATTGATCCTGAAATCATGCAAGATTAAAGCCAATTTAGATAACTACATGAATTACTTCGAAACACTATGAAATACTTGTATTTTAATTTGCTGAAAGTAGCTTTAGATTTAAGTCTACAATCTCACTATTGTATTAACTAACAACAATTACAGATTTGGGAACTCTTTGAAAGACACCTTCAAGAAATAAATAAAAATATAGCTGTACATATCACAATTTAAATCAGGCATTTGAAGAGTTACAATTTAAGTTGAACTGCATTGCACTTCTGGAGGGGAGAAAGGGCACCGAGAAAGCAAAGCAGACAAATGAACACATAATGGGATACTGCTAGTGCACATCCACCTGTCAGGCCATAGTAACTTGACTGTAAATCTAACTCCTGGCAAGGGGTACATAAAAAGCAATTGCATTTGTATTGATTTAAGACTCTCCTTCTAAGGATACTTTGCTTAACCACATGAAACTAACCAAATTGGTTTCTAGACTGATTTAAGGAATATTCTCTGCAGACAAGTCATAATACGATAGAATAATGTAGAATAGGGTTATTTTATGATATCTATATAATTATTTTTAAAACCCTGGAAGTAAAAAAAATTATTATCTTTACCTGTCTAAGCATTGCTTTAAATGCCATGAATCGAAGCCTCATTGTAAGAATTTCTCCAGCTTTGCCAAATGTGAAACCCTATTTGAGAAAAGGTACAATGCTTAGCATACTATTACACTTTTTGTGTTTATTCAATAAATATTTTAGATACATTGTCCCTACAATGTCAAAGTACAAAATATTGCAGTCCTGATTGCACAAAGCAAATATAAAACCAGGTTTAATATTCATAAATTATAGTAGGTTCACAGTACAGACATTCAAATATTACTTCTCAAAAAAATGCATAGAGCATAGCAATATTTCCCGACGTTGCTTCACTTGCATGCTTCAAGGAAAAGATCACTAATCAGCCATTTGACTTTTATCTGAGTTGACATAAGTCAGGTTTAAACAAGTGGCTTTTAGGCCACTTGTTTTAGGTTAAAGACTTCATAAGGCAATCTGGGTTCATTGAAGCCAAATGCAAATTTCCCATGGACTTCAATGGAATTAAGATTTCTTCCCTGGGATCCTAACACAAACTGTCATAGCTATCAGCAGTAACACATAAGTGATGTTTAATAATGAATTGAACATATTTTTAGCCAGATATATGAATCAATTTAACAAGATACAAAGAGGAATGCGCTGGTTAAAATTTTGGGAAGATACGCTATTCCTACAATTTAGTATGACTTCAGTGTTTATAATTAGCTTTGTTTAGCTCACTATCACCTTTATGTGATTACAAATATTAATTGTTTGGAACCTACATTTGTGAAATTGAATACTTTTAAAATACAAGGAACAGATGCAACTGGACTATGTGATGCTAGGAAAAATTATTATGGCATATTCCAATCAGCAAATATTTCTCATTTAACTTGGATCATTATCTTTGCTGTGGTCCTATACCATCAGTAAATTTGCACAAGTATGTGACACAGAAAACCATAAAAGTACATCAGCGAATGGGCACTATTTAAAGAGATTTTAACTTTTCTTTCATTCACACTAATTTGGTGGTTTTACATCTCAACAAACTTCCCACTCATATTGAAAACGTTATGTGAACATTGATAAATTGAGAAAACCTGTCATAGCCATCTACAACTCAGCCTTCTATACTCAAGGCCTTCTTGCATGCATGTGCAACAAGATAATTCCACAAATAAATCAGGAGGATTTTGTTAGAGACTGTTTATGCCGCTGTTCCAAATGCACTTTATTATTTCACTGTGTAGGCTCATTTAATGGGTAAAACTATACATATTCAGAAATTATAAATCAGACTATATATGAAAATATTTAAATGCCAAAGTTTGCACCTGTATGATTACTACCTTTTTTTCTTCTTTACTGTGGCACTGTTGTAGCAGTTAGATACATATAAGAATTAAGGTAAAGTTGAAATACTTTTTTTATGCAAGTTGAGATGGCTATAGAAATCAGTGAGAACAGGGGATGGGGTATTACTGTTCAGCCACTAGTATTTAAGCAGGAGGAGCTGAGTATCAGCATGATGAGCATTACTTGAGGAACTGGGCCTAAGAATCTTTGGAGGGGCTCACATAAGATAAGACTTGAATGGGGAAGAGGTTAGGGGAATGAAAAAATGGAGAGGTAAGGCAGGAGATTGGTAAATTTGCAGTTACTAACAGACTCAAACAGGGGTGCTTGAGGGTAAAAAGGGAGTGGTACAGTGAAAGGCTGGAGGGGTTGACTTTTAGGTGGCAACAGAAAAAATAGTAAGAGAATCCAGAGTTTCATGCTGAGAGGTATTTGACTGCTGAGAAGAAGGGAATTTCTGAAGTTAAGAGGTCAGAATAGGTTGGAAGGTCTCTAACACATGAGAAGCTCTACGTCAAAAAAGATACAGTTTAGCACAAGGCACATCTAGAACCATAAATTCTGGTTTAAGTTGGAGATATGTATTAAGAAGATAAACATTTTTAGTAAATTTCAGATCTGGTTTCTAAAATGTGATGAACAATTATAATAAAGCTAAAATAATAAAACATACCTGAAAAAAGAAAGTAAAAAAGGAAATGATCCCAAGTACTAAAAACAGCAGTGAATACAAGTTGCTCTTTTCTCTTAAAATTTTGTCATCGGTTTCTGAAAAAATCTATAAAATAATATTTAAAACAACATCTTTAAAAATCAACTAATAATCTAAAATTCTTCCATATTTCTCAGTAACTATGTTTGGTAGTCATTTGCATTCATATAAAATTAAGCATATGTTACATGTGACTATAGATATAACAAGCAAATTTCAGGTTGTAGCAAAATTTTTAGGATTTTATAAATCTCATATAATTCTTCATATTTTTGTAATAGTGCTTCATCCACTCCTCAGCTTCACTATGTTGTGATTGTTTAAGATCTGATTTTATTAAAGATAAATTTTGTGGGCTTTATAATTTTTTGCATATTTTATTCAAACTTACCCCTATGATTTCTGAAAATATGATTGCAAATGCAGGTTGTAAAGCTCCATTGACAATTGCACATAAAACTCCAGCTACAAAGTATGGCCATTCCGTTTTGTTCAACTTCATAATTTTCAGAAATGAAGCTGGAGGTAATTCTTCATCCTATGAAATTAGAATTCTGTTAGGATAAACATGTATGTATTTGGAGAAATATGGAGAAAAAGAGAGATTAATACTCAATTTCCTACTCCCAGAATCTACTCAGGGGAATTTAAAATGTATATTTTAATAACACAAAAAATTAGCAGATTGTACATTTCTTTTTGTTATTTAAATACCAGGAAAAAAGAGCTGTTAGAACATATCTACAGCTCTTGTCATCATATTTTAGTTTATTTATATCATTTTCATTGATCAATACTCTTGGTATTGGTCAACAGTGACTGAATTATTCATTCTGGGCATATTGTTGAGTGTAATCCCGGACTAAATTAATTAATTGTTCATTAAGCGATTTATAATGGCAAAATATTTGTTGCAAATATGAATGCAATTATATTTGTAGTATGATTTTTTTTTGTAAGGTTTCCTCTAAGAGTTTTATGTTGGGTCAAATGTTCTCTTTCTGATCCAAAAACGAATGCTTAACCTGTATAGACTATGTCTGTATGGTATGCAAATATATGTAAGTATGTTTCTTTTATAGCAAATTGATTTTCAAGAATAAACTCCTTCTTGTTATAGATTTTTAAAGTCCAATTTTATTTGTATAAACATTAATGGTGAGAATAACAAAACAAGTTATGGACACTATTAATCAAAGGCTATTTAGAATGAGAAAATTCTCATGTTTTTTTCACCCCTTCCAAATGCCTCCTTCTTCTTGTACCTTTCTAGAGCAGGATAATGAATATAATTTCAACATACTTTGTTGAAAGGAACCAAAGTTCACAAACAGGGTTGCAAAGATACTTACAGGTGAACTAGTTTTCTCATCAGGATCACCATTTTGTGCTCCTGGCTTTTTCATGCTTCTCCGAGTTGATCGTCTTCTCAATCCCTTTGTTAAGGATTCTTCAAATTCTGCTTCAGATTCACTTTTTTTGACACTAAGTACATTCTCATATTTTTCTGATGATGGAGCTTCAGCTTCTATTGCCTAATAGAGGAAAGAACATGATGCTAAGATTAACTATACCTGTATTACTTTGAACTTTTAAAAATTATTAGGTAATCAAAGTAAAACTAACTTTGATTGTTTCAGTGGAAAGAGATATGAGGAAAACAATACATAATGCTATAAAGCAGATATGAAAACCTGTATTATATTTGAGTAGATGTCTATCTTCAGAGCTTGATTCATATCTAAGAGTACCCTACCTCTCAAGGAAATACTTGAACTAAGTGGAGAGCAGGGGAGTAGAAGCAGCTGCTCTTTTTTTATGAATTAACTCCTAAAAGAGTTTTAAATTGAGTGTAAACCATTTGCACCCATCTTGGGATTTTTTTGAAAGAGTTTTCAGTGGATACACTGTTTATTCATGAAGTGAGAAAAAATTACCCTTCTTTACCGCAGAACACTTAAAAATTCTTGACTTAAAATGTAATAACGAAGTTCAGGACGGAAGAGGTCAAAAAGAGATTCTAACTGAAAAATTTGAACACTCTGGTACAGAGCCCTACTTTTGGGGTTGTTTTGCCAGTTTCTTTGACAGAATGAATAAATGTCTACCCACCACTAAGGTGCTTAACAGTAATGGATTCAAAGTTGTTTTCAACTTGTATTTTTTTTCTTCCAGAAAGTTTTTATTTCTTACTGCTTTTTGTACCTCTAATCAAAAGAACTTTTTTTTGCTTTCTTTTCATTTTTTTATATTTTGCATTCTTTTTTGTTTTCTTTCCATTTTATATTTCCTAACTTTTTCCATTATCACATTTGTTTGAATACAAAGTTACTTTGAATCTAAGGTGACCAAATGCATACTTGTAGTTATTTTCTGAATTTTAATTGGCCTGGTTTACTCTTTCCAGTCTGACATACTGAGACAGCAGTTTCACTTCCTTTAATGGGCATGGTGGTTATGCAGTAAAACACTAGTGACACAGAAGGCTACAGTGAAGCTCAGCTATAACCAAACTATCGCATGGGACGTTGGAATGTACCAAAGTATTCTGTTATTCGCTTCATAATTAATACATTTCCGATATATTAATTTCTAATCTCTTTATTTCTGGCTACATAAGTTTAAAAGTGCACATAATTTTGCATTCAGCATAGCTGGATTATTTTACTTTTTCTCCTATTCCTCCACATTTTTTTTCTTCAGAAAGAAATTCAGTATGAAGTATTATAATTAAACAGCTTAAAATATGCATGCTCTATTCCTCCTATATCAGCTACTGTGTTTTACCTTTTATCATAGGCTAAGAACAAGCAATGGAATAGAAAACTACTGTAGTCAGCTGCTCTACATTAATTGCATGAAAGGAAAACGTAGAATAATCTTTTAAGCTCAAATCCCTAGAGGATTAAGAATGTATTATCCTGGGTTTAAATAGATCCGGTGTCAAAACTAGTGGTCTTCTCTCTCAAATTACTGCTCTACTTTCAAAGTACGTAATTTTTTTGGTGTTAACAAAATACGCTGCAGAATTCCCCATACTTCTGAGAGCATACAATAACCATGGGCATGGAATACAAAAAAGACAATGAGGCAACAGCTAGTGAGAAAAAAGTACCTGCATGTTAACAAGTTTGTAGTAGATTCCCTTTCTCTCAAGCAATTTGAAATGATTCCCTTGTTCTGTGATAACTCCACCTTCGAACACAGCTATAAGATCTGCATTTCGGACTGTTGACAATCGATGAGCTACTACAACTGTTGTGCGTCCTTCCCTTGCCTAGAAATAACAATATTTAATATGAGTATTTCTAAGTGTATTCAAAAATTGTTCATCTTCATATTAGAGTTGAGTAAGACCTAAGAGAAACATTAAAATTGTTCACAGAAAACTATAACTTTCAATAAAAAATTAAAAAGAGATTTCAATGCGTTCCTTAAAACAGAAAACATAAACATAAAACCCTAATCTTTAGCATGAAAGTTAATATTAGAGACAATCTTTTACTATGGCACATAAAACCATCAAATTTGGATCACAGATATCTTAAAAAAATTGTCAATATTTAAAATTTTAACATGTTATGATATTACAAAACTTAAAATTTTAACAATGCTAAAAGTTTTTATATTTAAGCTCATAGTTGTTTGTGTAAACCTTAAAATCTGTGAAGGATAATTTATACTCAGAAGCATTAGAAAATATTTTATGCTGACATTTAAAGAATTTCAGTGTTTTAAGTTTTGAGTCATTGCCGACTCAAGTAGCTTCAATCAAAAGAAAGTTCTCTATAATTTCATGTGAAATACGTTTTAACTACCTACCTATCTTTGGATACTTACGCGCCTATTGCACGTAATGTATCAAATGTCACAACTTGCTGTTTTCATTACCAGATTGTATTAAAATGATCAAAAAACTTTTAGTTTAAATAATCAAAGTAATAATCCCAAGCAGTGGAATTTTGTTGGAACCTGGATGGAGCTCATCTTCAGTGACATGCCTCAAGAGTCTATATTGGGACCCATAATATTTAATATCTTCGTCATTGATATAGATAAATGTGATTGAGCGCGCACTCGGCAAGTTTGCAGATGACACCAAGCTGAGTGGTGCAGTTGATTTGCTTGAGGGAAGGGATGGCATCCAGAGGGACCTTAACAGGCTTGAGGAGTAGGCACATGTGAACCTCACAGAGTTCAAAAAGGTCAAGTGCAAGGCCCTGCACCTTGGCCAGGGTAATCCTCAATATCCATACAGACTGGGGGACGAAGGAATGGAGAGCAGCCCTGCAGAGAAGGACTTGGGAATACTGGTGGATGAAAAATCAGATATTAGCCAACTATTTGCACTTGCAGCCCAGTAAGCCAATTGTATCCTGGGCTGCATCAAAAGAAGTGTGGGCAGCAAGTTGAGGGAGGTGATTCTCCCCTTCTACTCTCCACTCTGGTGAGACCCCACCCGAAGTACTGCATCCAGCTCTGGAGTCCCAAGTACAAGAAAGACATGGGCTTGTTTGAGTGAGTCCAGAGGAGGGCCACAAAAATGACCAGAGGGCTGAAAGACCTCTCCTATGAAGACTGAGAGAGCTGGGGTTGTTCAGCCTGCAATAGCGAAGGCTCTGGGGAGACCTTATTGTGGCCTTTCAGTATATGAAGGGGGCTTATAAGGTAGGTGCAGAGAGACTTTTTACCAGGGCCTGTAGAGACAGGAGAATGAATGATGGTTTTAAACCCAAAGAAAGTAGATTTCAATTGGATATAAGGAAGAAATTTTTTACAATGAGGGTGGTGAGACACTGGAACAGGTTGCCCAGAGAAGTTGTGGGTTCTCCATCACTGGAAGTGTTCAAAGTTAGGTTGGACAGGGCTTTGAGCAACCTGATCTTGTGAAAGATGTCCCTGTCCATGGCAGAGGGGTTTGACTAGATGATCTTTAAAGCTCTCTTCCAACCCAAACCATTCTTTGATTCTATGATTCCCTATGTCTTCTCCAAAAGTTTATGAGGATCCAAATTTATAAAATAATGTGACCAAGAAAAGCTAGACAAATAACTTCTCTATTAAATGAGTTTCCATTAATAATTCTCCTCAAACTGTCTTTATCCAACATCAGTGGGAAACATTACAGTACTCCAGCAGAATCCAACTGACTAAATTCAGAATACCATTTGGGAGTACAGTCCCATTATGAATATAGAGACTCCTGAGTTGCACCAGGGATCAGCTGTCTCTTAGTGATACAGCTCTACTCTAAGAACAAAGCAAGCACCTAGACATATTCATGTTAACTGAAGCAAATGTTTCCTTGGAGTGTTTCCTGGCAAGTTACTGCTACAATCACTTATGACATGTTGGTAGCACTTTGTCTGCCAGGCTTAAAACACAAGTTAATTAAGTAGGTGCCTAACAACAACATGCATGTCTAAGACAGATAATCGCAGGGGATAGTATTTACACCAAGAAAACATTGATTGAAGCTTAATAATGCAGAAAATATAATTCCATCTTCACACTTGAAACAAGATTCCTCTCTGTAATACCTGCAGGATCTCAGAAATTCTCTGCACAGAGAATATATGGCGAAATCAAGTTTTTCTTGTGTTTTAAGGATCTCTATTTCTTGGAGCATTTTCAACAAACGTCTGGAAAAAAAGTAAGTATTAGGCTCCTGCTTACCTGCTTCATTTTAGAACACTACTGACCTTGTCCAGTGCTGCCTGTACAACTGATTCACTCTCAGTATCCAAAGCTGACGTTGCCTCATCAAGCAGAAGAATTTTAGGATTGCGAACCAGAGCTCGGGCAATGGCTATTCTTTGCTTCTGGCCTCCACTCAGCTGTGCCCCTCTTTCTCCAACCACGGTTTCAAACTTCTACAAGACAACCACACATGTTTCCAAAACATTCTGTGGCACAGTCCTTTCGCCAAAGAAAGGCAGTGTAAAGAAAAGGCACATCAGTGTTAGGAACCCCGGCGGCACCTTCTCCTTCCTCTAAAACACTGCAGGATAAACACCCACTTGGATAGAGCTGCCTCATTGTTTGTGGCCCTGGAATTCTAATAGTTCTTCAAAAGCTCATCAAGTCATGACCTAAAGAATTAACATTATTCTCAAAAGTTATGAGGAAGCTCTGCATATTCACAGCTCTGGAAAACAGCTTCCTTTGTTTACAAGAATCCATTCTAAAGACCTATTTGGTACAAGAAGCTATAGAATTAATTTTTTTCAGCAGGACAGCTGGTTTGCTTACGTGGGGTAGCTTCATGATGAAGTCATAAGCATTTGCTTCCTTGGTAGCTTTTTCAATCTCTTCCATGGTGACGTCCTCACGGCCGTAACGAATATTTTCTGCAATGGTAGTAGCAAAGAGCACGGGCTCCTGACTCACCACACCAATAATCTCCCGCAGATATCTTACGTTTAAGGTCTTAATATCCTGCCCATCAATGGTCACCTAAGCAAAGGGAAGCAGACAAAAACTGTTCACTAAGTGTTTTGGTCAAGGAACCTCTCTCCCCAGGTCTCCCCAAGCCTTTTTAGGGGAGAATTTACCATGTCACTGGAACAAGGGCAGTGAGGCCAGAACTAGACTTGCAACACCTGGGACACACAGAGCAGTCCTCTCACTTGAGATATCTTACCGTGCCTTCCCTGGGATCGTAAAATCTCTGGATGAGCTGAACAGTTGTACTTTTCCCACAGCCGCTGCCACCAACCAGGGCCACTGTCTGGCCACAACTAATCTTGAGATTCAAGCCCTTCAGTATCTGCGCATGTAAGAAAGGTGACCAAAACCATAACAGTGTGTAAAAATGTCGGTGTAGATTTGAAGAAACTCTAAAGACTACAATAAAATGTCCTTTGTACTTATAGTAGAATCTGATACAAAATAAAATTTATAAACATGAGAGTTTAATTTTTGGGTAACTAATTACTTCAGCTTAATTTTCTTCATACTTACATCTGGTCCAATATCAATATTGTATTATAGAACACACTACACAATTACCCATATCATGAACCACTTGTAACATGATTACTACCCATAACAAAAATATAATATAGAAACAATATGATGCAATATTTCTGTTTTATGTTGCCTCACTTTTTTCTTTAATGCACCATGCAAGCTACAGGAAAACTATTGTACAGTAAAGTCACAGTTAAAAGAGACAGAATATATTCTACATTGTTTTGGAGAAAATGTCTTTTCAGTAACCTTGAAGTACCCTTAATTTTTCCCCTTTTGATTAGGATTGCTGGTGGGACTTCTTTACAACAGTGACATTTCATTGCATGATATATGACCTTTTTGTACTAGTTAGCATAAAATATAGCATTTCAAAACCATTGAAGATACAAAGTTTTGCTTTTCTTGGGACTCTTACTAACAGTAAATGTAGCTCTTTGGTGCCATGTAATTGCTCTTTCGTTTTATTTTCAAGAATATAACCTGTATTAGGCTGTGTAGTGGGGCTGGAGAATAGGCACACAGTTATCTTGTCCATGACATATATGTTTAATTTAGCCCACCTAGTAAGAAGATAAAACAATAGGGAAAAAGGAATAAAGTGCTTTTGTTTCTACTTTACACAGACAAAAGGTGTACAGGAATCTGTAAAGATTTCACTACTTTGTAAAACCTCTGTGGTTGGAAATGTACACTGAAATGAGAAAAGCATATATTTTGCTAATTAGTGTTCTAGAAGGACTAGGCTACAATGAACTATGCATACCTGAATGTCAATATCTGCCTCATGGCTGAGTGCATTTTTCCATTCTAAATGTACAATCTTGCACCAATATATATGTTCCAATACTCTCCCAATGTATTTCCCAATACCTTGCAGCCCTGTGTCCTTGTTACTGTCTCTTTCTTCCTAAATTTCTACCCTTGGCACTACCGCTGCCTCTTCACCCTTAGTACCAGTACTTTTGTGCTTTACAAGTGAAATATATCTAACTGTTTAGGCATAGAAAAATCATAACTGTTAGTATGTCTTATTTTGCTATAATATTTTTAGATCAAAACAAGAAGACCAATGTAAGTAATAACAACTGAAAATTTATGAAGCACCCTTATTTAATTGTCTGGTCACAATGCTATAGATAATTTAGTTTACGACTTTACATATAATAACTCAAACAAATCTAACACAAATAAAGTAGCGAATAGAAGTTGATCAAAAACTTGTGGATTACCACTGATTTCATTGGACTGTTGATCAGAACCTTTTTCCTACACCAAAATAAAATCCGTAATTAAATCTATTTAGGCTGTTTCAAACAACTTAAAGCAAACAGAGAAGAGAGAGTAAGCCCAGCAAATAAATCAGTCTAGTGAGATAGGAAGTAATTTGCAATTTTCATCCTGCCTGTCAGTTACTTTGCTTCACTTAATCCTGTTGAAAAAAAGAGTTAACTTGAAAGTCAGGTAGGTTAAACTTAGGCAGAAATTAAATACCCTGAGTTATTTCACCTCCTCATTTTTCTTTTTAGTATAATTTATGAAATACTTAGTAAATATTTTGTGTAGCCTTAACTTCCTATAATTATTGTCTCTGAAACCATAAGGGAGAAATCTGTATTCATATTATACCTGTTTAAACATATAAAATAATCCAATGAGATCAATAGTTGTCTTTTCATTTATATTTCTATAGAAAAATCAAGCACGTTCACTTTATTCACTTTCTTGATAGAAAGAAAAGCCAAAATATTTAATATATTTATGAGTAAAAATGTCATAAAAAGAAAGCTCTCTGTCTTTCCTTTGTGCCTATTGAAAGTAAAAAAGATCCCTTTATCCCTTTAGGTCAGTGATTTTCCTTCAAGGTAGGGAAGGGAATAGTTACATAGTGCAAAGACACTCTTCGTGAAAATATTTTCAGAAATCATTGAAATGTCTTCCACCTCCACTGCATTAAGACTCTGGATTTATGAAAGTGCTTTAAAAAGCAGACATTTTTGCTGTCTAGGCAGAAAAATACAGATTCTGAGCTCCATTCCATATATAACAAGTCCTTACTGGATCTGCTTTCTTTAACTGGTTTAGATATAACCTTAACAGAGCTGCATTGCAAGTACTTTTGAAACCCACTATCTCATTATTATTACACAAACACAAGTCAGATGCATAAATTAAGATTCTGATAGCAATAAATCTTTAAGTTTTATTGCATAGCCACACTGAGTATAGCGTTAGACTGAATATTTAGAAAAATATTCAGAATATTTATCAGGTGTAAATAATTCTAGCTAAAATCAGTGATGGGAAGATAGTTTCATATAAATAAGAGAAACAACTTTGAATTGTTATATTTTCACTTTTCAACTTCTGACTTTTTTTTCCTAACAAATGATCCACATGTTTAACTGTAATATCTATAAAGTTTCATTTACAGTACCTCAATATCTGGTCTGGATGGATAGTTGAAATAAACATTTTGGAATTCCAAGTTCCCTTTAATGTGGTCTGGTTTGTAACCTGTTTCTGAATAACTGTCAATCTGAGGTTCCTGTGCAAAAAAATAAAACAAAAACAAAAAAAACCAACTTATTTCCTTATGATTTTTTTCATAAAGGAGTCCTGGAGTACACCATCGCTCTGAAGAGATGTTAAATGTAATTTTAAAGTAATTTAGGTGAGATTTATGAAATATGTAAATTGCATGATGCTTTGCAGTCTCATTACTACACTGACAATCTGCTCATGCAAGAATACTTCAATAATTTCTCCATTTAAGCTTTTGTGTGAATTTAGTACATTGTCTTTAAAACTGTGATGATTAACCTGAGATGATCTCTAATAAGCTGTTCATACTTTTTTCATTTATAGCTTTGCCCTTTCTGCTGAAACGATTTGTGTGAGAAAGAACCAATCCACTGATCACAAAGCAGAAACAGAGTTCTTAATCATCACTGGTTTTGTTTCTAGCCAGGGTGGGTCTAGAACTCGAAACATGTCTTAACAATAACCTGAAACGTGCAATTGCATTTCATAGAGATTCATTAGCTAGTAAAATAACAGCTTCCCTGATTTCAGACTCTCTTGGCATAGTACATATCCAGATGACCAGGTTGTGTTTCACCGATTCGCCAACACCCACGCTACTGGGGGTGCCACTGTAACCTTGAAACCTCTGCTCGTATACCTACATCGGCTGTAATCACATATCTATATAGCACCAGAGACATGCCCTTCTTGATACAAACATTAGAGGATACCTCCAACACCAAGTGATTCAGAGATCCAGTACTTTTACCTTTGAAGCAAGAACTGGTAACTCTAGCAGACAAAGAGGTACTGACTAATAATTACACATTCTACCTGCTTTTTTGTTTATATTTCTGCTTATTTTACACCCTGTTATTTACTCTCACTAATTTCATGTGCATAAATAGTGCCTGTACTTTAAAAAGAAGGGTCTCTCACTTTTGAAATGAGAGTGAGGGAAAGATACTCACATTGTCTATGATATTAAAGATGGCATAGGCAGCTCCTCTTGCACTCGCAAATGCTTCTATGCTTGGAGCAGTCTGTCCAATACTGAAAGCTCCAATCAATACAGAGAAAAAGACCTGAAAGAAATGTTTTTGGTGACTTATATAATTTCTTATATAAGCGGAGAATTACATTTATGTATTTACATTAGATATCCTTGGGTCAGGAGTCTCCAAGCCTGTTAACAGAAGTTTAAGGAATCTAGAACTAAAGGAAAAAAATGACTCACTCTTAAACAGAGAATAATATTAAGAAAAGGGCTTTTTAAGATTCAGCTGAGAACTGAGCTCCTGCACAGTGTGAATGTTGCAAACATATTGGTAAGAAGTGAAAAAGTGACCAAGACCTGCCAAATCAATGCCAAAAGATGTGTAATTACACTTGATGTCTAAGGATTTATTGTACTAATTCTTTGGCGAAAGATGTTCCAAAGACCAGAAAGTATATTGCATGTCTTCAAACAGAACAAAGACAGATATGCAAAGCACTATCATTCTGCTTTCAAAGTGACAGGGAAATAGAAGTATATAAATGCAACCTCTGCATCACAAAGTAATAAAGGGTGCTGGCATGAAAGAGAGTGAGTGCAAGCAAACAAGAAGAAAACAGAAAAAGAAAAAATATATTATTTTCTCAAGGAAGCATAGTTCATTGCTTTCAGCTAATATCAAAACAAAAATAATAAAAACTCACTGCTCGAACAGAGATCATAGTAAGAGCCATAATACATCAGAGCAAAGGCCTGTCACACCCATCATCTTTTCTCCAACAATGGCCATTCACAGACATGATACCTAACAAGGCAACACCCTCCCTTTCATGTTATAAAAACATCATTTGAATGAAGTACAACATAGACAACAGAAACTGCAAATACTTCGAACTGAAAAAAAATTACACACAAGGGCATGAACCTCACTGAGATGTTTTGTATGCCAGCCTGCCTTTAAAAAAAATTAGGCAAGTTCAAAAGAGCCAATAACACATATCAGAGCCATTTTTCACAAACTTGAGTGATTCATAAATAAAACAGGTAGCTTAAAAAAAAGATATATACATATATATAGTATCTCCTGGCTGGGTTTCATCATGGTTAACAAAGTTATTCTTCTTACTATATTTGTTTGATATCTCATATGAAACTAGAATCGTTGCCACATCAAGAGAAGAATTTAAATTATGACTTATGAGTTATGGTTTTCTTTCTTCAGTTAGTTGGTGACATGTTTCCTAATCACAAGTATATCTTTTCTCCCCCTTGATTTCTAAAAATACTAAGAAGTAATTCCAAGCTTTTATGGAGCAAAATACAAGAAAAGTATCAATAATATAATCTACTTAGACCACACAACAGCTAAAAAAGAAACCATTTGCCTCTGCATTCTGAAAATACATTCGGCCCCACAAGTCTGAAAACAAATAGCAGCTATGAAGGATACAGTACTTAAGGTTTTGATTGAACTGTTTTTATATCAGTCTGATGATATGGAAGTCAGAAAAGATGTAGAAACAGTGTAAAATAATACACGTTTTATTTGGCTCAATGTAGATTTTGAGATACTATAGAAACAGTGTGTAGACTCTCATGGTGAGAATCTTTTTGTAAAGAAGAAAGGATGCTATTTTGCCAATCTTGGCACATAATTCTTATTAAACTCAAATAAGTTCCAAAAATACACTTTAATGTATTTCCTTTAGTATTTCTCACTGTTATTGGAAATTGACTCTTTAATACTTACTGTAAGAACATTGCCAATAGTGTAATCATCAGCTATGACCAAGGTAGTTCCATACCAGAAGGCCAGTGCATATGAAGCATATATCAGTAAGAAAGCAGCACCCATAGAAATATTAGATGTAATGGCCTTTTTTATTCCAATCTTTTTTGCATCTTCGAGATTTTTATAGTATCTGGAAGAAAGATAGAAGTTTAAAATAGACTCAGACGTGCACCATGGCACACAGCGCCACAACACTCTTGTGGATGAGTTAGAAAAAGAACACTCATAAAGTACAAGATATATAAAATATATAACCCTAAGACTGTACAAAGGCAAGCCTGACAGGCTTCACAGAGAATTTAAGGTAACTCTAAAAAGGTCAACATCAGCCCACCTGGTATACAGAAAAAAATGGCATTGCAGTTCAGGGACTGGCATTCAGGTTCCTTAAATAACCCACAGGTCAGTGAACTTCGATCATAAACCATTCATGACAGGTTTTGAGATTATTGTTGTTAGCTTAGATAAAAGGTTAAAATATATCACAAGAATGATGTTTTATAGTATAGTAAAAATAGAGATATTGTTTATTAGTACCTTCACAACTACTGCGTAAGCAGATTGCCAAGGATACCATCATCTCTTCTCATGGCAGGGCCTCTTTTTTTTGGTCTAAAGCTCTCACTGTGTGATGTTTAAAGTAGTTTGTACACTTTCTAGAGTAGAGACAGTATATCTCCAATTATTTTGTCATTTTCTAGAAAAATAACTAATTGTCTTTCAACACGTAGTGAAACTAGCCTGTAACAGACAATTTCCCATTACCTAAAAATGCAGGAAGCACAATATTTACTTGTTTTGACAGACTTTGAACAGCAAAGATACAAGAAAATTTCAAACCATCTGAAGCAAGTACTTCAAAATCAGCTGATGAAAGCAACCATTGTTCTTACCTTTTAATTTCTTTTTCTTGTCCTCCAAAAGCTATTACAGTACGGACTGCTGCCAGAACTTCCTCTGCAACAGCACCTGCTTTTGCATATGCAGCTTGTTCTTTGTCAGTGAAAGCAGAGAGAACCTAATACAGGATCAAATATTTTGACTTGAAAAAAAAACCAGAATGAGCTCAAGCAATTCATAATGGCTTTTATCACAGTTACTTTCATTCAATATGAAGCCTTTTGATTATATTATGTACGAGTGCAGAATGTTCAATATCAAAATCCTTAAGTACATTATGAATTCAATCAAATAATTCAACATTGCCCATTCTCAACAACTAAGGGCTGGATTTTCCACTCTGCTTTCACCCATTGCAGGAGATTAGATGACTACTTATACTGGGCTTGTGTGGTTCTCCTCAGGCAGATCTCCTCAGCTTATTCTCATCTCTAGCTACCTTAGCCAGAGGGCTCTATAGCTTACATTAATTGGCCACCAGACATATGTAGCACATGCTTCTCTACTCCTACCTCTTCCACAAGAAAGAGAAGGCTTATATAATCTTTGAAATGTAAGGGAGGTAAAATACTATAAAAATCTGAAGGCTTCCAAACTACAAATGTAAGTGACTCCAATCCCATGGTAATTGGGTACTTCTCTCACCTACGTCTGTCTAAAATTTATTACCAAAGCTGTTAAAAACTCTGAATAGAAACTCTTTGTTTGAGACAAAGGCTTGGTCTAATTTGTTCACTTATTTTTCAGGAGGTGCAATTATTTCTTTCAACAGAGCAAGTACTCATGTGGGTGAAGTTTAACAGTTACAGATGTGGATTCTACCCATATATCTTGCTTTTTTTTCTATATAAAAATATGTTATATTGGCAGAAGCAGCTTCAAATCAAACAAGTCTCTCCAATTTATGGGAATTACAGTATTCAGATTACATGAGGGTACTTATATACAGTTCGTCTAAGAGCTTACATACATAGATGTTGTCTAAAGCAATTCTAAGCAATACATTCCAACAGTAAGAATTACAGATATGTAGATTTATTTCATTATCTCTCATTAATATAAAACCTGACAATGAATGTATGTTAACCGACCTTTGCCCAGAGGGCTGCTGAAAGTCCCAGTACAGGACTGACTGCTAGTATTACAAGGGTCAATTTCCATCCTCTTATGAGACCAACAATGAATCCTGTTACAAATGTTGTTACCGCTTGAACAAGCAATCCAATTTTGTCACCTATTCCTTCATTAATCTTGGAGACATCACTGAAAAACAAATTACACGCAGACAGGAAGGAAAATGTAAAAAGAACAAGAAAACTTTTCAGGTTCATTACATGGGCATCTGTGTACATGACGATTTTTATTATTCAATTACTTCCAAACAAAAATTTGCCTCAAAATAGAGTACTATATAGTGTGGTCAAGGAAAATTTTGTATTTCTTGTGAAAATGTACTGCTATAAACTCATTTTTGTCTGAAAAGGTTGAAATTCTGCCTACAGTGTAGTTACTCTCACTTTCTTATTTCCAAATTTTTGATCTGTTTGGAAACTATGGGATAACTGGGAAGAAAAAACAAAACCTTTTATGTAGGCAAAGAGAAAGGAATAGCTTGTCATGCAATTAAAGCTGTTCACACTGCAAGGGTCAGTTGGCACCTTTGTTCAGTCCCCATGCACAGAAATGAACTGTTTTCTCTTCATGGGGATAATCTCATAGGCTGGGCTTTAGTCATCCTCAGAGTTCAAGGGGACTTATCTAAATGCTTTTCTGGTATTCTTGGCGCAGTCCAGTATCATAAGTATCATAAGTTCAGTCTCTGAAACTCTCCATTAGAAAACCTGAAAACTTCATTTCACAATGAAATAATTAAATTTAATTTCACAATGAAATAATTCGATTTAAAAATAAAAATATTAGTAACTCATACATGCTTAATGAGATAAAATAACATTGGGAAAGGTATAGTATACTTACTCTAGAAGACGAGTGTTAAGTTCTCCCACATCATTTACATCAAACCATCCAATTTCCTGTCTCATAATCGCATGAAAAAATTTTTCTCTGATTTTTTTTATTTGCCGGCCTGCTGCTAGGGTCCAAAATGAAGTTTGGATATAAGCAGCAAGAAGAACACCAGCTGCTATTCCAGAATAGTAGTATGCATATCTGAAAGAAACAAAAAAGGCAGGAATCTCTGACATTAGTTTTAACTGCCTCACTAGTCTGTATTTAGCTTGATGCTTACTTCTTCGGTTTCAGGCCTGAAATAGAGTTTATATGCTTCTACTAGAGTTTATACGCTTCTACTAGAGTTTATACTTTGTAAAATTTGTCAAGTTTTCCATGAGTAGTATTTATCATCAGTTTTGATATGCAATAAATTGATCAAAATTATTGTTAGACAGGAATTACTTTTTCTTTTTGTCAATATAGTATATATTTTCTCATAAGAATATTTAAGAACTATATTTTAGATTTTCACTTAAATGCATAATTCCCCAAAACTTCATAACATTTTTGTTTTAACTCATATAGACAGACCTAATTATACATACCTATATTCATATAACATCCTTGTCTATATACATGCATGCTATAAATATTTACCAATTTGAGAATACAGCATTACATCTATTGCAAGCAAATGCCATTAGATCAAAAATTCTTTTGCTCTTTATTTTATTCATAACTGATATTTTACTTTTAAATTAATTCAGCTTTGTACCATGAACAGGGTGTCAAATCAAAACCAAGGAGTTTGTGAACGACTATATTTCTCAAAATGGAAAAGAATTTGAGCCACAGTTTTAAACTATTCAAACAGAACCAAATCAGTTTTTATTTGATTAAGAATTGACATCAGAAGCAGTTACAGGTGAACTTAAACCAGAACTAAACCAGAAAAATGTAACTGAACTGATTCTGTTCATGATCATAAACATCAGCAAAAACCATGGCTAGATATTTGTGATGTATCTTTCATGTAATTGTAAGACTACTGCATCCATATAAAAGTAATAATTAGAAAAAAGCTTAAAACTTCTTAAGACTTTCATTCACATGCAGTAAATGATGCATACTTATTCTTTAGAACTGTATCATCAGACTTGGTAGGAGCAAATTGCAGAAATCTGTGTGCAAATGCTTTGCTCCAAAAAAGCAGATAATGGCTTTATAGATTAAACTTTTCAAATTTTAATCCAGTCTTTTTTTGTGGCTAAGATACCATCAGTTTAGTATGGCAGACTTTGGAACTATAGTCATTATGAAATGAACTTTATCTAGACTGTTTAATAAAATGGGTTAATGCCTAACTGAATGCTGGTTAGTTGAATATTGACCTCCATCATCTTCAGCTCCATTAAAACTCTACACAGAAACTACCAAACTAAAACCGAGGGCACTGCTTCAAAACTCAGTTGCAATTACTTGAGACAATTACTTTATGATGTTACATCACTTCAGAGTATATTTTATGTTTGGACTTTGTTTCATGACAAATTGTATCAAAAGGGATTGATCTCTCTGCCGGATTCCATGCTGATGAAATATATTCTACAAATTCATTGCTGAAACTTAACAGAGTAAATGCTCGCTGCATTGTAAAATAATGTCTCTTTTTGTCTTGAGAAGTTGGGTTTTAGACAAACTGTTTTTTGAGTAACAAACACAACCAGGTCCATGTGTATAGTTCAGTACTTGAGCACACCTGTGTGAGAACTTTGGCCTTGCAAACAGTTTTTATTATTTGACCTGCTGGCAGATGTTCTTAGAGAAACAGAAGGTAGGTACCAACAGCTTCTTCTTCAGACCAGTGAACACACTAACTCAAGGCTCTATCCAGAATCTTTAGAAAAGAGAACCTATTCCTGTGTTGTTAATAAGTACTAGCACTTTCATTCAACAATTTGTTTCTAAAGAGAAGCTCAGGCTGCTTTTTACTCGTACTCGTACTTTCAGAGTTAATGTCTGAAACTCAAGGTAGCATGCACAATGTTGATAACAGATCTGCCTCAAACAGACTATCTCTTAGAGTCCTGAGAACAGGCAGTTCTCAACATTTAGATGTTGATGTAAATCTAAATTCACATTTACACTTTCTTTGTGTCAGCTTGTTTGCTTTCCTGTACTCTTTGTTCTTTAAGCAGTAGTGACTTCCAGACAACAGCCCACTGAGAACAATGGGAGGATTCCTATTGATTTTAGTTGAGATGACGTGATAGGAGTTCAGGGATTAAATGAATCCCAAACCTTTAATCAAAAATAGTTCTGATTGGTTGTTGCTCTAAAAGACTTAAAAATGACATGTTGATTTACACACTACTCATGCTATAAGGATCAGTAATACTTTGTGTAATTCTAGTGCATCCTGCTCTTAAAATACAGGTTAGATATGCTTGAGTAGAAAAAAAAGGGAAATATGTTGATTTTAAAGCTGTTTAACTTCACCCATACACAAATTATTTTGTTCTGCAATTTTGCCTTCAATTTTGCTTTCAAATAACTGGGCACAAGTATATTCTACTGAAGTTCACAAAATCACAGAATCACACAGTTCTGGGGCCCTCACTACAGGAAGGACATTGAGCTGCTGGAGCGTGTCCAGAGGAGAGCCACCAAGCTGGTGAGGGGTCTAGAGAACAAGTCATACGAGGAGAGGCTGAGGGAACTGGGCACGTTTAGTTTGGAGAAGAGGAGGGATAGGGGAGACCTCATTGCCCTCTACAAGTCCCTGAAAGGAGGTTGTAGAGAGGTGGGTGTTGGCCTCTTCTCCCAAGGGAATAATGACAGGACCAGAGGAAATGGTCTGAAGTTGCAGCAGGGGAGGATTAGATTAGATACTAGGCAGAATTACTTTACTGAGTGGGTGGTCAGGCACAGGAGGAGAAGGGAAGGGAAGGGAAGGGAAGGGAAGGGAAGGGAAGGGAAGGGAAGGGAAGGGAAGGGAAGGGAAGGGAAGGGAAGGGAAGGGAAGGGAAGGGAAGGGAAGGGAAGGGAAGGGAAGGGAAGGGAAGGGAAGGGAAGGGAAGGGAAGGGAAGGGAAGGGAAGGGAAGGGAAGGGAAGGGAAGGGAAGGGAAGGGAAGGGAAGGGAAGGGAAGGGAAGGGAAGGGAAGGGAAGGGAAGGGAAGGGAAGGGAAGGGAAGGGAAGGGAAGAGAAGAGAAGAGAAGAGAAGAGAAGAGAAGAGAAGAGAAGAGAAGAGAAGAGAAGAGAAGAGAAGAGAAGAGAAGAGAAGAGAAGAGAAGAGAAGAGAAGAGAAGAGAAGAGAAGAGAAGAGAAGAGAAGAGAAAAGGGAAGGCTCCAGGGATTCATTACAGCAACCTTTCAGTACCTAAAGGGGGCCTAAAGGAAAGGCAGGGAGGGACTCTTTATCAGGGAGTGTAGTGATAGGATGAGGGGTAACCGTTTTAAACTGAAAGTGGGTAGATTTAGATTAGACATTAGTAAGAAATTCTTTACTGTGAGGGTGGTGAGGCACTGGAACAGGTTGCCCAGAGAAGCTGTGGATGCCCCATCCCTGGACGTGTTCAAGGCCAGGCTGGATGGGGCTTTGAGCAACCTGGTTTAGTGGGAGGTGTCCCTGCCCAGGGCAGGGGGATTGGAACTCGATAATCTTTAAGATCCCTCCCAACTGTAACCATTCTATGATTCTATGATTTCTTCCTTCTCTTCAGAAAAGACAATTGCCTTGAAGATCACATCAGCAATCCTGAGATTTCAGATGTTTTTCAATACCTAATGAGGAACAGACTTCAACCTGAAGAAAAGAAGCTGAAGTGGTACAAGAAGATGTGTGTGAACTTTAGACATCATGCATAAACCAAGTCCATGGACAGTAGTTAATAAAGCCCATGAACAAAACACATCTATTGACAGCTTATTTGCCCTTTTCTTTATGAAGCTTTGTAGCAGAAGCACCTGCTGACTATTGTCTTCTGCTATTGCCATCTCTAGAATCCTAGATTTAAGTTTGCATATAATATATCTCTGTATTTTCTGTAGTCTAGTTAATTTAGTTGAGCTTGAGGCTTTGACAGCAAAGTAGGTATCATCTAGCAATTTTAATTCTGCTTTTTATCAGTGAATCATCATAGCTCAAGGAATTGATGGATGATAATCAACATAATTTTTTACATTTTCTACTGTTTATAATCTCAGAGGAAAAGAAGGAAGGAAGGAAGGAAATGCAGATGGCATTGGGACACAGAGCACCCCTGAAAAGAGGGTGGGATCTGTGAGAGCAAGAGATTACAGGGAAATTGTTGGGAATGGATGGGGATGTTCAAGAATCAGTGCCTCCAATAATCTCATGTGTAAATCTTTAGTTACATACATTATTCAAACAACAAATGCTTTGATGTTGTTTAAAGTATGTAAAACATCTGTGAGAGAAGAATGGCTCCACTAGAAATGTGTGCCTACATTATAAAAGAAGAGGAAATATCAGTTTCTAATTACCTTGTCATATCTTCTTCCAGATTGCCAAAATCTAAAGTGAAATTCACTGCAGAAAGGAAGAAAAGAGTAAATTTTTTTAATAGAGAAAATTTTAACAAATCTGTTTTCCTGCATGTTGTTAAGCAAATTGTGAGTTGCTATATCTCCTTTTGAATCAAGTTGACTTTAATGAAAGGAGGAGTGGGATGATTTCAGGCATCTACCTACTCAAAAACAATGATTATACTAATATACTATAACTCCACTGACTACAAAACTACATCAGTGTGATTTGAGATTGCAAGGTTTTCCTGAGCATTCATTGAATGCTCGGTTTGGTTTTTTTTCTTTCTGAAAACATAGGGCATTTGTATAATGTCAAAATGTCAAAATAGTACAGGCCTAGACATTGACATCAAATCAGTAACTATAGATAGCTTAATACATTATGAAAACATTGGCTATAATGTTGGTACTTGCCTTAAAATTTTACTCCCCCACATGAGAACTTAGTGATAAATGTTTTGAGAAGACTACAGCTGCAGCATTTTGCATTTGCACCATAAAAATCTGACCAATTTATTGTACTTGGGAAGGAGTAAATCATAAATTCTTTGTTCTGATAAAGGCAGCATGCCCATGTTCCTGTCTTATAGCAGCATAATAAGAGAAAAAATGGATGCAGGACAGAAGACAGTCATATTCGTTATTTTTTCTGTATCACCATAGACACTTATTAAAATGTTTAATAAAATTTTATTAGGTAATATTTCAGGCAAAAAACCTGTTCACAAGTTTAGCATCAAATGTGTGAATCCAGAGAACTATATAATATGGGCTGTGAGTTGAAACCAAAGTGACAGTATCACTCCTCCCTCTTGTATCCAGCAGTGCATGCCAGCTCTCCTTTCTGTTTGATTTTATACTTCTGATTTAGCAAATGAGGCTATTCAACAAATTGAGCCAAGAGAAAATAAGTACTTTTTTTTTCGGTGGCAAATTTTCTGTTTGATCTACTTACTGATCTGATTCGCCTTGTGGACTATAATTGCCAGACTTGATGCAAGGGAATCAACAGGAACTCATGCTGAGGAGATGGAAAACCAGCCTCTCTCCATTTATCATAGCCACAGTTAAATGTGATTTGTTGAATGTACATTGTAGTAGATAATTTGAAAAAACTAAAAATAAAGTCCTGAGTAACATGCTCTAACATGCTCTAGGAAATCCTGCTTCAGCAGGGAAGTTGGACTAGATGATCTCTATGGTCCCTTCCAACTCTAAGAAAAATTCAGTGAAATTCAGTGAAATTCAGTGAAAGTCTACTAACGCAGACAGTAGGAATTAGGGGCAAAAAAATTCCAAAGTGTATCTCTATTACAGCAAACACAAGAGCTGCTAGTTTGCATCATAGTGTTGTGTCTAGTTGGGGTTTCTGACATCAGTATCTTATGTCAAGGTTCTTTAATCTCCCTAGCTGTTTTCCAAATATGAGCCATTGCTCTCTTCATAGCAGATATATTCTTACCTGTATAATTTTTGTCTCCAAAATTAACAAAGCTATCAGTCATATCACCAAAAATTAGCATCGCAATAGGTAGACTGCTTCCATGGGCTATTGCCAGGAGAGTGCCTAGTATCATTAGCAATTTATCCGACCAATTGGAGTAGCGAAACTGTGATGGAGAAGAGACATTTATTCTAACTGTGATACTAGAATACTAACACGCTCTGTCTACAAAGGCAAGAAAGTCAAGAAAAAGCTATCAATTATACACCTAGTGTCACAAAACTACAACTTTATCTGATTATAAATTTAGTTTATGAAACAATTTAAATGTACAGGAATAAATCATTCTAATATAAGCACTTCTAGACTATAAACTTAAAACCAGAGAAGTATACTATTTAATGAATCAATATCAGCACATGTGTAAGAAAGGTTATATGAAAACAAGGTATAAGAAATTTTCCCTTTTAAAGTTTTTTATTTAAAGCTCAAGTTATATTAAAAAAAAAGGCATTGTGATAAATAGGGCAATAATTACTTTTACTGTAAAATCATTATTATGCAGTCAGAAAATTGTTCCTAATGTACCATAGACATTATCAAAACTTACTGAAATTCTAAATACTTCTTGCCATTGAACTTAATAAAGTTTTAGCTCATCTGTTACAAAATCATTGGCTTTATTCTTTACAGTAAAATACTGTTTGCTGTTGTAAATTATAGTGTTATGATATAATTGTACAAGTGCAAACTGGTATATCAAAGCAGAAAAATCAGGCATTGGCCATCATCATGGGCTATAGTTTTATTTCTTTTATTTGCCATGACATTGCTGCACCTTATGAACATGAAATCTACAAAATAGTAAACATTTCAATATTACTAAAAGAGGACCTAGTATTTACTGTGATTAAATATTAACAGATTGCCTTATTTTAAAATACCCAGTAAATTAAAAATTTCTGGATAACCTGATAGCTTTTATGATGGCATGACTGGATGGATAGATGAGGGGAGGGCAGTGGATGTTGTCTACCTTGACTTCAGCAAGGGTTTTGACACCATCTCCCACAGCATCCTCAGAGGTAAGCTTAGGAAGTGTGGGTTAGATGAATGGACAGTGAGGTGGATTGAGAAATGGCTGAAAGACAGAGCTCAGAGGGTCGTGACTAGGGGCACAGAATCTAGTTGGAGGTCTGTAAAAAGTGGGCTCCCACAGGGGTCAGTACTGGGTCCAGTCCTCTTCAATATTTTTATCAATGACCTGGATGAAGGGATGGAGTATACCCTCAGCAAGTTTGCTGATGACACAAAACTGGGAGGCGTGGCTGACACACCAGAAGGCTGTGCCACCATCCAGCGAGACCTGGACAGGCTGGAGAGCAGGGCAGAGAGGAACCTGATGAACTTCAACAAGGGCAAATGTAGGGTGCTGCACCTGGGGAGGAATAACCCCCTGCATCAGGACAGGTTGGGGACTGACCTGCTGGGAAGCATCTCTGAGGAGAAAGACCTGGGAGTCCTGGTGGACAATAGGATGACCATGAGCCAACAATGTCCCCTTGTGGCCTAGAAGGCCAATGGCATCCTGGGGTGCATCAGGAGGAGTGTCACCAGCAGGTTGAGGGAGGTCATCCTCCCCCTCTGCCCTGGTGAGGCCCCATCTGGAGCACTGTGCCCAGTTCTGGGCTCCCCAGTTCAAGAAGGACAGGGAACTGCTGGAGAGGGTACAGCAGAGGGTTACAAAGTTGACGAGGGGCCTGGAGCATCTCTCTTACGAGGAGAGACTGAGGGACTTGGGTCTTTTTAGTCTGGAGAGGAGAAGGCTGAGGGGGGATCTGATCAACACCTATAAATACTTAAAGGGAGGATGTCAGGAGGACAGGTCCGGTCTTTTTCCAGTGGTGCCCAGTGACAGGACAAGAGGAAATGGGCACAAACTTGAACATAAGAAGTTCCATCTAAACATGAGGAGGAACTTCTTCACTTTGAGGGTGGTAGAGCACTGGAAGAGGCTGCCCAGGTAGGTGGTGGAGTCTCCCTCTCTGGAGACATTCAAAACGCACCTGGACACGCTCTTGTGTAACCTGCTCTGGGTGGACCTGCTTTGGCAGGGGGGGTTGGACTAGATGATCTCCAGAGGTCCCTTCCAGCCCCATACCATTCTGTGATTCTGTAAAGTACTTTTTTAATTTTTAATTTTTAATTATAAGTTTCATTAGTGCCATGGAGTTGCCCTTTACTGCTGACTCAGGTGACTGAATAATGACTAAAGGGCCTAATAAGTATGATTAGTACCTGACTCAGGTAATTTAGAGGACAAAACCACACATAATTTTAGGTATATGGACACTTTTTCATTGTGTTGGAAGAAATGACAGACCATGGAAATCCCTACCTTTCACAAACAAAAATCTAGTACAGGTGTTTTTAGCATGGTAACTTACTAAGGGAAGACTTCTAAGAAGCCATATCAGTAATAAGACAGCTTCTTTAATAAAAGCACATCCACAAAAAGAACTGCTTGATTGCTATACTATATCCAATATTCTGTAGTATCAAACTATTTGGTGGAGACAAGACCATATATGCAGTACTCTAACATAACTTTAACCATCTTTGTGTACGCCTTGAAATGTGCATATGTGAATATATATGTACAAATATATAGAGAGAATAAATCTTACCAATGTAAATGGGCTGACCATCTTAGCCTTTTCTGTTTTCTTCTTTTCCCTGCTTAAAAGGTATGATAGTTTTAGTGCACTTGAAAAGCGACAACATTTCACAGAAATACTAATGCAATGTATTAATGAAGTTCAATTAAAATATAATTATGAAATAATTTTGGGTAAAATTAATATTATTTATTGAGCATTCTTAGGATGTTTTTCTTTAAAACACCAGGTATATAAATAGCATCAGCTCCCGACTGCTATACATTTAAGTCAAGCTCTTCCCAGTTCATTCCTCTCAAGGGTGCAACACCACCAACAAGGGCTGGTGGTTCCACTATCTGATCAGGGAAGCTATGAACCGAAGCAGTATATAGCTTTTAAAATGGGAAAGAGGAAGATAACTTATAAAATCAAGTTTTGGCACATGGGGGATGGAGAATAAATAAAATGTTCAAGGTATGTAAAATATTGATTCCTTGCCATACTAAATATTTTAACATAATTTTTAACAGATGAGATAATTGTATCCAAAATGACCATTCTGACATCATGTCTAACATATTTTAGATTTATTTTTCAATAAACTGTAGTCAATACTGCGGACACTTAGTCCTTAAGAGAAAAAATAAAAAGTTCTTCTGCACCAAATAAATGTGTCAATCAACGCTACTTTCAAGTTGTTATAATGCTTTTGATTATTAGGCTTTCCTTATAAAGTAAAATAAAAAAAAGATTAAATTGAATAAAATTAAATCTAAAATAAGATAATGTAATCTTCTAAGCTTCAATATGTAACATGTTGACAATGTTTAAGAATACTTACTGTCTGTCTTCGGCTTCATGACCCTGGCTGGGTGCAGTGATCTCATGACTATTTCCATCTGCAGTATGCTTCTGCTTGTTCTCATCTTCAGAACGCATTTTAAATTTATTTAAGATAGCTCCCTGTAAAATAATATTTGACTGAGAAATATATAAGTATTAAAGCCAAGGATGGTAAAATCAATGACCATCTGTTTGAAAAAAAAAGATACTTATTTAAATCAATAAAGTTATTAATGTAATATACTGCAAGTGAACCCTCATAATGGGCAAGTATAAACATGTTAAAACAAGTCCAGATGTTTGGAATTTGCTTACAAACATCTACATTTTGTATTAGTACCTATTTGATAACTATGGTCCTTCATTTAATTTCATTTGAAAGATAAAAGCATTAAATTTTCTCCAATTCAGCACAGATTTACAAAATATGCAGTTATTTGGAATTTCCCCGATTGTAGTTATCAGTGAATTTTATAAAACAGCTCTGATTTTATTTTTTTTATTGACTTACCGTGAAGGTTGTTCTTGGTTTGCCTCTAGTTCTCTGAAAGATTATTCAAAAATCAGCAGAATTAATATGGTTAAGGACAGGCAGCATGATTGGACTTTGCTCTTCTTATGTAAAACAGATGATCAACAGCTTTCTCTTGTGTGTGATTTTTTTTTTCTCCACTCCTGTTGCCTCGCCTACTTTGGAAAGTGTATGCACTTTGGACTCTGTCTCCCTTTTCCTAAAGGGAATATATAGCAAACAAAGTCCTTAAATAAATGTTTATTTCATTGTTGCCGAGGAAAACAAGCCTGAACAGACTATTTTTCCACCAAGAAAAGTTATCTTTATCTACTGTTGGCTTAATTATGCCCCTTAAAACTCCCAGGAATTCCTCTTTACCTTATTAGAGGTGGTGCTGAATGCTCCAAGTGACTGTTACACTTAAGGATGAATCCATTCTTGAATACACAGTGAGAACAAAGCCAAATAACACAAAAGGAGGGTATTACTCCTTTGCTTCTTTTCCCTTCTTCTAAGTCTAATCCAGAGAAACATGACCCATCTAGCCTGAAAGAAAACAGGATTTTACTATAGTGCATATCGTTTCTCACTTGAGTAACTGCAGAATAGCAAGATGAGTTTCAGACAGAGTTTAGAAATGGTTTGGAAATAGCTATGGTCAGCAGAAATCTGCTCCATTAGTATTCTTCTGATTTTTGAATGTATGTTCAGATTCTAAACTATTTTAAAGTGACCATTTATTTTATTGTGAAACGTATTGTTTTTATCATTATCTGTAGGCATTACTTGAATGAAAATAATAACAAATATTTAAAACATTTAAAATAAATTACTTATACTTCTTAACTGTCATTTCAATGTATAGAGTAAACTAGATGTGTTCAACACCTTTACAGAAGTCAAATTTATGAGAAGTTAAATAAAAATCCCTCTCCTAGAAGACAAGTAGTTTTATATGAATTCCTCTGTAGATCTTCTATCACTTTACTCAAACAAAAATTTCTTAATCTGATAATTAACCAGAAGAGATAATTTTTGTTGCTTTTAGTCATGCCTACCTGTATTCTCAAAATTTTAATAAAACTGACTACTTTTACAATGTTTTAGAATACAAAAAGTCTTACCAGAGTGAGGATTACTTTAGGAAGGGTAGTTTACCATTGTCAGCCAAGCAAAATATAAAGGATTAGTAAATATAAGTATTATCTGTTTATGAGAAGTCATCCTGAGATATCTGTATAGATTTCTATCCACAGCAGTTAATGGGAATACTTCTGGGTTTTAACTTGCCTGCCTACGTGCTTTCCTGGACTAGATCTTAATGGACTCGTCCAACTTCAGGTAAAGTCTGTTTGTCAATTTATTTCAGTGGGAACTGAATAAAGATGAATGAGAGACTCTGGAGAAAAGTCAATTAATTTAAACAAATTTAACATATATATGCAGGTCTTTCATAACTGTTTCACCTTAAAGGGAAAATGGACAAAACTGCAAGATCTGTCACAATGTTCTGTTATCTCATTGCAACATCTCAATGCTATTAGAGTACAATCACGATAATAAAGTGAAATAGAAATAAATCAGAATATCAATTTGTACTAGAGTTTCTATTGCCTGCATAGAGTAGTGCAAAGAAAATGAGACTCTTTTATAGTCAGTCTTGTTATACTACAGCTGAACCAACTAAACTGATTTTTAAAAAGTGGGAAAATTGGGACAGTACAGAATTTTACACCTGCTTAGTAAGCTACAAAAGTCATAAACCCAGGGCTTGAAAAATACTTTCTGTCTTCCCTCAGATCAGTTATTTGGTTAAAGCGACAGCTTCTCCCCCAGCTTTAGAAGCATAAGTAGTTGAAACTTCACCACAAAACATAAGCGCCCTATTTTTCAAATGCCTTTTTCTGCCATTCCAGAAGCTGACTTATGATCAGTTTGTTCATAAAACATTAAGACATTTTCACATATAGGAGATGGTAAACTTAGATAAATAAATGCATGGAAACAGTCTGGAATAATTAATAGTGAGTTACAATATAGAATGATCTGTGTTATCTAACTTAACCATTAAGTGCCATTATACGGCACATGGAGGACAACCAGGCAATGAAAGGCAGGTCCTGCTTGACAAACGTGATCTCCTTCTATGACAAAGTGACCCACTTGGTCGATGAGGGAAAGGCTGTGGATGTTGTTTACCTGGACTTTAGCAAGGCCTTTGATACAGTCTCCCACAGTATCCTCCTGGAGAAACTGGTTGCCCATGGCCTGGATGGGAGGACTCTCCACTGGGTTAAAAACTGGCTGGAGACCGGGCCCAGAGAGTGGTGGTGAATGGAGTTAAACCCAGTTGGTGGCCGGCCACGAGTGGTGTCCCACAGGGCTCGGTACTGGGGCCGGTTCTCTTTAACATCTTCATCAATGATCTGGATGAGGGGATCGAGTGCACCCTCAGTAAATTCGCAGACGACACCAAATTGGGTGGGAGTGTCGACCTGCTGGAGGGTAGGAAGGCCTCCATATTTTTGTATATATACAAATATATAGTGTCTATATATTTTTGTATATATAAAAATATATAAACCACTGGTGACCGGCCGCGAACTGGATTTCATCCCATTAATTACAACTCTCTGGGCACGGCCATCCAGCCAGTTTTTTACCCAGTGAAGGGTACACTTGTCTATGCCATGATTCGCCAGCTTCTCCAGGAGAACGCTGTGGGGGACGGTGTCAAAGGCCTTACCAAAGTCCAGGTAGACAACGTCCACAGCCTTCCCCGCATCGAGAAGGCGGGTCACGTGGTCATAGAAAGAGATCAAGTTTGTTAAGCAGGACCTCCCTTTTATAAACCCATGCTGGCTGGCCCTGATCCCTCGGCTGCCCTGCACTTGCCGTGAGAGCTCACTAATGATCATCCTTCAAAAACACAAGTTCTTATGCTCAAAATTCTAGAAAAGTTGTGTGAATATAATCCAGGAGCTATAAAACTGTCAGGTAAAAGGTAGTTGGCTACTACCTTAATAAAAACAGGGTTGAATAAACCTTATGAATATTTATAAGTATTTTCAGAAAGAAAAGATATCTGAAAATGAATGTCCTTATAGAAGTAATAATATCCAAGAGGTATTTTCTGTCTTGAACTAAACAATTTCCATGAAGGAAAATGGAGCATAGAAGCAGATAGACAATAGGTGCAATGAAGTTGTGAGCAATTGCAATTTTTAAAATGAAACTAGATGCTTTCCCCCTGTATAGGCTTTCATTTAGACAAGGTCAACTCTCCTGATCCTGTGAGTCGCTTTCCAGAATTTTTCTACTGGCTAAAATCTCTTAAAACATATAACTTAATAGAGGTAGCTCTTTGAGCTGCATTTGTCATTATGTTCATAGAGTCCCACAGATCCACTGTGAGATGGACGCGCAGCAGGTTTTTGGACAATTCAGGTACGTGAACCTTATTAGCCATTTTTCACTTGCTTGTACAACAAGTGATTTGAATTGTCCAACCATTCCCATATCAGCAGATCCCTGCTGCTTCTGATCATAGGATAACAAACTGGTTTGGGAGTGAATTTTGAATAGTTTATGAGCCTAAAATAACTCAAAGGTCATAGATTGGTCACCTCTGTTTAAATCCATCTTCTGTGGGAAATTTTGTGTCAAGTAGAAAGAGAAAAAGAAAGGTTTTCTTTCTTCTTGGACTTTTGAGTGTATAGGACACTCCACTTTCAATATGTTCAAAATAACTTTACTTTGCATTAAATCAATGTCCATTTGACACAGACAATATCCATATAAGATTTCATGCTTCAGGGCTTCAGCCTACAGAATTAAAAATAAATCTCCCTTGATGACATCAAAGATTGGTTAAAGCTGAGGGTAAGGTACTGATTTAACCAACTCATGTTGAGAGAATCTCATCCCACAAATCACACATTGATTCCATGTATTTTTTTGGTCTGATACAGGCCAGCAAAGGGGATGACCAATTGATACATCATATCTGTCCTGGATTGAGGATAAACAACTAACACAGAAAGTTTAATCTAACTTTGACATCAGAGTTGAAACATCGTGAAATGATGGCATGATACCTACAAAATTTTTTTAACAATATCAATAAAAATGAACAGCTTTTTTAAGCTTATCAATAAAAATAGCAAACAGGACAGGTAACTGAGGCAAACACTTCAAAGTCTTTACATATTATAACCAGAGAAAAGGACAAAAACTATTGTTTTCTTTTATTTAGTTTGAAGGTGGAGAGTTGGATCTTCCAATAAGCTCCAGGTAGGTGAAATGGTGGAGAGGGTCCCAGGAATCCTGTAATGATTACTCAATTGCATTCAGCCCTAACATAAGTTAGAACAACTGGGAACACATTCTCACATCCAGTTTCACACACCTATTGAAGCTGAATAAAGCATGTATTATTCCAGACATCCAGGTTTTTTTCCCTGATAATTTTTCTAGCCAATGATACGCCTGGTAACATTGCAACAGTACAAATAATCAAGGAACTTGAATGAACTTTTATCCTTCCCTCACTGAATCACTTTGATGGGACAGCTTTTGCCAAGCACAAAGAGCCTTTGTAAGCTGAATATACACAACTTAAAGTATTCAGCAGTTAGTGCTTAGTCACGACAGAAAAAAGATAACTTGAATTAATGAAATACTAAACTAAGTGTTAGTACACTCAGTGCCCTAAATAAGAAACAGAAAAAGTCTTTGCTGGCCAGGAAGTTCTTGTTGAGGCGGGGTAGGGCTGGTTTCCACTGCCCCTGGAATGGATCCTCAGTGTGACTGAATTGCCATCTTCCAAATCCCTGCTTTTCCCTTAGGATCTTATTCCTTTTCATAATGATGTTTTCCTTCTTGAATACTTGAGTCTAGCTCCATCTCAAGAGTCTTACCTCTGTCTGCAATTTTATCTCTCTTAGCTTGCAGAAGTCCACTCTATCAACTTTTTTGGAGTTCTTGCTCAGAATTTAGCAATTTCCTCACAAGTCTCAGAGAGGGTTACATAGCTATGCGTTGGATCACAGGCAGCTGAACTCCTGAGGAGGACGGGAAGGGGTTTACAAACTCAAGTAATTACATATTAAATATATAAACAGAAAACAAAGCTATTTATATCGACTTATTCCCTTCTACAATACTATTTAAAAATGTATTTTATAAATACTTGCCTTCTGTTCCACACAATTTCTGAAATGTCTAGATTACCCAGGAAATTCTGAGAATAAAAACCTGTTATTCAGCTTCTGCTTATTAATACTGAATTTCAAAATTTTATTTAAGTCTCTATTCTAGAGTTACAGTTCATCATATCCCTTACAAACCACAAAAATGAGGAGTGGAAGAGACCTCAGAAGATCATCCCATCCATCCTCCTTTCTCCAGATCAGATCAGCTATTCCATCTGGCTCTCTTGACAGGTATTTGAGTTCTGTCACTCTATTTGTAGTTTCCAAAATCGAAGATGGAGATTTCAGATTATCTGAACTGTTAGGAAGTTTTTCTGATGTCTTATCTGAATTGCCCTTGATAAAGGTTACTGTTACCCCTTTCCTATACTCAGCAAATATGAAGAACGACTTCTTCCATTCCCCTTTGCAGTACTTTTGAAATTTTAATACTGCTTTCACAAGTGTTGTGTGTCCTCTCTAAACAACAAAAAAAAAACCCAGTTCCTATAACCCTTCTGGAAAGAGTTTGTGCTATTGATCTTTGACATCGCTATCCTCTGGACTCAAACTGTTTCAATGTTTTTGTTGTGTTTGTTTTGGGTTTTTTTTGAGGAAAGTAGCCCCAAACAGGGGTTTATTTCAAAAATAGGCAAATATTTTTAATTTCTATACTAATTTGACTTTCTTGTGCTCTAGCAGGATGGAAGTATACTTACTTATTTTACTTAATCTTGTAAATGGGATTCTGCCACTGTAGTGAAATGACTAAAAATAACCCCTTTATTCAGTTCATCTCATAAGAGATCGATTATGGCACAATGGCCATGTTCTGCATTTTAGTCTTTGACCAGAGTCAAATTGCTTTGTTTCTTTTTAAGTTTTACTGTAAAACAAAGGATTGTATACTGTAAGGTAAATGTGGTTCTATGGGCAATTTTATTCAGTGTAGATACACTTTTTCACAAGCTCCAAATGTTTTAAATACCATATCCATAGACACTAGAGGTAATGTTTCCTCTTACCAACCACTTCTGCTTCCAGAAACATGCTACATGCCACAATGCTGATGCATCACTGACAACAATCCAGGTAGATCCACCAGGAAGGTTCCAGTTACAGTATCAAGATATGCCTGCATGTGATCACTTTTTAAGAAATAGTTCTAAAGAGACCAGAGGAATTAACTCTCACCATGCAGGACTTCAGCAATTAGAACATTGGATTTCTGTCTGTTGTGGCCAGATACATTATGGCTACAAGTACCGAAGGCACAATTATCTGTAGTCATTCTATTGACCCAGATTAGATGCTCTACTGTCTTGCTAATTTACAGAATCACAGAATCGCCTAGGTTTGAAGGGACCTTTAAGATCATCTAGTACCTGTATCTTCACTTAACAACCAATTTTCCTCATTCTATATGGGTTAATTAATCTTAATTTCCACAAAATAATTTCCTAAAGTCCTATCCAATGGCTAATCAGAGCTCCTTATCTTTCCCAACACTTCCAGGTACAAGCTCCTGGTTTGCTTGCAGTTCTGAGCCATCTTTTAGTCCAGGGGGTGTCAGCAGCTGAAGCTGGTGGCAGAGAGGATGGAAAAAGAGATCAGGAAGAAGCAAGCACATTTACAGTGATCGCAAGCAAGATACATCTGAGCTCACTCACTACAGCTGTTACTCTTCCTGTGGACTGGTTGCCTACCGTGTATCTTTTCCATTTTCTGCTTCCAGTTCCTGGGTGCAAGATAGATTTTCATAAAGTGTTAATCAGCTACTGATAAGTATACAATAGCTAATGTTTCTTAGGAATAAAGAAATTTTCCCCCTGTTAGAATAATTTGTTTGATTTCTTTTAGGGAAAAAAAAAAAAAAAAGAAAGAATGTGGCTTATATTTCTTGGAGAAAATAGTTTTCTTCACAGAGACTCAGAAACGCCCAAGATTCGTAACTTATTCTGGTTTCTAGTCTCTAGAAATTATCATAAATCTATTCTCACACTACGAAACAGATAACTCTTTTACAAGCCACAGGCTCTCAAGTCACTAGTGAGCACAATTCAGTTGCCTCATCATTAGCCAAACATCACTTTGAGAGGAACAAAGCATTTAGATGTCAGTTTTGATAGCTGATCTGCTTTATCCTGTATGTTTTGTGCTTTTTAAAGGATAGAAAAGTTGTCTTCCCAAGTCAGTAAAACATTCTCTCTCATTCACAATTCTGCTATGTAAAAATCTAAATGAGTGCCAGTTCTATAAAGACTCCTAAAACACATTTCTTAACTGGCTTATCTTCACAGCAACTACTTCATGTATTTATTAAGCAGCCACCATAGGGTACAGTATTATAGCACTTGATATAACTTCATAATATGTATACTAAAATAATATTGTTATTTTACTTAAATTTATACCAATATTCTAAACTAAAACTAGTTTTTCACCTATTCAAAATACTGTTTTTCTCTGTTCTTTCTTTTCAGTTGAAACTCACTCCAGTTCTGACAAGCTAGCACATCATAAGGTTGTTAAAATGTATTCTGATTCCAACAAGGTTTTTTGCTGTACTCCCAAATATTAGCTGTATCAAGGGCAAAACAACCTCTTCCCATACATTTCCCACCGAAACTTGAACTTGTTAGAATTCTGCCTTGCAAATCCAAATTTCTTTTTTCTTGTTTATTTCTTACTCATTTCTAAGCACAAACTTTGTATAAAAGTGACATACCATATTAAACAGCAATGTGATCCATGAAATTTAAGAAGTGCTAAGCATGGCCAAACTCATAGGGTAATGTTAGTAAACAAAGTCCTTCCTGGCCAATAAACAGCAGAAAGAACCAATACAAAGTATTTAACTAATCAGCAAGCCTCAGGGTTCTTCCCCAATGCTTTCTTCCCTTCCCTGTGTGGACTGTGAAATTACAACATGATTTCTTGTCTGCTTCCCAGACAGAATGGGAGATGAAAGCTGTAGGTCAGAGACAGAAGGACTAGTGGGTGGCTCCACAGAAAAGTTGTTGTTCAAAGGGGCCCTTGAACCACAAGGCTTAGGATAGTGTTCCAGGACCATCAGAGCTAATTGAAGGGACGCAGTGATGTCTGATCATATTCTTCACCCTTTGCACTCTAGATTTCCTCCTTTCTGACTCAACCCTGAGTCACTACCACTGCCCAGTTTACATTCTGCTTGCACACAATGACACATGACCTTGTGTGAGGGTCACGATACTAAATGTAATTCCTTGATTTCATCTTATAGTCAGCAAAAAAATAATAAATGATTAACAGCTCACTCATTCTGACTGAACCAAGTGTTCAGAGCAGTCCATGTCACCATTCACTAAGAGCAAGTGATTTTGTCAACGTGGAAAAACTTTCAAGGAAGCAACTCTCATAAGCTCATTTGAGCACTTAGTCAAACTGACATACCCACTACTGTAAGAAAAGGCCTATATCCCTTGTATTCTGTGTCTGCGCCTGGCACACTAGGAATGTTGTCCCAGTAGAAACTAGATATCCTAAGGATCCACAGGCTCCCCCTGTGGGCCAGGTACGCTTATTAAATACTGCAGGAATTCCTCGGTGGGAGCATCCTCTGGGGTTCCTTCTATAGTTGATACTATGAAGCAGAACTGAATTTAGAAAATGAATCTGTTTTAGTCTACCTCTGGTGAGTATCTTGAGAGTCGGTGGCATGCAAACAAAGCCTTTTATCTAACCACTAGAGGAAATGATCTGGTAGTGATTCCATGTCATGGGCCATTTGCAGACGACATTATAGCATTTTCCATGGTGTCTGGGACAGATACATTGCTGGGTTATCCCACATCCAAAAGAAGACAGTGATCACTTATAGCTGGCAATCAGTTCATGGAGAGGTCTATTGAGTTGGCAGTTATAAGCAGGTGTTTCCAGAACAAGGCCAGGTTCTAAACCCAAAACTGATTCCATGATATGGTGCTCATGAGGGAGGAGAACATATCTGCCTAGGTTATTCATGGAACATCTTGGCATAGTAGTGGCTTATTCTGTTAATGGTAAACTGAGTAAACTGATCTCCTCCCAACGGATCACATGGATACAGATAAGGACTTGATTGTCATGCCATATCAGATGAGTCTCACGTTAGTGTTAAACCATGATAGGAAATAGAGGAAAACAGTAATGACGTTGTTCACCTATAAAAATCACCTTTCTTCTTCACGTGTATTTATATGAATATATATGGAAAAAGAAAGGGGTGAACAACAGATAAAAGAAATATGTGTGTATATATATCTTCAATACCAGCAAAATATGAATAGAAATTATGGCAAATGTTACCAAAACCCTCTGTTATGCATCTGCTTTGATCTAGATGATGATAAAAAGTCAGAATTTTGTCTCTTTCTTGATCTGGGTATAGAATACTAGTCTAATGGTGTTTAAGAGTAAGTCATCAGTTTCTTGTTGCTAGGTTTACCTTATAATTTTTGCAGTGAACCATTTACTAACTTGAAGACTAATCCTGAAAACTATTCTGTAGATGGATTTCTGCACACTCGGAGAGCCTTTTTACTTCAATTGCAGTCACCCAGGACACAACTGTCAACTATACATAATGAATTTGTTAACATTTCTCTATGCAGAATAAGACAGTCCTCAACTATCCTGAAAGTTCATGTTGATGTGAGAGCAAAATAGGCTTTTGATCCAGTTACGCAGTTACAACCAAAACAGTGGTAAAAACAGAACTCTAGCTCTGGCTACTCCTGCTTGGTTGTGTTTCTCCTAGAACTTGGGGGATTATAACAAAAGGAACTGACCTGACTGCAGAGCAAGCAAGAGTAATTGCTTAAACCCTGAGGCCACTGAATTCAGAAATTTGTAAAACGGGGCTTGCAGGCCCTAAGGATTAGCTCTCCTTAACTAGTAAAGATTGCACAGCCCTTAAACAGCCTCAGAGCGGAGTATGATTATCAGCTACACTGCAGGAAGAAAGTACTAAACAAAATTTAGTAGATAGATGTCTCAGAACAGTTACCTGAGCACTGAAAGGAGATTTGGCTAGCAGGTTACTCCACCTAGAAGAACATCATGAGAAAAATGTAAAATCATATGAATCCTGGAAAAATTGTTGGGATTGGCATCCAGGGAAGTATGTTTGGGTTAATAGAACAACAGTGCCTTTAAAGTAGCAGTAGTACAAGGGTTAAGTCAGTAAGAATAATTTCTGGGACCTGTGAATCAAGCAGAAATACAATGGGAGGAGCTACAAATTCAGCTTCATCCAATGGGCAAGGTAATGAAGGTAAGAAGGAATGCAAGGAAATCTCAGTCCTGTAGATCTGACAGAAGGTCTGTACATACTGCAATTTTCAGAAATATGGTCATAAAGGACCCACAGCCTCCATTTAAAAATAAAGATCAAAAGGAACAGAAAAGGGAAAACAGTCCCCAGTGTGGGTTTAGCTCATTCTGTAAAAAAGAGTAACTGCAAAAGATGCTTGGAGAACATGATAAAAACTTCCTTTAGGGAACACCAATGGGACTGCAGGAAAGCAACATGGTAAAATTTGAGAAAAAGAGGCAAAGATATGAGAAAATGGGATAGAATTCATAAATTCCCTAACTGGCTGCTTCTGTCAAGCTAATGAAAAAAGATGAGGAGGAGGAATGAAAACTACAGAACCTAACAGGTCCCTCTCAGTGAAGTCTTCATCATCCCTCCCTCTCAATAACAAAGGCTAGGGGCACTCTGATGTCTAACTGCCCCTGGTCTAGTGGTAAAATTACAATACAACCAACGCAAATGGCCAATAACAATATTAGTGCCAGGTGGTCAGGGAAAGAACATTAACTACCACTAGTGCTATGATGTTAATTGATACCATAGTGTCAGTAAATACTCTTCAATTAAGATTTATTGCAGTTGGAACTCATCAAAGTGGAAAACTTATAAAACTTGTATTATATTCATGAAAGGATGTTCAAGCACCTGTATTAAGGTCTCTGCCTGCAGTTAAATAGCTGCCAGGTTCAGGAGTTCCTTCTGAGTGTAGGGATGGGAGGATCCCTCTTATGAACAGCAGGGAATTACTGGCACAGCCTTGCTGAAACAAAATGGATTAGCTGCAGATTTTGCTACGGATGTTTGTGGAATTGGGGCTGACCAGTAGGAGGTGAGGGTGGAGTGATTCCTGCAGGTCATTGATGCTTTGTTATTAAGAATCCGGAGGAAGCAAAACAGTGGATATTTGGGTAACAGAATTTCCTCGAATTTTTTGTGTCTGTAAGTTAAAATATGAAAAAATAGAAGTTGTGTATTAATTGAAGGTCCAGATCCTCCTTCCCAAAACCAATATCAACACCCTCAAGAAGCAGAGGAAGGATGCAACCCACCATCAACAACTTTACTGGAAATCAAGGTCCTAGTGCAGAGACCTATAATTTTAATGTCCCATTTTGTCCAGGGTTAAAAGCAAAAAAAAAAGCCTAAAAGTGGATTTTTAACACTTAAATAAGGTAGCCACATCTCAGGTTGTTTGTGATGGAAAGATGCCTGAAATTCTTGCAGCACTAAGAATATCTCACCGATCTTTTGTTATTAACTTAGCCAGTGCTTTCTTCGCAATTTCGCTAGGAGAGCAAAGCTGGTAAAAAAAAGCATTTACCTGTGAGGGAAAGTAATAGTTTTATCCATGTGCCTCAAGACTTTCAGATCAAATGTATCAAATGTGAATGAAATTACCATCAAAATGGGTTATGTCATATCATAAGTGGGTGATGTGTTGGTACATGGAAAAACTGAACTGCAAGAAATATACCCAAGAAATAATCAGCATTACTCAAAACACAGGCTTTAAAGCTAATCACAACAAAACTCAGTTGGTACACTCTGAAGTGAAATATTCAGAAACAGTTTTTGAGGCCAGGAAGAGAGGGTGATACTGGGGTCACTAAAGGGTAGAAGTGACAATAAGAGTCTGTAATAATGGTATTAGATTCACTTTTGGAATTGCTTATATCTTTGTGAGAATATCCTTACATTTGCAGAAATCAGTAAGTTAAATTAGTGAAGAAATTAGTGAAGAAATCTCACAAACAAGAATGAAAAGAATAGAAAGAAGCAAAACTGCACTAGTTCAAACCCTGGCCATGAGAAGCACAGATTCTTGTAAGCTGTTTCATGTTCAACTGGCCACTACCAATCTAGACCTTGGGACTGTGCTACTTTAAGAACACAGAAATAATATGCAAGTTACAGCCTTTGCTTTGAGAGTCTTAATATCATTGGGAAAGAACTCTATTCCATATAAAAACCAGTTTTAGCATTGGCATAGACAATGAGCTTTGGGAGTACATCACTAGAGGCTGTTTTGCAGCGGTACATACCACACACATTCCACTGAAGTACATAATCAGTGGAAAAGTACAAATCAGGTAAGTAACAAACCCTAGGTTAGCTGGACGGACATTGGCTTTTATAAACTAAGAGCTTTCTGTAGAAGATGACAAGATTTTGTCACCAGCACTATATGGCTTTTAACCACTGGAACAGAACATTAAGTGCCCTTTACCTGCTTATGTGTCTCTCACCAGATAAAAGCTCCGTTGCTGACTTCGTGCTACAGGATTTTCAGTATGGTTCACAGATGGTCCAATTTTCATCAAAAGGATGGAAAATCTTCTATTAGATACGCTGCAACCCCTGTGAAAAATAAAGAACTGCCTGCCTTCACTCAGCACAAGCAGCAGAGCTACAAACTCTGCTAACAATGTTAAAAGAGGAACCTGTAGGAAATGATCTGGCTTTGTACATAGTTTCAGACCGGATGTATCAAGCTTTAACTATTTGGCTACCAACACGGAATAAGGATGACCTAAGATCACAGAATGGAAATCTCGTAGCCTATCAATCACGGAAAGGAAATCCTGAGCATAGTTTTAAAAAAGCAGAGGGGAAAAAAATACGCAGGTCATGTAAAAGCATACCAAAAGGCAAAATAAAGAAGCAACAGTATTGGAATAGTCAAGCAGATGCCCTTGCCTAGGTTGGGGTGGTCCCAGTAGACTTAACATTTGAAGCAACACCCATTTTGAAAACAAAATCATACAAAGCAAGGTATTAAAGATCTAGACACTTTACAACATGGAAATGAGGAAACAGCTTCTCACAAGTTCACATGCCCGGGAGAAAAAAAAAAACTGCCTAATGTTTTAACCGAAGAATAGATAGAAACACTGTCTAAACACTGGAAAGAGATTAATGTTGTTATAGCAATTCGACTGCGAAGGAATGCTCAATGCATGGATAAACAAACAAGGACAAACCGCTACTCTGCAGAATGGCAAAGAGGATGAAAAATAACATTCCATATTTTCCACACAAGTATACAGTCTAAACTGTAAATGGGATGGACTAGTTCCAATTACAAACAAAGCAAGATCTTACACATATCAAGTAAAACTCCAGAATGGAAAAATGCCCAAGTAGTTCCAGTTTCAATTTTGATTATGGGAAGGTAAATAAGTTAGCAAAAAGCAAGAATATCATGTTATAAATGTTGCTATTAAAATTTAACAGTAAGGCATATGGTAAGTCTCACCAGAATCATCACCAGTGGAAAGGCTATTAAAAGAAGCAGCATGAATTAATTGTTAGGCTTTGTCTGCATGAAGTTCGCATGTTTATATTTTTATTAAAATTGTATATTAATAATTATGTTGGGTTCAAAATTGTGAATATTTGTTTGTGTTAAAAGGGAGCAGCAGACTCCCTGGTTTTGTTGATAATAGACCCTATCTCTATTAGCAATGGAAAGCTCTTTTGAACCAAAGACCATGAAAACATTGGATACATGTCTCCACTGCTTTAAAGTTATGGGACAGAAGTGTGAAAGCTAAACAATAGCACCTACGTTCCATGGTGTCAAAAATAAGATTTTAACAAATGTCTCTGATTTGAAGGGAATGTATTATGGGGCCTTGAAGCAGCATACAAATTTATTGTTGATACTTTATTTCTATTTAGATATTTCTATATCTAAAAATCAAAATAACCTAAAATAGTGATGGAATCTGAACAACCACACCAACTGAAATATGAGCAGAAAGCACCGGAGGTGGTTAAACCGAGTGTGAAGAGTAGAAGTAGAAACTGAAACAAAAAACTAAAAAAGGTCAAACATGTTTAGTTCACAGAGTTTTATTCCTGCTGTTGTTTAACTTTTCAAACCAAAGATTCCAGTTGAGAGATAATTCACAATTTTGGGAATACAAGATACTGCTCAGTGGCAGCAAATTAATAGAGTGTATATTACTGTGAACAAAGCATTTACTTTGACTTTTCCAAGGCAGAACAGATATACTCCTTTTATTAAAGAGACATTTGTAGCATTGACCCAGAAATGGATTCCATATGATTGAGTACAACATACCAAGAGAGTTTAGGGATACCATTTTAGAGGGTGCAGAAGTTGCAACTGGAATTCTGGACATCATTGTTGTAGAAACTTTGACTACTAAGTTACCAAAATTGGGGCAGATTATATGCAACCATCAAACCCCATGAAGTAAAAATATATATAAATACACCTTTGAATGCTATTTACCTAAGATTTAACAATGTCATATGGGAATCAAAATGTGGATAGAAGTAGGAAAAATTAGTAGTTTTATAGAAAGAAAAGTACTGGCACTACTAATAGCATAGCAGATTCTGTGATCAGTCAGTGGGTAGGATGGCCTGTTTCAACCATTCAAATGGGACAGAACTGTGATTTTAGGAGAAATAGCAGCCAAGATATAACATAGGAGGCATAGAGGTGATTGTAAAACAGCACAAACACAACCTGCATTGCTATTGCTTGAAGAGATCTATCAGTCACTGCACAGAAGCTAAGTAGCATTACTGATGGTGCATTAACAGAAATTGGAAAGGGACTTTAAGAAATGGGGTTATAGCCACTGGGGCCTGTAGACTGGAATGGAGTCTGAAGAAGCCCCCATAATGGAAAGAGAATATTGCTCCTAGAATTGCAGTGACTATGTGGATGTGGAGTCAATTAGCAGTTAATGATTCTAGGATCTGTGACACCAGATATGGAAACAAGTTATTTTTTCTCTGCATCTGTTTCAGTAGGAATTCCGAGAAAACTGCTCTGTGTAGATAAATAAGTGTGCAACTTTTCTCATCTATCTAATTTAGGGTAAATATTTGCAGTGTTCACTCACATCACCAGAACTACAATACCCAGAACACCACCAACCTTGGGCTAATTTGGAATCTTTATTAAAAAAATGTTAAGGAATCACAGTAAATAGAGCAAGTAGCTACAAAAAATAATGAATAGGCACCAAGCAGTGAAAGGACATATTACTTTAAAGGATCTACAGCCACTAAGATCAGGAATGCATGAAGAAACCCTGATTCTACTGATATTCTTAGAGGACAGTCAAGTACTGGTACAAGAATCATATGTTATTTTAAACATTAATCTTTACCTATATATTAACTAGTTGTCTTTATTACAGCTTGCAGTATGTCTTATAGTGTGTAACAGAAGATCCTGGAGCTATCTGAAGCTATACAACTGTAAAAGACCTACGTGGATTTTGCAAGAAAACCATGAGACAAGACTGGAGCAGGGTGACACTCCACCTTCTTGCCCTGAGGCAGTACCTACCCTCAGAGCTTGAGACTGTGGGTTCAGAATCAAGGCATAGGGAATCGAGTTTCCATCCTGTTATTGACAGGAGGCATATCAAGGCAGGAGACTACTATGAGTAGAAATATACTAAGTGTGATGTAATCAATCTGCTTGCCTTGAACCCAGACGTAAGCACACTAAAACAGCCAACCTAGCAATAACACACAAGCATTTTATAACACAGCTAATTATAATTATACAAATAATATGGAACCACAAAGGGAAAAAGACTTGGGATACAGTTTCACAAAAGGGATACAAAAAACCATCTAAAAGTAATAAAATATGGAAAATAAGAATGAAGGATGGAGAATAAGCAAGAAAGAAGCCTGGTAAAATCAGAACAAGTTCTAGCCCTAAAAAAAAGTTAAACTATGTTGGTAGCAGATGACATTCTCTGCTTGTTTTGATTTGGAAGTGACGAGGAATGTTAAAACATCAAGGATGAGCAAGGAAGAATGAGGAGAAATGTCATCCATTTCAGTTCTGTCCTTACTGAAGAGCTCTCAAGTCTGACCACCTCAATATCAGTGATTGAGGCCCACAGCAATCAACACAGCATACACATACCCAGTTGCAAAAAGGGATATGCTGTTCCTGGATATATAGGAAGATTATATATCAAGGTTTGAATTGCACACTTGTGAAGGAAAAGGATCTTAAATTATATTATTATAATCTATTACCTGATCAAATGAGGCCACCAAGTGGCAATGTAAATATTCAAAGTCACAAAGGAAAAGTGTAATACCTTTTAATAACATAACAATATGCAAAAAGAATAATCAAGAGAAATGAACACGGATTAAACTTTATTTTATGTGCCCTGACATAAAGCACTAATCTCACTTATGGTTTGCAAACAGAGCTTTCAAAAGCTGTCTTCCAGTGTTTAAGTCATGATGCCTTCAAATACTGCTTTCCTATTCATTTCAGGCAAGCAACCTTAAACACAATACAGGATTTCCTCAATTCCTTTCACTCCTTCCACAGAATTAAGTATCAGCGGGATCCCAAAAGAGAAGGTGGGTGGAATTCCATCTTCTAAAACATCCTCAAACCTTTCTTTTAAAGGACCCTGTATAAATTTCTTGTAAGGTGTAAAGGATAAGCAATAATGCCAAAGGGCAAGATCTACAAATAATCTGAAAAATTTATTGATTCTGAGAATTTATGCAGGAAAGAGTGATTTGCAAAAGTGCAACTAGAATTCCAAATACTGCCTAGCAGGTTTCAGCACAAAGATATTGGTAAATCAAATATACACAGATATGCAGACAATGCTGCCAAAATAAAAAAATTTAAAAAAACACCACCACCAACAAAAAAGCCACCAGAAAAAACCAAAAGGCACAACAAAACAAAAAAGCCCAAAACACTTCAAAACACAAACTTTTAAAACAGCAAGCATATATGCCTCCTACATATACACAAATCCAAGCAACAGACCGAAATCCATGAGTTCTCCAAACTATTAGTACACTAATAACTATCTGAAAGTGCAACAGTAATAAATACCACATCTCATGCCAAACATGCCACAAATAGTTTGTGTTTTACTCCTAACTGAGGAAGTCTTACGTGGTATCTTGAAATCAAGTTCATTTTCTCCTACACAATAGTGACAACTTGTTGTGGGTTAACCCCACATTACCACTCACCCACTTCTCACTCACTCTCATCTCTTCCAATTGGATGGGAGAGAGAATTGGAAGGGCAGAAGTGAGACAAATTGTGGGTTGAGTTAAAGACAGTTTAATAAGTGAAGCAAAGTAGCACATGCAAGCAAAGCAAAATAAGGAATACATTCACTACTTCACATCAACAGGCAGATGTTTAGCCAGTTCCAGGAAAACAGAGCTTCACCATTCGGAGCAGTTACTTGGGAAGACAAACGCCGTAACCTCAGATGTCCCTGCTTCCTCCTTCTCTCCCAGAGCTTTTACCACGGAGTATGAGGTCATATGGTGCGGAATAACCCTTTGGTCAGTTTGACTCAGCCGTCCTGGCTGTGTCCCCTCCCAACTCCTTGTACACCCCCAGCTTACTTGCTGGCAGGGCAGTGGGAGAAACAGAGAAAATCCTTGACACTGCATAAACACTTTTCAGCAATAGTTAAAATATTGGTGTGTTACCAGCACTGTTTTGGTAAGAAATCCAAAACACAGCACCATACCGGATGCTATGAGAAAAATTAACTCCATCTCTGCCAGATTCAGTACACAACTTGTATAGGAAGTTTTTTCAAGTGGAACTAAATCTTGTAAATACTTAAATTGTTCAGAAGTGAAGTTTTAAAGTTGCAAACTGTGCTGAGACACAAACTCACTGAGAATGGAATAAAAAGTCTGACTTTTAGAATTTATTTTCCAATGTACTTATGCCTTCAGAAAATAATTCAAGTGAATGAATTCTGTCAGATTTGAAAGGGGAGTATGTCACAGCTTTTTTAATTAGAAATATCCTTAATGGAGCTTTTGCCACTTCAGTTAGGCAAGCAATCTGTTTAAAAGGCATCTTCTTATTGACTGAAAGCCAGTAAATCCAGAGAAACACTTCTGAGTCTTTTTTCCTTTGAGATGTAGTGATTTTTAGAAAGACATTGCTATCCATAAATCCAAACTGATTTTAACCAATTAATATTCCTCATTGCTGCTATAGCAGTCATAGCTGCTGTATTTATTCATATAGTGACACTTCAAATTCCCACTTCAGTAATGCTGTTTCTGAATATTGTAAGTAATGCATTCCAACTTCACGTGGTTGAAATCAAACAGGAGTGACTTCCCAGTATACTTGGTTTTGATTGGGTGGGGATTTTTGTATACTATTTTTATTTTTTTTTAGAATCACTCGTTACTCATGTCCATGCTTTACAGATACTGACTTCTAAGTGAAGCCGTATACTCTGTCACACACAGCCATTAGTATCATATTAGTGTTTTAAAGCTAACAACATTGTTGGAGGGAACCAGTTGAAGTCTGTGCATCAACTCAAACAGATGCAGCGTCCTCATTAATACGGTGCTTCTATATTATGCATTCTGTATTTAGAAACCTCAGAGCAGAAAGTACTTTTTCTTATTAAATTAATTCTAGGAATAATTCTATTATACAACTGTCAGATGTGAAACAAAGTAGTTTAGGCTGGAAGTGACACATTTTTCTACCTGCTCAAAGCACGGCCAACTTCGAGGTTAGATGAGGGCATTCTGATTCTTCATCCAGTTCAGTTTTTAGTGTCTCTGGGACAAACATTCTACATCTGCTCTAAGCAATCCGTTCCAGTGTTTGAACATCTTTACTGTCAAGATTTTTTCCTAATATCTATCCCTTGCTGCAGTTTATGACAATTGCCCCTTGTCCATTTGCTGTGCACTCCTCAGAAGAGCCTGACTGTTCCCTCCATCCTCCCATTAAGGTCGTTGAAGACAATAAGATTTTTGCTGAGCCTATTTTTTTACGGAGAGGCATTAAAAATGCAAGAGTTACCACAGAAAATTTCCTGATAAATTTATTGAGCTTTCTTAAGTCTCAGACAGCTGATATTAATTTATTTTTTTAAAAATTCTTTTGAAGTCTTCTGGAACCTTTTTATAGCTATTGCTTTGATAAAGAAGTAGTAGAAGATAAATTATATTTGAAAGAAAGCAACTATCTCTGAGAAAATTCATTTACTTGAGGACTAAAACCTATCATTATTGAACCTAAAGCTTAGTCCAACAGATAAGCCTGATTTCATCTTAAATCTCTTTCAAGTATGAAAATAAAAAGTTGTAGTTTCTGGAAACAAGGCAGAGAAGAACAATAAAGAAGACACTTTTGCTTTTGATATATGTAGAAAAGTTCTCCTGTTTGTTGTGGGTTTTTTGGTTGGTTGGTTTTTTTGTAAAGTATTGGTAATTATCCAGTACGTTTATCCTAAGTTCAAGAACAACAGACCTTGCAGCTGAAATCACTCATCTGCAGAGATTAAACCTACTTCAGCCTTAGCTTGAACTTAATTGAAAGATTACTCAAGCTGTACAAATTTCTTAATCGAAGCTACAGAGACAATGGTTCTCAACAAAGATTCTGCAAAGCAGGAAAAAACCTGAAGGTAGGCTCTTCATTTCTGAGTCAGCAAGTAACACAGTCAACATTTTCCTTTGTCTGAAAGTATGAGTAAAGAACATTAGCTTGTTACAGTCTTGCTCTAGTAGAGCTATTTCATCCGAAAAAAATTTGTTACCCCTGCTTTCAGAGTAGAAAGAGAAAGTATATCCTCCTTCAGGTTTACCTGTGCCCCTACTTCATTTATGCTGTTTCTGGAGGGGGGACGAAGAGACAGAACGGTGACCTACCTCATAGTGAATTTGAATTAAAAAGTGTTTGGGAAAAAATCCACTCAAGAAAGATAAAGCTTTGCCTTCGCCAAAGCAGAACATTTTACCTACCATTTGATATAAAGTTCAATGAAAATAAAGATTAATTCAAACTTATTCAGCTACATGCTGAGTGGAGTGAGAATACAGCATAGCAAGTAATATGTGATAATCTTGGCAGTTTTGGTAAGTGGTAACTACACTTGAAACAATTTATGAAAGATCTGATGAAAAAAGATGTAGAAACATCTGTATGTTACTACACATGAAAACACGACCACCTACATGGAAGTCTACTTTTTAAAGCTATGATATCAATGCAATTCCTCTTTGGGTAACATAATTGTTCGTCAATAACTGGACACAGTTCCTTATTTGATATCATCTCTAAGAAATAGCTTCATATCTACAGGTAATATTCGCCAAGGAAACCATAGTCCAATGGGGATTTGAATGTCAATAAGTAGAAATTTTCATATTTCACGAATAGGAATGCATAGCTTAGACTTTAACAGACAGAGTTAGGAATATCATATGCATAACCCAGAAGAATAAAGAGTCATGCCACAATTTATGTCACCATTCATCCTTGTCGCACACAAATAGTTATTTTCTTAAGCAGAAAGGGAACTTCCTTCCAGACCGGAAAACAAATTAATCCATACATCTTCACATCTCCCCAAGTCTCTATCCAGCCAAATCTACTCCTTCGCACTCCACAAAACGCAATTAATTTACTGCTAGGTTTTCTTCAGAAGTGTTGAATCATCCCACTTTCCAGTCACTTGACCTTCATTTCATTCTGTGTCTCTTGTACAACTTGACACTAAGGCAAAGTTCTACACCCAGAGCTCTTCTAAGCATGCTCAGAAACCACACATTTGTTTAGCGCGAGGACAAATGCCTGTACTTTGGTTGCAGAGTGGATTACTTTTTCGTTTAGCTTTGGGCCCCTCAACACAAGAAAGACGTTGAGATTCAGGAGCGAGTCCAGAGAAGGGCAATGAGGCTGGTGAAGGGGCTGCAGGACTAGTCTTATGAGGAACGGCTGAGGGAGCTGGGGTTGTTCAGCCTGGAGAAAAGGAGGCTGAAGGCAGACTTTATCGCTCTCTACAACTACCTAAAAGGAGGGTGTAGAGAGGTGGGGGTTGGTCTCTTCTAAGTAAGAAGTGATAGGACAAGATGAATCAGCCCCAGGTTGCGCCAGGGGAGGCTTAAGTTGGATATTAGGAAAAAATTCTTCACCGAAAGGGTTATCAGCATTAGAACTGGTGGAAGTGGTGGAATCACCATCCCTGGCGGTATTTAAAAGACGTGTAGATGTGGCACTTAGGGACATGGTTTAGTGGTGGACTTGGCAGTGCTAGGTTGATGGTTGGACTCAATGAACTCAAAGGTCCCTTCCAACCTAGGCCATTCTGTGCCTCACCTATTCCTACAAGTGTGGCCTCTAAAGGTTCCATTGGCCATAAAGCAGCGACTAGTGATTCAGAGCAGTTTTAACTCTAAGCCTAACACCATCACAGCCTACAACCAGAGAAGATCCCACATCCTAGACAGCAACTTGCTAAGAAGAGAGGTTATCGATAACAATTAAAAGAAGCCCACAACTTCATAGGCACTTAGAGGCCTACAAGACTCATTCAGGGGTCCTGAACTTCGCTGACACATACCGAGCAAGGGGACTGGGACGTTTGGCAGAAAGAGACGGCAAGAAGCCTCCCGCAGACGCCCCTCCTCTGCACCTGGTGGAGCCCTCCTCGGCCGGGAAAGCGTTCCCCCGCCATCGCCTCAGGTGCTGGTGCCCCGCTCGCCCCCCGCCTGCGTCCGTCAGCGGCGCGCGCTCCTCCGAAGCGCCAGCCATTGGCGGCGCGGCGCCGCGCCCCTCCCGCGCGCTGATTGGCTGGCGGCCCCGGCACTCTGCGGCGCTGTGATTCCCAGGCGCTGTGGCCGCCCGGCTGTCGGGAGCGGAGCGGGACTGGGGCGGCCGACCCGCCCCCGCCGCGGGGACCCCGGCGCCTCCTCGGCCCACCGGCCCCGGGGCGCGGAGCGGGCGGCGGGAGGAGAAGCGGGGAAAACACGGGGGTCTCCTCCTCCTCTGCGTGCAGCGGCGGTCGCAGCATCCCCGAGAGCGGGAGGCCAGGAACAAAGACTCCACGCAATCCCCAGCGGCTCCACCTGCCCCCGGCGGAGATGGCGTCCCTCGGTTTAGGGGGGCTTAACGTATCCGCCCGCAGGAAGAGCGTCCCGGCTCGCAACGCGGCGGTGGAAAGGCGGAACTTGATCACGGTTTGCAGGTGAGCTGCCGCGCCGGGCCCGGCCCGGCCCTGCCCTGCCCTGCCCGATGGGATCCTTCCGGCGCCTCCGCGCAGGTGACTGGCGGCCGCTCGAGGGCGGGAGCGCCGGCGGCAGCCCTGTCGGGGGGAGGAGGGTTAGCTGGCCTCCGAGGGGGGTGTGTGTGTGGGGGGGGTTGCTGGCCTCCAGGAGTGGGGGGCCCGGCCTCCGGGGGCACGTAGCGGCGGGAGAGGGCAGCCTCCTCCATCCTGACTCAGCTCCTTGGGGAGCGTTTGCCTGAGGCGCGTTGCCGGGCGGCAGAGGCGCACCCGGCAGGGGGGGCGTTAAATGCTTTTTTGGGGGGAGGGCGGGGGGAAGTTTGGTTTCGGCACCTCGATGGCGTTGCTAGGGCGGGGCGGGGCAGCCCGATCTCTGGGCAGTGGGACTGAGGCTTTCCGTCTTCGTGCAAACAGTTTGTCATTGCGTCGTTTTCTCTTAAATGACCGCGGCGCGGCCGCGTTTGGAATTTACTCTTGGTACATATTGGACATGAAGAGAAACCTAAAGCTGTTCTTGCAGGCTGCTGCAGAAGTGGCTTGTCTTCTGGTGCCATAAGAGCGGTCCCGGGGAGGCTGCCTTCAGGGGATATTTTTATCTGCAAAATCTAGATCAGGAGATCTGCGGTACAGGCTAGACCTAGTGTATTCAAATTATATATTTTAATTTTTCTTTAGCATCTTAGCGCTGAGCTTACACAGGCGTAATAATTATACTTCCTATGGCTTGACATGTGTTCCCACTCCTGTCAGTGTTGAATTCCTGCAGCGTTTCCAGGTGTGCGGTGCTGACCCGTTACATCATGGCAAACTTAAATACTTGAATATGCTGGTAACGATGACTTTGGGAGTTCGTTTGTTTCGATTGCTAAATTTTTAAGTTATCAAACTGATTTGAATATTGTCTGGGGAAGGTCCAGATTCATATGAGGTATGATACAAAATTTTAATAACGTACCAGGACAACTACTAGATAAATTTGTACCCTCACCACTTAATGCTGCAGCAGTATTTTTAAAAACAATTTAGGACCCCATATTCTTTCTCTTTTTTTTTTTTCTTCTTTTGTACATTGTTAATGGGTTTTACAAAGTGTAACTGTATCATCTGGCTACTGAAAGAAATTTGCTCCAGTATTCCTTCAAGTCCCAGTATCTGGGTTTCAGAGTAGCATCGATACTATTCCATCATTTCCCAGGCTGTTCTATGTACTTCTACTCTTACCTGTGAAAAATATATGCAACAAAAACATTGAAAAAGAAAGTTTTTAACAAACTTGCTGAAGTAGATCAAATGGAAGAAACAAAAGTTTTCAGTTTCACTGTTGTTACTGTGATATAGATGTTGCCAATCTACAGGCTTGGGAACAGACCAGTTTTCTCAAGTAATGACAACTGTACAGGATATAAGCAGCTCTTTTAAAATGACTATGCTGTATTCTACAGAGTTTGCTATTTTTTTTCGTGCCTCCTCATTTGAGAGGAACTCTTCTGTACTCTGTGCTGTTACATTTTATTTTTTGGTTTGTTTATTTCATGTCCTTGTCTGCAGCTGAAATGATGTTGTAACAAATTCAAAGATGCTTAGAAATCTGAGGGAATTTAGTCAAACACATACAAAACAAAGAGCTACTGCAGAAACTACTTGAAATTGGCGTATTTTAATTATTTTCAGTGAAACGATTTAATTTTGCTATCTCTTCACAAAATCTGAAGTTTCTAGTTTGTGAATACACCTTAAAATTTGGATGATGACAAAGAAAGGATGATGAGGAAAGAGGATTTGCATTATTATGATGTGCATACATTTATTTATATTTTTATTCTGCCAGTTTAAATGTTTTAAATGTTTCTATGTTTTACTGCAGTTATTACACATTTTGTGTTATTGAAAAGTGTAATTTTTTAGGAATTGCCAAATTAGTATCAAACCCAGTAAGATAATAGTCTTTTCCAATAAAATCCTATGAGAATATGTAATATTTCTGGTAAAAATATCTCCAATGAATTGATTCAATTAAATTTGGATGGTATGACTTGCTACCCAGTGAAGGTGAGAGATGACAAGGAAGATACTCTTCTGAATTACCATCTGTTAACAGTGTCTGATAATTTAATTCACTGTTTTTGTCAAAGTTTCAATTTAGCAGATTTTAACTTAATATATTAAACCAGTCTTTGGGTTTTTAGTCTTTTCTTACAGTGATGATATCTAACTCCTCACACGGATATTTACTGCTTTGGAAGGAACAGTTTGTTTCCACCAAGTGTTGAGTGGCACTGTAGCTATGGGAAGTAACAGGGTTCCTTAAGTTCCATAAACCAATTGCATGTGTAAATGCATGGTTATGTTTGTGTAACTGCACAACCGTGATTTAGGTTGCAGTAATTTTTAGGAATTTTTTGTTTGAATAAGTAATACATGTTCTAAGCTCTGTTTCTTTCCCTACCTTTTTTCCCCTACCTTTTTTCCCTAAAGTTTGATGCCTTACATTTTCCAGTAAGTGGTGCTGGGATTTTGAGGTTGTTCTAGGTTGTTCACCTTGTTTTAATCTAGTCTTCCCTAAGATTCATAGATCAAAGACCCATATAGCTACAGAACCACCAAAAAAGTAGAGACAGGCCTTGGAAGCGAGGGTCATAGCTTCTGTTAATGCAGAATTGAACAATTGTCAGGAAATGTATTTTTAAAATAGTGATTTTGCTAATATGCATAAGAGCTGTTGCAGTGACATTGACCCTTAGCTGAGCTGTCTGGTTTAATGTCCAAACCACATCCTCCAGCATAAGGGATTTTAGTTTGTAATCTTGGGGATTATTCTATATTAATAGTTTACGTTCTTTAAGATGGCATTTTAATGACATTTCCCAGATTGTAAGCTAAATAAATTTGACAGAATCCTTTAATTCATTTGAAAACTGAAAGGAGCAGAATCTGACAATGAAAAGTGACAAATTCATATAGCAGTCAAATTTTCTATTTATTTGCTTTTTGACTAGAGGCTTGTTGCTGTTTTGGAAATAAGCCTGTAGACCTGAGATATACCCACAAAAGGTTTGGCTTTGGTTTGGAGTTATTAAAGAAATTTGGGAGACCTTCTTGTGCATCTTGCAAAACAGTGGAAGAACCTACCCCAAAAAGATTGCTTATTCAGGAATGTTTCCCTCTTACACAATTCAGAAGGTCTTTTTAAGGTTGGAGAATGCTACTGTTTCTGCAGCTTTTTTTTTTTTTTTTTTTTTTTTTGGCTCAAGCAAGACTAGATTCATGACAGAGAAGAATATATAAGAATCTGAAAACATCAGAGTTCAGGAAGGTAATTTAGAAACACTGATATTGGAATCTCTTCAATGGCAGTTCCCATATGAAACAAACAGCCCTATTATTGCAGTGACACAACGGGAAATGATTTGATAAAAGACTTTTTTTTTTAAAGAGTCTTGAAGCAACGAGTATTGGAGCTATATTACTCCTCTGCTCCTACAAAAAGTTAATCATAGAAAATTTTATTTTCAAACCACTGTACTTTCTCATGCCCTTTTTTTTACAGTTTCTCTGTTAAACTCTGACGTGTTGCTCTAGAGTGCAGTGCGGCCGGAGCAGCCCACTGGAGAGGAGATGAAGTTGGCAACAACAAAGGGAAACAAGAAAGCTGCTCTAACTCTACTTGGACATTTTTTCTTCATAACTCTTGTGTTCTTTAGACCTCTCCTGTTCTTTCTTGACTTTCAGTCCCCACATGGTTCCACGTAACTGTGAAAGAGCATGGGCTTTCTTTTCTGGGGGGCTGTACACTGGAAACAACATATGAGGCATGTTTCATGACTGAGTAAAATTGCTTACCTAGTGCTTACTGTGTAACCTTTTCTCAAAGGCATCACTCCTACATTCCTTAAATCCTTCTTCCACTGTATGTGGTAAGCATGGTGAAGTGTGAATGTCATGCAAAATGTGTTTGTGACTTTTATATTAGATTTACAGGTATGTTTGCCTCTCTGTAGTACTGGAGAAAAAATTAAAAAAACCCCAAACCAACCAAACAAAAAAACTCCAAAACCAACACAGGAATATTTGCTTAAGAATTTTTTTAAATATCCCCCAAAATATTTCCTGTAAATCAAATTTTGCCTGGCAGCGCTATTATTTTCCTGATCTATGGAAATAAGGTGTACGTACTCGCACTCCCTGTCAGTTCTCTTAAAAGCAAATTTCACCCAAACTTGACATAGCTATAAGGTTGCTTAGTTTTTTAGTGAAAGCGTTTAGAGGTGGAAATAAATACTTCTATGGAGAGTGTGGTGGCAGTGACACGAGCACTTAAAAAGACTACCATTGATGATGATGAGCTGTTATACTGTCTTTTCTAATCAGACCCAAGGTATTTAAAAATTGTTGTATCTTTAAAAAGTAGATTTTTTTTCAATTGAATTGCAGAATGCTTTAAAATTAAAAAAAAAATACCTGTGATTTTTAGAAGTGTATGTGAATTACTCATTTTTTCTTGAATATATCTCCATTTCTGAATACATATCCCATATAGTATTAACCTGTGAACTTTTAAGTAGGACACTGAATAGAGGAAAAATAGGCATAGCTACATATTATACACTACTTTGTTTTGCAGTTTATGGACGATCGTGTCACCGAGTTTTAAGATGATATTCCTATATATAGCCCAGTACATTACACTGCTAACTCACAGTGTCTTGCGTATGTACCCGTGAGTGAGTGATGTGCTGCACCTTCTCTTTTTCAGATCTGCACGGTGTGGGAGGAGTCTTCTTGTTAGAGTTAATACTGACTAAAACATGGCATTGCTATATACTTTTTTTTTTAATTAAGAAGGGGTTTTTTTAATAGATAATTTCACCGCTCTTTTATAGCTTTGAGGCAACAATCATTACTGCCATCAGAGTAGTCGACAACAGTGATGGTGACTAGGTAGAAATTTACTGGTGGGCATGCATGTCTTTCACTTACTCAAAATTGGTTAAAAATGTGGAGGAGTTCAAAACTGAGTCATACTTGGCAGTGCAGAAGCAGCTTCCTCCCCCACCCTTCTCGCTCCTGATTCCTGTCCTGCCGAAACCTCTACAACAATAGAAGCTGCAGGAAAGGTGGGACAGGGAGTCTTTATTCAGAAGTTTACTTCGTATAGCGTAATTGAGTTGAAACTCTTGAAATTTATGTCAATTTAGTTTGAGCATAATTAGTTTCATTTAGTAAATGAGCATCTGGAGGCTGTGCCGACTCCACTAAGGATGCAGTTTACTTTTACAATGCAGAGCATTTTAAAGTAGAATTGCTGCTTCAAGCAGTCTCGTTCCTGCCCATGCCTATATAGAGTGGTGGGTCTGCAGCTGTGCCATAGAACTGTTTGTGTTGACATGCTGTGAAGCGTAGTTATTATGAATGTATCCATATTTAAGAGTCACTCCACCCCTCCTAAAGGAAAAATCTAGATCCGTTCATAATGAGCCCCGTAAAAAGTACAACTGGCACAGCTGAGGGGGCAGTGTGCCTGGGTATAGGGGCTGGGATGAGCCAGCAGAGCGAGAACTTCCCAAGCTGTACGGTACTGTTGAAGTTTCAGTGTTGTGAAAACTGTTGCCTCAGGCTCTAGTATGGCTCCATTAATACAAAGATTGTTGCGAAACCCACAATAAATGGCTTCAAAATAAATGTTACTTTCAAAGTTGAGGACGTCTGAAACTTGCCTTGAAACTCAAAACCAAAGAACAAGGAGAAGAAAAGAAAATAAAAATGGATTATGATTAAAATGGAGAAAGCAAGAGTAAAATCAATTTTTGTCATATTTCTTGAGGTTTAAACTATCTTCTGAATAAGAATGAAATTGTGTAAGTGCAGGTGTAACTAAACACAGCTAACTGGCTAATGGACTGGTTACATCTCGTCTGCTTTTTACAGTGGCTTGATTCAGCTTTTCCAATTTCAAATGTTAGATCATTTAAATTGATAGCTTTTCTGGCATAATAATGAAGTAATATGATGCTGAATAAGGATTGCTCCCATTCACAGGGAAATCAGCCTGTCCAAGATAATGCACAGAGTTAACAGTGCGTAAAAATTCGTTCTTTTATAATATGTTTGGATTATTCTTGCATTAGGATGAAATGACAATATTCTCGTAATAGGATAAAGTTTATACTTCTGATTCTTGGGCATGGATTTTGAGAATAGGAGGAGCGTTGAGCAGTGTCAAGCAAAAATCATGATCTTTAGGGTTACAAAGAGAAATTGATGTTGGATGCCTTTGAGTGCTTGTTTTTGTACAGCTTTATTAAAATAAGTTAGAGAAAAGCAAAATAATTAGAAAATAACAAGCTTGCTTCTTCATAGAAAGTGTGGGGATTTTTGTTTTGATTTTGTTTTTAAGGCTTTATGCCTAAGACCAACAATATCAATTGTATTTCCAGGCTGTTTCTCAATGTGGTATGTGTTTGTGTTGCTCTGACTGAACTTGAAATCATCAAGGTTCTTTGCTTGTTTGATGTCTACAAACTGCTGTCCTGCTGCAGAGGACCCACAGCTAGCCATGTAATTTATCACTGTCCTGTACTTTTGCTCTAGGTTTTCAGTCAAGACTCTGATCGACCGTTCTTGTTTTGAGACTATAGATGATACTTCCCCTGAATTTAATAATTTTGCAGCCATTCTGGAACAGATTCTAAGCCATCGACTGAAAGGTATGTTAATTAACGTATTTACTGGTGATGTTTTTGCCATGAGAATTCGTTTATGTGAAACCAATGTACATCTGTAGAAACTCCTTGATGCTGAATGAAAGTGTTGGTTTTCTTTGTGTGTCTGTCCCTTTGCTGTTGGCTTCCTATTGTTCGCGTTACCGTGAAAAAATCAAGGAAACGGGTTTTGTGAAACATATTTCCAGTGTTCTTGTTATAAGTGTTCTTGGCTGGTAATTAAGGAAGCGGATGTTACCATGGTGCTGAGCTCTGTCTGCTTTTCTGCTTTATGATAAGGCTGTGTCCTAAGAGTTTGAGTCTGAAAGACAATTGCAGTGTTTTCTGCTTTAACAGAAGCTATAGAGAGCATATCTATGGCGCTGCTCCCTTTTCTTTCTCCCTTCCCTGCTTTTGTTGCCTTCTTTTCCAGAGAATTGTGTTTAGCTCCTTTCCTGCCCGTCCCCCCACCCCCCTAGCGAAGCCGGTTTTTGCTACTGGAATGTAATGGATCTGGATTGAGTTGCTTTTGAGAAAGGTCAGTTGTTGATTTTCCTCTTGTATGGGAGTCAGATGTTGTTCTAATTCAAGAAAATGTCTGTTTGCATTTTCTGATTGTTCTAGAGGAAGCTGCCTTGCTAAAAGAACAGCATGTTCCTGAGCGGTAGCAGTCACTAGAAAAGGACTTTGGAAGCTTCTCTTCATTTCTCAGTTCTGTGTACGGTTTCTGAAATTATTTGAGGAATATGAAGGACATCATAATCATCTAAATATAGATGTGTAATATGACAATCTACTCCTTTTCATACTTTTGCTTTTTAATATTCATAACTAAGGTTTGTGAACAATATTGTGTGTAGGCTGACATTTGAGTAGCTCAATTACTACCTGCTGTCATTCTGTCAGAGACGGGGAAAAAATCACGCAGTGGGGTTAGGAACATAGTGTTTGTCACATTGTGACAAAGATTATTGAAGTGATTATGGGTACTTAGCAACTTGACACTGCAGGGAAATTGCTCTGTTTTCTCCCCCAGCTTCAGTGATGCTTGAGCAAAAATCATTATGATTGTTTTTTTTATACACCACCACCACCACCACCCCCACCCCCCCCGCAACATTCTTTTGCTTCACAGCTGTTATTCAGGACAGGCAGAAGCCTTGCAGGGTTGGCAAATGGGTCTCAGGCAAGTGGAATTTGCAAGTAAAAAAATATTTCAAATAAGAAATAGAGAAAATCAAAAAGCTAAATTGTTGTTTCAGTCTTCCCCTTGTAATTACCAGTATGATTTTTCTAAGTTTGCAGAGTTAAATAAAAATACGGAAAAAGACAGCAACTTGTGCATTGTCTTGCAAATGGGGAATATTTTGGAAATAAGCTAGATTTTGGAAATAATTTTGGAATATTTTGGAAATAAGCTAGTAATTGTTTTATTCTTTAAAACTTGAAAGAGAAATTGAGATAGTAAATGTACCATGACAATTCAAATTTTAAAAGGGTATATATTATACAACACAGGGCTTGAAAGAAATTGCGTTTTATTGATGGAAATGACTAATATATTCTGAATGCATACTTCATGTCAGTAGGAACACACAGCAGACTGGTGATTGCAGTGGGTTGTATAAAATGTTTTAAAGCAGGCAGAAAACACATTATCTGATTGTCTGTGCTAAGATAAATGGCTTCATTGTATTAAAATCGTCAGGATAATCCCATGGGAGTGCAGTTAAACGGATGATCCAGGTTTGAGAGTTTGAGTATATAGACCTTTACTTTCTTAAGGCCATGGCAAATAACAATTCTTAGTCTTTAACTTACTTCAGAAGTACTGGGTGAGGAAAGAAGAATTAGAAAAAAAAAAAATTAATTGTAAAGGACTAAGTTTACTTTTATTAGAATACTTTTACAGGCAGCTGTCTCTTCTGACACTAAATGTAATGTGTTTTTAAGGACCAAAGCATAGTCTTGATGGAATACATTGACTGTTGCTGTGTATTGGTTTTGTGTTCAGATAGGATCCAGACAAAACAAAAGGGAAGGAAGAAGAATAGCCATTTTAAGGGGAGAAATGGATTAGAATTACAACGATTAGAATTTCATGCTTTTTCCTGGAATCATTGCAGTTAAGAATTCTGGAATAATAGTTTTCCAATCCTCATCCTCCTGGCTGTTCTGCTAAAAATGCCAGATACAGCAATATGAGCACCATTTTTAAATTGATATTTGATAAGTAATTGATCTGATGTTGTCAGCTCCAAATAGCAAATGGGTCATGAAACAACATTCATAGTGGTTTGGGTGGTTTTGTTGGTTTGATTTTTTTTTTTCTTTTCAGAATCTTTGAAGAATTTAGTTTGGCGAGTACCTCAGGAAGTCGTCTAGTCGAACCTCGTGCTCAAAGCAGGCTGTCTCAGATTGCTCACAGCATTTTCCAGTTGAGCACTGAAAATCTCCATGATATTTCTTAAACTCAGTGCAGTTTGCTACAGACTTATTCCCCGCACATCACCTTTGTGATTACCTTTCCTTGGTATTGGCCGTGGTCCTCACTGGATCCTGTGGTGAGCCAGACCAGGAAGTCAAACAGGCAGAAAACTAATGACTTTCCCCGTGGATGCGCTTCTTAACCCACCTGCTTATTTTCTTAAGAGTGCTTGAGATGTGGGTGTTTGCTTGGTAGTAAAATGAGGTCAGCATAAATATATCAGCTCACATAACAGAGATCTGTGAATGCTGCTTGAATGAAGGTATCTGTTCATGGGACACAGAAGACTTAGCACATATGGCACCAAAATAGTTCCAAAAAGGTAACATAATATGCCATGACCAAAAGGCCACATCTGTATTACCTTATAGTTAGATGTACAGCAATGCCAGTAAGTAGCAGTCAGGAATAGGCCAGTGTTTTTAGAAAAAGCAGCCTGGCACTCAGCCTGGTTTTGACTTGCCCTAAGGAAGAGAGTGAGCTGTATTAACTGTCTGTTCAGGGATTACAAGCCATTGACTGCCTTCTGCTCTAGGAAATGGACAGATACTTATGCCTGTGCTGTGTAATTTGTATACAAATGTATGTGTGATAATATTTAAAGCAAGCTGGGTAATTTCAGGAGGCATTTTTTTTCCCCGGATAGTTGTTTGGAATTTGTTCCTTTATTAACCATTCCATACTGTGGAGGTTAAGATGTAGTTGTCTTGGTGGTTTCTTGTTTTCACTGCTGGCCACAGATTTTTCAGGTATATTTCCTGTAAGTGTCCTTTTTATCAGATCAGCTAAGAAAATATAGTTAGTGCACAAATGGTAGGGGCATCAAAAAGGGTTCAACAACAGAACTTGGGATTTGATCACAGATATATCCTACATGATTTAAACCCTAAAGTCAATTCAAAGTGATGTATATATTGTCTTTACTAGGTTGGTGTTGTATAGTTTTCTGCCTTTTTCTATCACTTGAAATTGATAGTTTTAACTGAGTTAGTACTGAAGAACATTAATAACTATTGCAGATTTTTCTAGCCATAGTCTCAAACATATTTATGAAAACTGTTGTAATGTGTATGTATTTGTTGACTCACTGTTTTCATTGTAATATCCTTTAAAGCAAAATGTGTTCATATGCAAACTGCTAGCCAGTATGCATGCTTAGAGACAGCTTTGGTATATAAATTAAGTTCTGTCACTGACAACATATATGGTGCATTTGTTTGTGAGTTCTTCAATTCTTGCATGTTGTGGTTACTGTTAACGTACTCCTTGTCTATGCACTTGCATTTACCTCCATAATGATACAAAACAGTATGCTGTACTGGGCTATGTTGACACTTTCACAACTTCTGTGCGCCTTTTTTCCTGTACATTTAGAAGGCATTAGAAACATGTCAAAAGCTTCTGCTAAAGTTGCCTGTGGAAGCTGCATGTCTCTGTATCTGATCTATGTTATTCCTAATTTTTAGTGACTGTGGAGTTCATTTGCTTTCTTTTCTTCTTTCTTTTAGAATACTTACTATGAGTAGTAAGCTACTAGGGTGATCAGTGCTGCTTGAGTGGAAAGATAAATGTAATAATTTTCTTCCTTTCCTCATTCTATAAAATGTTCTAGTTTCATGCATTGTCAGTAGTCTGGTGGTAGCAATGGTTGTACTAGTGTTGTAACCGGTAAATGTTCAGGTTTTGCACCACTTCTTCACAGTACGGTGAATTATTAAATAAATAATTTTTTAATTGGTAACTTTTCTTATGCAGTGCACAATTTAGCCCTTCTCATACAATTTTTATTTTACTTATTTTTAGGAGGGAAAAAAAGCACTTACTACTACCTGCTGTTTCGTGTAGTCTTTATTTTTAAGCAATGAATATGAATATAATTTCTATTGATTAAAATTCCCTGAATTCTAATAGTTCAGGCATAAACAGTGGTTGCGAAGGGAAAGGATATGAATTATGTCTGCAGAAGACAATTTGCACTTGTAGGTCTAGGTCACAGGTGAGGAAGCAGGATTCTTTGAGTGAGTTAGATGCAGCTTGTAATGCTGCTCGTCCTGAGGGAAACAAGTGTGCTGGGTAAAATAGTTAAGGTAATGGAGATATAATGGGGGTGAAAAAGGTAGGTTAAGGAAATAAGAGCTGAAGGCACTACTGTCATGAAAAAGGAAGTCTAAGCATATAGCTGCTGTAGCCCTTTATTTTTGGTGCAATAATGCTATTAGAAGAATAGCTTTTGTTACTAGATTAAATACTTATACACGCTTAGTGACCTTATTACTGATTTTGGCTAAATAGAAGTAGTAGTGCTCTGGTGTAATTTGTGATTTAGCTCATTCTACTTTCTCATGCCAGTTTATTACCAACAAGTTGTATTAAGACTTATTTTTTACAGGATAGAAAACTTTGCTGTGAACTAAATAATGCAGGGAAGTCTGGAGAAAACCTGCCCGTACCTTAGAGCATCCTTATCATTATTACTTTGTAATTGAGGAACTTTGTAGATATGAGATTGAACTGTGTTTGAGTAGGAATCAAACTGTTTAATGTCTTTATTTGTGAATAATTTCTTGGGCGTGAAAAAAGATCTGCAGCAGCTAGTGTTACAGATGTTTGTATCTAGTTGTCAGACTGGAGCAGAAATGAGCTGATACAAATAGGTGTGTAGCAGTATTCAAAAATGTGAAATAAAAAAAATTCACAACATCATTTCTATTTGCTTTGCAGTTCTGTAGACAGGAACTGAATTAATTTGAACAATGCTTAATATTAAACTTGCAGCTTCCATGCCTACCTAACAATTTTGTTTGGCTGACAAAAACAATAACACCATTCCTGTTGGAATAGCTGTCAGCTTCTGTGTTTTCTGATGACATATAAACTTTGTGGCAAAGACCACATACTCTTTGTCCTTTGGACCTCCCAGGGAACTTACTCTTTCCTTAAGTATAAGTTTTTGACAGAGTATAAGTTGTATACTAGAATTAGCTTTCAAGTTTATTAGGACCCTTTAGAATCATAGAACAGCCTGGATCAGAAGGGACCTCGAAAGATCATCTGGTCCAACCATTTGTGGGAAATGGAGCCTAGATGAGATTATCTAGCACCCTGTCCAATTGCATCTTGAAAACCTCCAGCGATGGGGACTCTACCACATCCCTGTGATGGTTGTTCCAGTGAATGATTGTTATTACTGTAAAAACCTTCTTTCTTATGTTGAGATGAAACTTTTACCTGTTGTCCTTTCTCTTCTCCATGTGGTGTCTTGTAAAGAGAGGGTCTCTGTCATCTTTGTAGACACTTTTTAAATACTGGAATACTGTGATGAGTTCCCCTCTGAATCTTTTCTTCCCTAGGGAGAGAAGACTTAATGCCTTCAGTCTTTCCTCATGGGGCAGGTTCTCCAGCCCTTTGAACAACTTCATGGACCTCCTTTGGACCCTCTCCAATCTGTCCATGTCTTTCTTGAATTGTGGGGACCGGAACTGGACACAGTATTCCAGGAGGAGCGCTGAGTAGTGGGAACTAGTTCATTCCTCGTTCTTGAGAGTTCTTATGGCTGTGTACATTGAGTGCATTGAGGGCCAAACAGAATTTCATATGCTGAAAGTTTTTAAAATTGTAGGGAATATACAGCTTAATATCTTATTTAGTAGTTCTTAAAATACATTCTCACTATTCTTGGAGACTCTTTTCCAACATTTTTCTGTGTATAGAATGATTAAGGAAGTTTTTCTTCACATGATGTTAATTTCTAGAGTGTGCGCAAGGTTTAAAGTTGTAGGGAGCAAATAGTAAAATATAGAAGTCTGGTTCACAAAAAGTCCTGAGCCAGCTCAGTGAAGACAACTCCTACTGAAGTCTGGAACCCACCATCCCCTGTTGCAGAGCTGGCTGCAAGATGAGAGCCCACCGTTATGTCAGGGTATATTGTAATTATGGACAGCTTGCTTTGTTGGTCAGCGTAAGTCAAATAAGTGCTGTGCACCGGTATGTATTTCTGTTATAAAGGTATTTTTGTTTTTAAATAATGTGTTTTTCAGGTGTTCATTTACAAAAGGAATTGTTTTGAATTGGTGACTTTAGAAAATTATAGAGTGAAAGTGTCTGGTTTTTGCAGAATATTTTCTGTCCTTAAGTTAGTTTGAAAAAGCCACAAAATTTATTGTGTGATATGCTTGCCTTTATTAGTTGGCACTGTAATTGGTGACATGAAGTCATCTTCACACTTAAGTTGCATTTAATTGTGCAGGTATAATCCCCAGGGCAGAAATGTTTCTGATACGGTAAAAAATTTGAAATATATCTGTAGTTTTTCATATTGTTAAGATGCTGTTGAATTTTTCTTGCTGTCCACTACACTTGGCATTTCAACAAAAATAGTAAGTTTGTAAGACTGCTTACCTCATTGAAATTCTTTTATTTTAGTCCTTAGAGCTGAGAAGATCTGAATCTACAGTGACTGAAGCACCCTGGGATTTTATTTTTCCTTTGGCATATTGAGTCATATATATTAGTTCTTCCTGCTTTCTTTTTTTTTTTTTTTTTGTTCTTACAAGTCTTTTATCAAGCTTTGAATTTAATAAATAAATCCATGTGGTGAAGTAAGCAGATAGATCACAAAGCCAAGTTATATGCACCCTCTAGGGAAGAAAAACAACACCATTTGAATTTCTTAAGATCATGGGGGACAGATCTTTGACACTACTCTAAGTATGCTTGGAGCTAAGTCATGCTAGATAAAAATATTCTTGTCATCATATTTTGGCATTTTATGTTTGGTATGTATGATTTCCAGCATGTATGATCCCCCTCTCTCCATTGGGTGGTCACACTCAAAAGTGTTGCAGTCAATGGCTTGATATCCAAGTGGCAACCAGTGATGAGTGGTGTTCCTCAGGGGTTCATATTGGGACCAGTGCCATTTAATATCTTTGTCGGTGACATGGACAGTGGGATTGAGTGCACCCTCAGCAAGTTTGCCAATGACACCAAGCTGTGTGGTGCAGTCGACACGCTGATGGGAAGGGATGCCATCCAGAGGGACCTGGACAGGCTTGAGAGGTGGGCTTGTGCGAACCTCATGTAGTTCAACCAGGCCAAGTGCAGGGTCCTGCACCTGGGTCATGGCAATCCCAAGCACAAATACAGGTTGGGCAGAGAATGGCTGGAGAGCAGCCCTGAGGAGAAGGACTTGGGGATGTTGGTTGACGAGAAGTTCAACATGAGCCGGCAATGTGTGCTGGCAGCCCAGAAAGCAAACTGTACGCTGGGCTGCATCAAAAGAAGCGTGGCCAGTTGGGGCTGTTCAGCCTGGAGGAGAGAAGGCTCCAGGGAGACCTTATAGCAGCCTCCCAGTCCCTAAAGGGGGCCTACAGGAGAGATGGGAAGGGACTCATTATGAGGGAGTGTAGTGATAGGATGAGGGGTAGTCGTTTTAAACCGAAAGTGGGTAGATTTAGATTAGATATTAGGAAGAAATTTTTTACTGTGGGGGTGGTGAGACGCTGGACACTGGACCAGGTTTCCCAGAGAAGTTGTGGATGCCCCATTCCCTGGAGGTGTTCAAGGCGCTACCTGGTCTTTTGGAAGGTATCCCTGCCTGTGGGGGATGCTAGATGATCTTTAAGGTTGGAACTCGATGATCTTTAAGGTCCCTTCCAACCCAACCCATTCTATGATTCTGTAATTTGCAGTATCAGTCTAATATTTTCATTCTTGAAATCTGACCTTTCTAACAACAAAAGAATTGGAAACGTCTGATAAATTAGTAAAGCTTCAGAACTACAAGTCAAGACTTGAAATAAAATAAAATTAGCTTAAAAATAAGATTTCATGTTATATGGAGAAAGGTTTTGTGCATATGTAATATGGCAGTCACCAGAGGGTAATGTTCATCTTACTTTTTACATACCTGTTCACAGTTGTATGCTGTTCAGTCTGAAAAATGGGGCTGGACTGTTATGTCTGTGATGCAATTTATTTGGTGTGGAGTGATTGCAAGTAGTATGTAATTTTGCCTTTCATTTTCTAACTGCAATACACTGCTAGTTGGAAAAAACAGGATTTTGGTTAAAGCACCAGAAGATATATTGATTTGCTCAGTTAATTTTGGTCAGCTTCCCAAGGAACATTCTGTGTGTACTCAAAATAAATTGTGACTGCAGAACTTTTTTGATCATGCATCACTTTTTCCTTCAATGAAAGCCCATTTTGAAAAATTACAGTCCGCTCCCAAAATAAAGACACCAATACCACAGCAAACAGTGGTCTTTTATTTATATATATTAAAAATATTTTTTTAAAGAACTAAACTCCCTTTTCTTGACTGCATTGGTGAAACACGTGGTACTACCTAAAACAAATAACAGAAATACTTCTTGCATCATATTTTTAAGTCATAACAGTGTGTGCTCTATTGTGATTTAAGGGTCCTGTGAAGAACTCTATGGTATCATTATACCATACTAACAAGGGGGGGGGAAAAAAAAAAGACAAAATACACATTTGTACACAAAAGTCCCAAACTTCTCCTTGTGCATCAGTGAACTGCGTAACGCAAGTTGGTTTTTTTTACATGTGAGCCAGTTTTCAGTAGGAATTTATGGACTTGCTAGTAAAAAGTCCTGACAGTGCAGGCAACCTATGGGGAAGTATTTTAATTATGTTCATCTCCAATAAGCAGAGAGGGAGATTCATAAATCTTTACATATCTTGTATTTTGATTTAAGGTCAGATCACCTGGTTCGGCTATGAAAGTCCTCGTAGTTTCTGGGACTACATTCGAGTAGCTTGTCGAAAAGTCTCTCACAATTGCATCTGCAGTATTGAGAACATGGAGAATGTCGGTTCTTCTAGAGCTAAGGTAGGGAAGAGAAAGGTCAAATTGACTTTTTTTTTTATTACATTGTTTTGTGTAAAAATATAGCTGACATTTCTGTACCCAGAAGAAAGGCGTATTGCTAAGCTTGCCCCACAAAATTTTTCATTGTTTGAATTAATTATTTTTACACTTACCTAGTAAATATATTCAGATTTAAAAGTGGGGTTTTTTAAGAAGTAAATATTTCTTTTAAACTTTATGTTATTTAGCAGAGTAAATCTCAAATTCTCTATTCAGTGAGCATGTTGTATTATAAAATGATTGCCTTCACATTTTCAAACGTACATAATTTTTTGAAAATGCAGTATGTTGAGGGAAATGAAGTTCATGCAGGCATGCCTAACAAATATTATTTTAAAATTGTAGAAATAATAGTATATAATTTATGCACTCATAGAAGAGGTGTGATCAGCTCTTGAGTTTGTTGGTGTAATTGTGCAGGAAGCCTTTAATAGATTTATTTGCTAATAAAGCGCCATAGCTTTAAAGGATTCATATAGAAATGACATCATGATTTCTGGTTGTAGGTATGATGGAAACGCTAAGAATGTGTTTATATGCATATAAACTGAATAAGAATAACCTTTAAACTGACCTGTCATTAAATCTTAATAACGCAACAACCAACATCTAAAAAAAAAAATACTCTTGGATGGAGTTTGCAAGTTCTTTTTACCAGATTAGAATGCTTTTCAATAGTTTATATTCCTGTGTAAAGCAGACTTGATTGATAACTGAGAACCTTCTGACTTGAAAGTAGTGTAAAAGGATGCACAAATTAATGTTCTTAATCCTTTTTATTCTTAAATGAGCTCGAGTCAGTTGTTTGAACAAGTATCCAAACTATGTTCTATGTCTATTCCAAAAATCCTGTAGTTCCAGATTTTTCTTATACTCTGAATTATTCACAGTTGGTGTCATTGGTCAGGTGCAAATAATTAGCTTGTTATATACAAAACCTTTGTAGGTTTTTTTCAGGGGCACGACTGTGTGGTTAGTACAATTTAAATTACAGGTACTTATGCAACCACAGTTTTCTTCCATAAAAGATGATGCTTAGATTAAGCAGCAACATGAGTCCAGGAGATCTTTGAGCAGCTGTTCTGATGATCTATAGTATTGCAGAACAGCTTATTTGCTATATCTACTCTTGCCCTTTTCTTCTTTTGACTCAAGACTCAGTTTTGAATTTTATATAGTAAACATATTTGTAATTTGTGTGAAAGCTTTTAAACTCTTGAGATGCTAGGGCAAAATGTTATTGTTTGGTTTTCCTATCCAGAGTATTACATGCTCTTCCTAGCTCTCAATGTACTGGAGTAGCAGACTGATAATTTATCATGCAGCTTTTCTTCTTGCTTATGTTGAGATCTGGAAGTTCAGATAATTTGGAGAACTTATTTCCAAATACTTTCTGGAGAAACTCATGTTTTATAATCTGATGATTTTATTGCTTATATTCAGGATTTATTTTAAAGGTATTTCTGAATGCCAACATTTTAATAGATATGAATACTTAAATTCAGTAGATAATAAGATGCAAAGCTGTTTTCTGAAATGCTCTTTTAAATAAATTAAAATTTTCTTTTACTTGGTGGAAAACTCCATGCCAAATAGTAAACAAGTGAGCTGATTTGTGCAATGAGTGTGGAGAGCAGCAGTGAATTTTTAAAGGTGCATGTGGGAGTATTTTTGGATGTCCGTATCTGAGAAGGTTGGAGGCATGTCTACATAGACACCAGTGGTATGCATCAGTTTTACTGGTGGTCCAGATGGGGAGGTCTGCTTGAGTCTGGAAGCTGTTAGTAAGGGTTTGCCTGTGCTAGTTAGCCCTGCTTTCACTGGAGCTGCATAGGCTTTAGTTATTAGCTAAGCAGCAGCATCAGGGTTGGACTGTTTTGCTTATGTTCTAAATAACAGCAACATAAAGGCAGCTATCCAGATAAACGTCCTTTTAATTTTAGTTCGCTCTATGTTAAAGTTTTTGCTGTGTTGGTATTTATAAAAGCGATATTTATACTTTTTTTGTTATTTAGCATCTGCCTACCTTATAATAAGTTTAGTTTGAGCTAGGTCTATATAAATTAAAAGTAGAATTATAATCTACTACAGATGATTTTGGTAGAATGTCTGTAGTGATATTCAGCTAGATGTCAATAAGCACCAAATATATGTAGCAGAAATACTTCTTATGTAACTATTTGTAAGTTTATGGGGGTTACAAGAAATGTTCCTGGTGTTCTCAAACTGACAGTCATAACTATGCAACCATTTGAAAGGTGTCTTTCTTGTAAGGTACAATCCTGTGCCCTAGACCTGTAAACATAGTGCAACATATATTCCTAAAGGTAATTTTTTAAGCTATTGCTATTGTTTATAGAACTGTTTGGATGAAGTTTTGTGTTTGGACTACAAGTTTTAGGCCTCTTAGATTTGATTTCATTCCTGTATGTTATGTGCACCTTCTATAATGATGTCTTTACAGAGGGGAGAAAATAACTTATGCAAATTACATGATAAAAATATATTACTGAGTTATAATTATTTTTTGTTTTTTTATTGATCCCACAAACATTTGAATGAACACAGAGAATTAGTTTTTACCTAAATCGCCTTGAGGGTGGGTTACTGCTGCTTTAAAGTGGAACTGATTGGATGCTTCCAACACCTTCGTCTTTGAAATGAAAAGTGTTCTACCCTGATCTGCTACCACTTATGTACATGAAATTTTCAAAAGGCTGGAGAAAACTTTTTTTTTTGTTTCCCCTTCAAATCTAGGAGAGCTCTATTTCTTAGTAAAGTTTATTTGTAAGCATGTGTTTTCTATTCTTATTATTACTACAATGAAGTACATCCTACCAACAATTTCTGTTTAGAGGTAGTTCTGTTAATCAGTTAATTTTACACCTGAAAATGAATACAGCTGATTTACCTGGGTAAAATGAAGTGTTTCATTCTATAATACTTAAATAATTGGTGTCTGTTTCTTCTTGCAGGGTCGAGCCTGGATCAGAGTAGCACTTATGGAAAAGCATTTGTCTGAATATATTTCCACAGCTCTGAGAGACTTCAAAACAACCAGGTCTCTAAAACTTTTATTTTTGCAATATTTTAGCAAATGTTGCTTAAGTGAGGGACTTAGGTTTGAAAGTGAATGTTCCACTTGATTTGTATAGGAGAGGATATTGCTAGTAAGAGCTGTAACCTAGCAAAAGATATCTGGAGTTGGTACTGATTGGATTTTAGCATGGGCGAAACTGCAAAATTGAAAATCCCTTTGTGATTTTAAAGATGTAGAAATAAGCCTGGAATTCTTAAAAGGTCAACAGAGAAGAAAACTCTCCAAAGAAGGAAGTAATTCTGAAATTGTAGCATGATAAGGGTAGAAAATTGTAACGTTCTTTTCAAAATCGGGTATGGTTGACAGAAAGCCCTAGAGACTCCGTAAAAAATAATTTTTATTGGAACTTTTCTTGAAGAAGAAAGGCAAAGAATTCCAGGAAACTTTAGAGAAATACAGAATTAGTAATCAGGCATAGCTAGGATTCTTGATGTAGTATGAAAAATATGTAATAAATTTTTGTCGTACCTCCTAATGGTAGAAGGTGTTCTGGACAAGAATATGCTTTGTGATTAAAAAAAAATACTCTGGCAGTTTTAGTCTGATTCTGGATAATGTGATTGTTATATGCCGCTTTATCCAATAACAAGTGTGTTTTGTAGAATTATGATGAAGTCATCTAAATATGAGTAAGTCTATAACACATTGTGGTACCTTATGTTAAACTCTAAAAGTTTTAGACATACTGAGTGGACTATTTAAACAGTAAGAATTTTCTCTGTAAGGACTTCTGTTCATTTAGAATATTATTTCGGTTTGTAATACTATTTGTCCACTTATCTCCACATATTTTGCCAATATGAAGGTGACTTTGAAACACATCTAGGTCAATGTCCCATTTATTGATGCTTCCAGACCTGTCGTCTTTATTTTATCCAGGTTTGCTTGCATTTACAGTAGACAAGAAGCTCATAAAAGAAAGATTTCTGGAAAAGATTTGCTCATGGTGCCTCAAACTGAAAAGTCAGTTGGGTTTTTGAGGGGGAGATGAGGAGGAAGAGGAGAGTCAGTAACTATGTAGTTAAGTAGTACATTCTTTGTGCCTGTTGGGTACTGCCATTTGTTTCTAGTGGATAACAGTGGTATTATTTTATTAGCAGTTTCAGATTAATTTATTTGAACATGTTAAAGTTTCATATATTTGAATGTTCTTTCAGGGGTATAGCTTTTGGAAACAACCTCTCTTGCATTCCAAATATAGTGAGTGCAAAGTGTTTTTTGAAGTAATGTTTAAATATATCTAATGAAAATAATAGTTACAGTTTCAGATCTTGGTAGTGTAGATTTCCAATCCACTAGCAATAATGGACATGTTCTCTTTTCCTGTGTGGGATTTTGGATACCTAGTAAGTGGCCTGAATTTTTTGGTGATGCTTTGCACCACTTATTTAGCACTTTAATTATGTATTGTGCTATATGTATATTTAATAACAGTTTTCATAAACATCATATGTTACACACGTGTATATGTAGAATATGAGATTTACCTATCAAACTGCTGGCTCTTTTTAAACTTTGCTGTTATGTTTAGGTGCCAAATCTTAGGGCTAGTCCTTTAATGAAGCAGCACGTTATTAGTGCTGCATCTGCATATTACACTTTGAAGGGGATTGGATTAGGCATGACGTCACAATTATTTTTCTAACAAATTGGTCAGCACAGACTCTTAAGTTAAAGTAGACCGTTCTGCTGTGAGATGTCAACTACGTAACACTGAAAGAATATTTGTGGGTTTTCCAAAAGGGCTGTTGTTTTGGCTGGGTTACTGTAGCTGGTTTAAGAAACTTCTGCTGTCAGACTAACACATGTGTCTCACTGCAACAAGTATGCCCTGTCTTTTTTTGTGTGTTTACTTCCTAGGCGCCATTTTACAATATAAACTGAACATGGTACAGATTGGTACTTGGCAGTGATTTTTACAAATGCCAGTGAAATGGTTTGTAATCAGGTCGTACTGGGAGCATTGCTGTTAGCTCGCAAATAAGAGTAACTGTACTGAATCAGACTCTAAAGTCTATCTAGCTCAGTATTCTGTCTCAACCAGTGGCTGGTAGAGCCTCCTGGTGACCTTCCTGAAGTCAGAGGGTGGAGAGCTGAGTGTGTACATTATAGTCTCGGTGTTAGGACTATCATCTCTGTCTTCCCAGAGGAAGTCTTCCAGATTTCTTGCTTCCACTGAGAACTTCCAAGGTCTTGAGCAACTTGTTTCCTTACGGCAAATGGATGTCTGTTATGAAACTGCAAAAGTGGGACTTCTGACAGCGTGCATTATAACACAGTTCAGTCTTTGGAGCTGTGCCCCAAAATGTGTCTTTTCTGGACGTTTGCCATGCAGCCAACTTGAACTCTCGCTGAGCCATCTCAATGCTTTTGAGCAGTTCTTAAAACAGATGGAGCATTTGGTAGGGCAGAGTTGCTGGTGTTTGTTTGAAAGATAGGTTGCATTCAGTAACCTGGCACCTTCTTGCAATCATCCATTGCTAGAATGGCTAGGTGGACTGTGCATCTCAGTTTCTGGTAAGTGGCCTTTCAACCTTGCCTTTGGTACTGAACAGTCTTGTTCCCCTCTTTCCACATGTAACGCTCAGGTGAATTCTAGTGACCTTTTTGCCTCTGCTGCTGCCAAGACTCCTTTGAGACAGAAATTAAAGTTTTGTGCTGCTTTGCTAAACACACCAAGACCGTGTGTGGCACTGGTGGGTCCTGTTCACCTGACCTGTGCTTGGAATGTTTCTTCTGTGGTACCTGGGAGGAGAAAATTAGAATAAACAGGAGAGAATGGGGAGGTGGTGAGGGAACACAGATTTTGAAATTGTTGCTTTATTGGTTCTCAAGCAACCTTGACAAGTCTGCATATACCAGGGTATGCGAAGTGTATTTTGAGATCAAGCCGTGGAGTTCTAAAACTTTGGCCAGTAGGTGTTTTACAATTAAAAATTGATGGTAAGAAAGCACTCCCTCAAAATAATGAAAATTTTAAATCTTGGAATAACTGGATGCAGCATGCATCTTCCCAGCATGCAGTATTTTAAGAAAAAGTATGCTACCTGGAAAATAGCTGATTTGTGAAAATATTTTTTTCACATAATCAACTACGAAGACTGAAGACTGAATGTTGAACTTTAAAGGAGCCTGCAAGTACAATTGTGAGAGACGATTTTTTTTTTTATACTATGGAATAATAACTTTTTTTATGTACGTGACACAAATTCTTCCTTTCAGCAGTAAAGTATAAGATATCTTCATTTTCTTTGCATTTTGTCCATCCTCTTCTACTATTTCTTAATGCCAAATTGTAAATTCTTTTTGTTCTGTCTAAATTTTTATGTCCTCAAAGATTGTGGGGTTTTATGCTGTGCAGTCTATTGGTTTGCTTTATTTGAAATGAAATATGAATGCCCCTGGGGTTCACATGAGATATATTTATTTAAACTGGATTTCTTCAGTTTTCTGTTAACTATGAAAACATTATAATTACTTGAGAGAAAATGGTATTAACTGAAGTAATTTATTTTCTATTGAAGGAGATTTTATGAGGATGGAGCAATTGTTCTTGGTGAAGAAGCAAATATGCTGGCTGGTATGCTGTTGGGACTCAATGCAATTGATTTCAGGTATTATATTTGCATGCTTCATAACAAAACGCTCAGGGAAAGTACTTATATATCAATGCATTATGGAAAACATTGTTAGATTCCCTTTGTTAGATTCTCTAGTTGGAGAGACAAAATCGTGGGGGAGCAAGATGGGGAGGGAGAGAGAGAGAGAGAGATCTTTAATGGCTCTTCTAGATAAAACAAAGTTTGCCATAGTTTATATAGCTGCATGATTACACAATCTTTCTTTCAGGTATCAAAATCCTGAAAGCAATCAGAAGTATAATTGCAGAAGGTATATCAAACCTATTAAGTGAAGCTAACAGACAATTGAATCTTTTAAAGTTATTTTTAATCTGTAAGGAAAACTGTGATTAAATGCATGGTTATGCCCTGGTCTCAATGACAGCGTTGTAACTGCATATGTAGAAGGTATAGGTATCTTTAACTTTAGCACTTCTAGATTTTAAAAGCTTAACCTACAAATGACCATTTAATATTAATTTGTGTTATAATTAACTGCAGCCAAACTGCAAAGTATCATCAGATTACATGAATTTACCTTCGCAATCTCTAGCTAGGCTTTTGTGTGCCTTGTTATATGATTAATTCTGTGGTTTGGGGTAATGAAGGTGCAAACATGCCCTAGATAACATGAAAAACATCTTGGTGATGTACGAACATCAGCAAGGTATAAAGACTAGAGTGCCTGTAAAAAGATCAAACCTGGCTGGTGCAAGGCCCTATTAATGTGTCTGTCTGGGCCCACTCAGCCTCACGCGGAGCCATTGGGGAAGGGGTTCTTTACACAGCGTAGGGAAAAGGAGAGTGATAATGCTTTTCTCCAGTCTCCTGGCAGTACACGGTTAATATTTACCCTGCAGCAACATTAATGCTCTTCACAAACCATTTTAGGAGATAAATTGGCAGAAAACACCATGTAGTCTCCCTGGATGCACTGAGTAATTGTTGCCAAAAGGCCTTTGGAGATTTACTCCTGCTTATGTACCCTCAGACCAGTTTTGAGGCTTGTTGGACCCTTCTGTGAGCCAGCTTAACTTGTTAAAGAGTTAAAAAGCATACCCAGTAAGAAGACAGGATAGTTCTTTTGTTGTTAGCTGGGTTGGTTCACGAAGCATCTTACTAGCAGCAGACATTATGGGACCATAAGGCTCACAGAAGGAATAAAAGGGAATGACTAATGTCTTCCCTTTCTGGTGGCGGTAGAGCATTTAGTTCAGCTGCATGTGGAACTGCAATTGGATACTAAAGGGAAAAAAAAACTAAAAATTGAGGTCTTGATGGCTGAACAAGATCATGGAGTCAGATAAGTGCCAATGCCACTGTAAGGAGGGGAAAGGAAATGTCTGGTAGGGGCTTGGGGCGAAAAAAAGAAAAACCGGAGAGGGAGATGTTGAAAATGCAGAATAGCTTCTTTTGCCAGCATTTAGTCACTAGATTGGCTTAACTGCATCCTCAACATAAGTTCAGGGGGGACAGAGGTGTGCTGCAGAACGATAAGAGAGGCAGCCTTCTGTACAGCAAATTCAAATCTTACCAGATTTTATTAGTTTAAGCTTTATACTATGCAAAATTAATACAGAAGCAGTTTAGCAGTATATTTGGAAGGACTATAGCTATACATGAATAAGAAGCATAGCAAGAGTAGGTCTGCAATATGTAAATCCTCCCATAAATAACCATCAATTGACTGTGTTTGTCTTGTATAAGCATCAGTGATACATACTACTGGTATGAGAGCTTAGTTGTATGAGCGTACTTGTTCTTCCTGTATCCTCTGATTTCTAATATAAACATATTTTAGGTATCTGTTAATAGTATTCAGAGTAATGGTTGGTTCTCGTTGGAGACATTTAAGGTTTTGTTAATGCAACTTTTAAGAGCCTAGAAATTTTCTGGCCAAAATAGGAACTACTACTAAAAATGCTATAGGAGCATTTTTATTGTGACACATACAGTTCATAGTATTGTGGTTTGAGTAGCTGAGAAGCTGTAGCTATTCCTTGCATGTTATATTTGAGTGGATTTTTTTCAGTTTGAGTCTCTAATAAATGTTCACTGGCTTATCTGTGTGGAACTGTAAATAAGACTTTGAGGTGAAGATCAGGGAACCCAGGTGAAAACAGAATCTAAATATTTTTTTCCCCTCTTGCAGCAATGTGGAATTGTGTATTTTGTTGTTTTCTTTGCTTTTCTTTTCTTAGGGAAAAAAAAAAAACACACTTCAGTTTTACTTCTCAAATATCACTTAAGTGACTGCATTGTCAAAAATGGCACTTTGCAATTAAGGTAGCAAAAGCTGTGTCTTAGTCGAATCTGTTTTTTGGATGACAGAGGTAGGAGGAGTGAGGAATATGAGCCTTGTAGAGGCAAGGCTTTAATTTTGTTGCTTCTGTGATAATTAAACATGATTCATATACAGTCTTTTATATATAGTACAAAAGGAATACAATGTAGATCAGAGCTTTATAAAGCTACAATCATTTGAGAACATTTTTTGAAAGTTAGTTTCATTAGTGTTCCTCATCTTCATGCAGCCCAACACAAGAAAGTGTCTGAAACGAGAAAGACTCTGAAATATTTTTGAGAACCGATTTTTGACTTAAAGTTAGTAGGATGGTTACATAAGCACTCTGCAAAAACTTTAAATGAGATTAAACACTGAAGATTCCAAGTTCATTCATAGCTCTTCTGTTGCTCTTGCTTCAGCTGACTTTCCTTTTCTTGTTCCTTTGCAATCCATCTGTATTTTCAGAATAAAAGTGACTATTTAAACATTAGGGTTTATACCACTTGCCCTAATCTATTCCCTGATTATGTGAAATTCCTGTTTGTTGTGGTTTTCATTATCCTATAATATGCTCAGTGACTCTCATTCAATATTAAACAGTCTAGCTCAACTGAGTAGGATTTTGCTGTATGATACTTTATTTCAGTGTTTAGGCCTTTCTTATTAACAAAAAATTAAGAAAAATCAAATTTCACATTGGTAAAATTCAACTGTCACTGTCATTCAATTTTCTTGTTATAATCTTATTATTGTTTTACTGTTTTATCAGTTTTTGTCTGAAGGGTGAGGGATTGGATGGCAGCTTTCCAGCTGTCATAGATTATACACCGTACTTGAAGTTCACCCAAAGGTACCTTTTATCTTTACGCTACTTTTTTTCTTTTATTTCATGGGCAAAATTTTACTTCCTACCGGGCCTCTTACTTTTCATTTCATATTCAAAATAATCTCCATATCTAAACACAAACCTGTACACTCAGCTACCTTGCTCTTTCAGACTGATGGAATTACTACCTGACTCATCAGAATGAGTCATCCTACCTTTGTTTACTTGGATTAGAATCACAGTTCAGCAGTAAACAATTTTTTTATTTCCTTTGAAGATCACCAGACCAAGTTGTCCTTTCTCTTGGGCCTTTTCTGTGTGGCCATAAATTTAAAAGTAGTTATTTTGTAGATAAAAATTATATATGCCCTGGTAAATGGTAAGATATGACAGATAAACAGTATGCAGTACGAGCAGTTAGCACACAGTAGAAAATCATGGCCAGTTGCTTACATAGGTTGACCTTCCAGCTATATTTTGGTCTTCTTATCAGCCATATGATTAATAATAAAAAGAATGATCACTGTCAAACGGATTAGATAGCAATTTGGAATGTCCAAAAAGCATGGAAATTAATGGGATGTGTTCTAAAGGTTTGCCAAAATGAAGAAAGTAGTTGAAAGTTAGGAGTAGTCTTGAAGATGTACAACCTAACAGGAAAGATCCTAGTTACTCTCTTGAAGTTCTTATTAGTTTACATGTTAACGGCAAATTGCATAGTTCAGTTAAAGGATGACTTGCATTACGGCAGGATCCTGGGGTTGCAGGAATCACTACTTAAAAAAACTAGGAAATGCTGTTAACGTAATGGAAAGCATAGTTGTAAGGAAAAATATCAAAAGGGTATTGAGATAAATTTAAGTTCTTGTCTTTGAGATAGACCATAGAATCATAGAATGGTTGGAGTTGGAAGGGACCTTAAAGATCATCTGGTTCTGGCCCCCCCTGCCATGGGCAGGGACACCTCCCACCAGACCAGGTTGCTCAAAGGCCCATCCAGCCTGGCCTTGAACACCTGCAGGGATGAGGCATTCACAGCTTTGCTGGGCAACCTGTTCCAGTATGTCTCACTACCCTCACTGTAAGGAATTTCTTCCTAATATCTAATCTAAATCTCCCCCCTTTCAGTTTAAAACCATTACCCCTCATCCTATCGCTCCACTCCCTGATAAAGAGTCCCTCCCCATCTCTCCTGTAGCCCCTTTAGGTCTGAATTCTTTGGTGTACATTGATTCTGGATGATATGGAGATAATTTAACAATAAATCTGCATACTATGTAGGGAGGTACTTATGTTCTGTGAAATAGCAGGCACATGGTCTTGGCTATAACCATAGTGATACATTATTAAGTTTATCATGACTTAATATAATGAGAATAACTTTTTTATTTTTTTGCATTTTTAGAACCAAATACAATTTATCTTCAAATACTATTCTTTGCCCTGAATTTGTGAAAGGAAGATTAAGTCACCATGTCCTTAAACAGCATATTGTAATAAATTGGCCCTTTGAATTCCAGGAGAGTATCCCACATACAGTTGTCTGACTTACCTAGGACAACTTGACTAAGATCACAAGCAAATCTTTGCCCATTCTTTAGCTGGCTATACAAATAAAAGCTTGAAATATAAGTTGTATGTGGTGAGCTATCGTATCCCAACTTTTTGATTCTTTTTGGTTTACAAAGCTTTAGATATGTGTAAGAATTGTAGTGTTTTAATTTCAAGGGGAATTTCCATTTTAACAAACACAACTTTTCACTTGGCTAATAAATATGATCCTTCAGTTCTGACAGCATCAGCAGTGATGAAGAAGAGCTAAGAACGCTGGGCAGTAGTGGCAGTGAAGGCAGCACTCCAGAGAACGTTGGTCCTCCTTTCATCACGGATGAAAACAGTTGGTACAACAAATGCAAAAGGGTAGAACAGAAGTACCGGCTTGCATTGGAACAGAAGGTAAATTATTAGTTTTGGGGGGGGCTGATGAAGCCAAAGCTCGTCACCAGCCAACTAGTGACATATCCATTTAAGTAAAGGCAGAAAAATATATTAAATATTATTTAACTTCATGTAAATGGTCTTAAATGTTATGATTCTCAGAGTGTCTAAGTATCTTTGCTCATTGATTTGAGGGAAAAAAGGTTTGGGGAGAGGGAGAAGAGAATAATAATAATTCAGAGATTGGATTTCACAATCTAATGTAGCAGTTTTGGCTCCTTTTTCCAATCTCAGTTACAGGCAGTGTATCTTTTAAACAGTTAGGTTGTGAGCTTGAAGTGAATGTGACTGTCCATGTGATTTTCTTCCGCCTTCCTTAGAGGGCATAGAATTTTATTGATGTAGGTAGACTGCCAGTTGAAGGCTTTTATAATGACAGTGATCTTATGTTTAGCATTTAGTCTTACAGTAAACAAAAATGATCAGCAAAGTTGAAAAATTGATCTAGGAATGAAAAGCAGAAATATCTTCTTGATGATACTGAGATGGGTTCTTAGAAAATAGGTAGTTTTAAGGCCTGCTTCAAGCTAGAATGGGAAAGGGGAAAAAAAAAGTGTGTTTGTATTAGATTTTAATAATGTAGGTGGCATATCAAATGTTATTATAGAAGCCAAAGGTAAGTTCTCCCTCTTCAACCCAAAATACTCTAAGTTAAAGGTGAAGTGTATGTGCAAACTTCTTAGTATTTTAGTATTTTTAAAAGCAAAGTGCTAGTCAGTTTTTCATAACAGTGTATTACAGCTACAGAGACAACAATGTCTAAGAACGGTTGTTGGCATGTTTTTTGGCCTGAGACAACAAGCATTCTCCCAGATTATTGCAGCTCGTAGAATCATAGAATTGTCTAGGTTGGAACGGACCTTTCAGATCATCTAGTCCAACCATCAACCTAACTCTGACAAAACCATCACTAAACCAAGCACTATGTCTACCCGTCTTTTACCATCTCACCATCCTGCCAGGGATGGTGCCTCGGCCACTTCCCTGGGCAGCCCATTCCAAGGCTTAATAACCCTTTCAGTGTAAAAATTTTTCCTAATATCCAATCTGAACCTCCCCTGACACAACTTGAGGCCATTTCCTCTTGTCCCATCCCCTGTGACTTGGGAGAAGAGACTGAACCCCCCCTGGCTACACCCTCCTTTCAGGGAGTTGTAGAGAGCGAGGTCTCCCCTCAGCCTCCTTTTCTCCAGGCTGAACACCCCCAGCTCCCTCAGCCTTTCCTCATAGGACTTATTCTCCAGACCCCTCACCAGCTTTGTTAGAGCTCCTTTCCTGACTGTTTCTCTCCTTTCCTTTTTGGAACCTTTAACATGGCACTAAGTTGCAGCAACAATCAAGTTGCACACAGTGCAGTAGGTACCAGTTAGTCAGAGGTAGTGTTTCCTTTCAAAGGGGCTGTCTGACATTCTGTGTGTTGGAAGACTGGATGTTTGTGACAAGAAGACCAAGCTGAAGATAATGTATTTTTAGTAACTGATATACAGAGTCTGACAGATCTTTTTTTTTTTTTTTCTCTATTGTCATTCACTTTGCGCAAACAATTATTCCTTTTGTGCCTCCTAAGTAAGTATGTGCAGTCATTAATAGCACAGGTGAAAGAACGTTACCAGTGTCACAGTATGACAAGTGATTGGATTTCAGCTAAGACAAAAGGCATTTGTATCTTCTGAGTTGTTTAAATAATAGGATAGGGTCAGGTATTATTTTAGCAAGGTAAATCCTAGCGTTGCTTTATTGTATCAACAGTGCTATGCTGGTTTAGACCAAGAATCCTTGGTTATCGTACTATCCTATCTTGGATACTTGCCTGAAGTAGATGTGGAAGGAAGAATAAAAACAAAGCAAACATGTATGCACTGTTTCCTCTAATACTTTCTTGTCCAACACATAACAGCTCAAGGACTTCTTTCAGGACTTTGTCTCTTTAGTAACCTGTGATGGATCTCTCTTCCAAATACTTGTCAAATATCCTCTTGAACCCATGTAAATTTTCAGCATCCAAATAATTTTTTTGGCAAAGCATATCTCCCCATCTGTTGTGTGAAAAGCCATCTCCTTTTCTGTCTTTTGAATCTGGCTCCTACCAGCTTTGTTTTGTGGTGCCTAGATCTTGTATTTTAAAAAAATGATGAGCAGTTGCTTCCTTCCTGCCTTCTCCAGGCCACTCTGGAGATATGATGAGTGTATCTTTTCCAAGTTGTCTCTTGTCCAGATTAATGAGTCACAGTTTACACATTTGTTACCTATGTGGAAGTTATCTCTTCCCTATTTTTGAATGGTGTAAATTGTTCACTTTTGTGTAGTCAAGTCCTAAATTCTTTGTGTACTGTTTATACTGAAGTTTTATATGCTTTCCTGGTGGGATGATGCATCTCCGTGTCATTATAGGTAGAGGTATTTACTGTTCATAGTATTCTGGTTTTGATACTGATGCTTCATATCTAAAATCTTTTTGTAAAATGTTTGTTTGACGTTTCTGGGAGGCAGAAAATTTGTATATGCCCTAATGCATCATTTAGTACTTTCAAAGCACTACTTGGAGCTCCAAGGAGCACCTTAACAGTCAAGGTAACTAACATTTGACGGGGCAGAACTAGGCATACTGAAAAGCTCTCAAGATTCCTTGGAACTTGTACCAAGACTAAAATAAATTCCTATGAAATACAAGTATATCCAGTGTACAGAACTGTATGTAATCATAGAATCACAGAATAGTTGTGGTCAGATGGCACCTCTGGAGATTGCCTTGTCCAACTCCCCTGCTCAAAAAAAGGTAGACTAGAGCAGGTTGCTCAGGGCCTTGTTCAGTCAGGCTGTGAATATCTCAAGGATGCAGAAGACTCGGCCTGTCTGGACAACCTGTTCCAGTGTCCATTTAAAAATAAATAAAAAATTTTTAAAAAACTCCAAAACTGGTGGGTTGACCTTGGCTGGATGCTAGGTGTCCACCAAGCCATTCTATCACTCCCCTCCCTCTTACTCAACAGAACGATGCCTGTTTTGTGTCTGTGAAAACTACCTTTTTAATTATTTTTTTTTTTAAAGTGGGTGTTGTCTGAAGTAAAAGTTGTTGAAACCAGAAGCAGTTTAGAGAGGAGATACTGCTTTATTCGGCGTTGGGTGCTAGGTGGAAATCCACAAATCTAGTACACCTTACTGGGGACATTCACCCATTATTTATACAGAAACAATTCTCATAATTCCACCTACCTAATGAATAACTCCACCTAGCTTTACATATCCATTAGGATGACTGAATGGCCCTTTTGCACATGCTTATTAAATTTTGCAGCATTGGCAAAACACTTCTGCGCAGGCGTGAGTTCCTCAGTGGTCATTTGGGTAAGGATACCCTGCCTCACATTATCCTTTTAAGGTATTGAGTCATCTCAGGACAGTAAAAGTTTACAGTACCTTTGCCAGCTTCCTGAGGATGATAAGGATGTTCCTTGAAGCGGCCACAGCTCTGTTCTAATTGGCTTAGGAGTACTTTTAAATATGAGAGAACCTTGAAGTGATTAACTACTTGTTATCCCATCCTTATCACTATCAGCTCAGTGACCAACTGTTTTCTCAAACAGTAAGAAGCTCAGTAATTAAGTGTTGTCTCACACAGTAAGAAGGTTAGTAGGAAGCAAACAACGTTTCGGTAGTATATCGTTATAACTAAAGCAGAGACCTGTCTTTGGTGACATGGGCACCTATGAAAGAGTTACACGTTTTTCCACAGGCTTCAAAGAATGTGCAAAGTTTTATGCAGTATAGACTTACTGTATATGGCTTTAGCTAAGAATTAACAAGAAGTTACTAGCATCTGACATGCAGGAACTCTGCCTGAAGAAAAAGAAATATCTCCTTAGTATTGTAACCAGATGTGTAATTTGTTAACATACTTTGTGACCAGCCTGCTGTCACAGCTGCTGCTAGATACTCACAGTGTGGATTTTTGTAAATGACTAACTAGTTGGAGTGTAATTAGGACTGCCCCATATGTTTTATAGTATCATCTGCAAAAACAATTACATAAATGCACATGCACATTCCAGCTGCACAGATCCAATGTTACTAAAAGAAGTTACCTTCACCAGTTGTCCTACCTGATGCTTTACTGGAGATGAATATTTATTTCAATAGCTTTCTTCTTTGTCATTTTAATGTGTGATGTGGTATTGCAGTTTTCAAAGAAACTTTAAAATAGTGTTGGATATTTTTTTATAATTCTGGATGACTTTCATTAACGATACAGATCCATATAGACTCATTCTACTCTTGTCTTTCTTAGACAATTTCTAACATCCTGCATTTGTCAAGTTTTAGAGTTCAGATCTTTTTCTTATTCTAGTGACTGTTATATGTTGTTTTCAAAAAATGAATGAGTGATTCCTGCTGGTAGCATTCCTGTCTAGTTGTTTCATCCATTATTCTATACCACCACAGGAATATAAATAAGTACATAATTTACTTGCTACCTATTAGGAAGCGTCATACTAATCTTAAATCAATTTACCAGTCTGTTTAAAAATAAAATAAAGCCCTACAGCAAAACCAAAGTAGAACTGTATACATCTTAAACCAGAAAAATGTGAACATATATAATGAAATTTTTTTTTTTTGATAATGTGTTCTTTAAGGCTTTCTAACACTTATTTTTCCAGGGTTACCTTGAAGAATTGGTACGACTCAGAGAAAACCAGCTGTCTGAATCTGTCTCACAGAATAAACTGCTGTTACAAAGAATTGAAGATATGGATCTAGCCCATAAAATGGAGAAGGAACAGCTCGAATATATCATTGTGGAACTGCAAGACCAGTTGTAAGTTAGTATGATGGAAAAATGTTGTTTGAGCAATATCACTTAATTTATTTAACTTATTTAACTATACAGTACAAAGAACTTCTGGTCCTGTGGAAATGAGTCAAACTTCTTAAAGAAACTGATGTATTTTTAGCTTTCTTTTTTTTCCTGACAAGTCTTTTATTCAGAAATGGCTCCCCTGAAAACTGGAGTAGTGTAAGAGGGAATAATTCTGATATTGGGGTTTTTTTAGGTCTGAAATAGCTTACAGTAAATTTGTGTAAATTTTTAACACATTTTTATAAAATATTCTTTATATTTTATTACTTCCAGCTTTAAGGCTACCCTTAAAAAAAAAGTACATTGGAAGCAACTTCCTTTTGAATGCTGTTTTTTCAAATGTTAGGCCAGAGAGGATAAAGAAATACTTATTTACTTTGCATAGGTTATATGTTATTTTTAAGGGGCTCAGGCAATAGAATTTCATCTACTAGTCCTAAAAATATTCAAACTGATGAAATAGTTTGCTCCTCACTCCTCCTTCAGCGCAAGGCAAAATGCTAAAACAACAGCTTTAAGGCTTAATTTTTTAATAGAATATGTGACTCCTAATATGATAAATGTTTGAGTATCTTATGATCCTTACATAGTTTATCCTCCCAGCCCTGTCTGTTGGGGAGAGAGCTACTGTCCTTTTGCCGAGACACTCTCTGGTAATGTTTAGAGACCCAGATAGATGTAAGACTTGCTGTGCAGATAAATTGCCACAAGACCGCCGTAGTAGGCATCTGAAATAATTGTATGTTCTGTTCATAACAAATACAAGATAAATTCTTTTACCTTACATCTGGAGTAATTTGTATGTGTCTGAACGCTGAGGTGAAATGGAAGTCACCTGTGGCCTTTGAAACAATCCAGGATGAAATGAATATAAAGATGGCTTTGGGGTACTTTGGTTCCCCTTGCCTAATGTCTCACCAAGACACCACCCAGAAGGGTCTTTTCTATGCAGTAAAAAGTACTTCTAGCTTGTAAACAAAGCTTGGTGTGTGTGTGTGTGTGTGTGTTTGCTTTTGGTTTAGTTTCTTTTGGGGTTTTTTTTTCCTTTCCTTCTCTTTTTTGTAGTAGATCATTTTATTGCCAGTGCTTGAAATGGATTTTTTTGAAAATCCTCAGGAATACAGCATTTACATTTGATTTATGCCAATTTCAGAGTTGAGGAAGAAAAAAAGATGCTTTTCTGAGTCTTTTTAATTTTTTTTTTCTTTTTCTGATTGCCTGTAAGTTTTTGAGATACCTGTTTTTGAGTATTTTTCTGAACTTACCAATATAGCTAATGATTCATGTTACACTTCTTTGGCCTCCCTGATTATTTAGGAGGGGTTGGGGGAAGGTGTGAGCTCATTTAAACTCACTCTGATACTTGGAAATTCTGAACATTCAGACCTGCTGTTAATTTTTAGCTGAGATATATGCAATCAGACTCTTGTAAAGATCTCAGTTTTGGGGGTTTGTTCGCTGGCTTTCTTATGTAAAGGCTCAAACTGTGGAGCAGTTTCTGTTGTATCTCGACAGTGTGTTCTTGTATAGCTGTTTATGAGACACTGCACTCAGGAGCCTGGACTGCACTAGATATTTGTGGAGAGAGGTATAATTTTGCATTGTTACTGCTGTGAGCATATCGTGCCTCTCAGATGAACTCTCCTTAAAGTTAGGAGCTTATAGTTCCTTACTGGGGAGAGGGAAGGGAAGAAATATTCCTATCAGGTTTCTGATGGTGAACACCAGTCATAATTAACATCTTGTAATAGTTCTTTCATATTTAGTTTTTTCCTTGTTTTTTTTTTCTTTTTTCTTTTTCTGACCAAGGATGACCTGAGAGCAGAATATGTTGTATTAGTAATGCATCTGTAATGAGACATGATTTTTGGCCAATTGCTTTTTATGGTCCAGCTGTTTTAGAATGGTATTCATGTAATTCCAAATCTTAGTGTTTTGCTCCCCTGCCATTAGTAGCATTTTGAAGTAGTGGATGTATGCTGTAATCTTTTTTAATTCTTTACAAGCAGCTAAGAGCAAGTTTGGGATTGTAATTCTGCCTGAGGCATATTACAGTATTGTTTGTAAAACACTTTGAGATCTGATTTAGGATCATTTGCTGTGCAATGGAAACTATTATAAATAAATATTCTATATTTTCTTCTTAATGATGCCTTTCTGTTCCACTGGCTGTTAAGGTAGCAAGTTCTACTGTTGATTTAAGTATTTGTTCATGGTTCCAAAATGGTCTTTCACAGGCTGCAAGTCAAAATGTTTTATGTATATTATCAATGGATTTGGGTAGAATCTGAGCCTATGTTTAGGCCTGTGCACGCCCCCGCCCACACCCACACGCACCCCCCCACACGCACCCCCCCACACCCCCAAAAGAAAAAAAGAGTGGGAGTGGGAAATAGAGATGTGTTATTCCTGCTGACTTGGAAACCAGGTAACACTAGTGATCAACATGGCCTTCATGTTATAAATGAGGTTACCTGTAGAAAAACGTTTCCATATTCACATTTAATAAGGCAGTTCGCTATAAAGCATGAAATAAATATGGAGATAGGAGATTGGAGAAACTTGGAAGTAATTTTTGTTTTACAGCTGCTATGCAAAACTTAATGATCTACAGTTTTCACTATTCTGAACTTTTTAGTTTGGATACTCAAACATGTGAGACAATGAACAAAACGGTTTTCAATTTAGTTGAAAGTCTTTTCATGGATCTCATGAATACTGATATCTGGAAAATAGTGAACCTTACAAATCATCAAATTAGTTATTCACAAAAGAGTAACATTTTTTATATCTCTTCTTAATTGGATTTCTTAGTATATGCCCACCCATTTGGGGATTGGCCATCTCACTTTGCTGGCAGGTGTCTGATGGCAAATCAAGTGAGAAAAGTAGCGATAGAGCATGTTGACCATCAGTCAGACACATTTAAACTAATGCACAGCTCATCAAGAAGAAGGTTCGGCCTAGATACTAGGAAATATTTCTGTACCAAGAGGGTAGTCAAACACTGGAACAGGCTTTTTAGAGAGGCGATTGATGCCCCAACCCTGTCAGTGTTTAAGAGACATTTGGACAATGCCCTTAATACTATGCTTTAACTTTTGGTGAGCCCTGATGTGATCAGGCAGTTGGACTAGATGATCGTTTTAAGTCCCTTCCAACCGGAACCATTCTGTTCTATTCTAAGAACAGCTTGCTCTTTCACCGCACTTCCAGCATCTCTAGATGAAGTGGTTGCCTAGTGATATGTGTCAATTGTAATAATGATGAGGCATGTTCTGGTTTTCGTTTGCTTTCTTCAGAAGTGTTTGCTGTCACTGGGATGTGTTTTTGCCTGGAACTTGCTGTAGTTGAATATTAGAGAACAGTGCTTTTTAGCTCCACTCTTCTCTAGGAATAGTGTATTTTTACAGCGAGGGTGGGGCAGTTCTTAAGGCCTTAAAGCGCTTAAAAATAACAGCTCACAGGAGGACAGCCAAAAGAAGGCTGCAATCCATGGCATGTCTAACTGAGGAAAACAGTTTGAATTCCACACCATTCAGTATGTGATGGGAGAGGGATCCTAAGTCATCAAGGAACTGTATCCTGGAGTATTCAAAACTCAGAGGCAGGCATTTCTTCCTGCTCTAAGATCCTGCAAAGAAGCGTTGAATATCTTTTGGAGCAGAGAGACATTTGATTGCACGCCCTGTCGGGAAAAAAATTCTGAGCACACCACCCTAATATAGGCATACTTATTTATTTATACATGTACTACTGTACTAATATGTACATTATAAAACATACACAAAGATATAAATAAAAAAAATGAGATAAAGAAAAAATAAACACTATCTTTTTTCTTTTTCTTTTTTTTTTCATTTATTAACAGTACAAAAAGTGTTCTTTCCCATACCCCAAAGGATTGTCTTAAGCACCCTACTTTGGAGACCACTGCCTTGAAGGATTACTTAACTCAGTCAAAGAAGTGGCTGGGCAAAATCTGGAACTACTTGCCCACAGCATCCTTGCATTAAAACTCTTTATCTCTGCTTAAACAGGCTTTTTTCCCCCTTAGGTTGATTCTTAGTCTTTCTTTTGACTTACATGCTACCTGTGTTTAAGGCAAACTGCTGGCCTTTGTCACTTTAAAGTTCAGATTCTGCATCGGAAATGGGTATTTACGTATGTTAAATATTGAGGTATATACAAGAGGTATATACAAGAGAGATTCCATCAGTTTTCTGCATAGTGACTCACTGATGTTAAAAAAGCTAATCACTTTAACAAAAATAAATTTAAATAAAGTGATAAGGAAAAAGGGAAGCATTGTATACAAAGATTAAAAACCCTCAAAATGCTTTAGAATTTTTTTTTTCTTCTGCTGTGATTTTTGTTGAAATTACAATAGTGGTTTGCATAACGCTTACCAACATGGGTTTCCTCCTAAGGTGTTTTTCAGGTTTTCAGACTGGTGTGGCTGGTGTAAGATGGTACAGCCCTATTATCCCAACTGCTGCAGTATTTTTATTTTTGTTAATTTATCACGTGTTGAAAATGTATTTCTTAGATTCAGTGGCTGTGCTCTATTTTATACTGCTGTTCTTATCTCCCTCTGCTGTTTCTTCCTATATCCCTGTCCCAAAGCACCCTTTCTGGTGTTCTGTGGAGGGAAGAGAAGTCAAGAAACTGTTCCATGTTTGGAATTCTGTCTTTGATTACAGTACAAATAGGCTCAAATTAAGTTGTGAGGACACTCACGTCTTACGTTGTGTATTAAGTTTGTCTGTATAATCAAGAAATTTTTTGTATGTTTTAGAAAATCTTAAAGCTAGATTTATTTAATTTGTCTGGCTGTTACTTCAGAATTGCTCAGTCTTTTCAAGGCCTAAGCACTGCTTGTACTCCATTCTTGATATTATAATATAGTTGTCTGATAGGAACTGCAGTATTGCTGGATCTATCTGGATAATACAAATGTCTTTGTACAGACAGGAGAGGACAGTTTGGTTGCAACCCTGAGAGACTGTTTGCATCACTGACACTCTTTAATTACAGTAAATGTTGTGTGCCTGTTTCCACTCCCGAGTTGCACTCAGCCTGTCCCTTAGGTTTCCCTGTTTTCCAGGCACTGGCTGTTGGAAGTATGCTCTCCACACCCCTGTTTTGCCCTATGTTAGCCCTGCATCGAGCTCAGGCTGATCCTCCTGCCTTTCAGAGAAGCCCACCAGCTCCTCCTCAGCAGCCCCTGAAGGTGGCCTCAGCCGCTCTGTGAGGGCGGCACGCTATCGGAAATTCAATTTAGAAGTCTCAGCAAAATGAGCTTCTCTGTTTCAAATACACCACGTCTTATCAGTTATGTTATGAAGTACTTAAAGATTAACTATATTTTTTGCAGCAGAGATGATTCCCTCCCAAAGACTGATCATGCCCCATTTGGTTAATAAACGGTTATGAAAATAGTATCTGTGCTTTTCCTTGCTTTGTCAAGTTTCTAAGTGCTCTAGAGCCTTCAGAGTGTTGCCACAAATACTCTGTCTGAGAGTAGGAAGGAGAGGGTCACAGAAGGCGGCACAAAATTGTAGAGGATATGGGCTATAGCTGTGCTGTCAGGGACAAAGCAGACAAAAGCTTGTCCAAGGAAATGGAAGTAGAAGGGCCTGAGCAAAGGCTTTGAAATATAGCCTGGTTTGTGTCTCCTTGTGAGTAGAACTTTCAATGTGGGTTGCCTGGATTTGTAATCCTCTCTCAAAAACGAAATCATCTGGAGAAATAGGCTGGATCACTACTTTAGCACTCTTACCTTCATTTTCAGATAGTCTTACAAGACCTTTTTTTTTTTTTTTTTTCCTTTAAGAAACTGAATTCCTCAGCTGTGTAAGTACAGTAAATCCAATTTGTTGTAGCTGCTTTATTTTCTCACTGAAAGGAAGTGGGAGATTAAAATTTAATGTTTGATCTTAGTGACTTTCTTTCCTAGAATATCAAAATTGAGAATGCTAATCCTTCTTTCCTTTTAAAGCTTTGCTGGATCCTCGCTATCAAACCATAATTCCCATTAGCCACGCTTTTAGTTATAATGCTTCCTCTGTGTCCTCTGTCTCCCTCAAGTTTGAGCAGCAGTTTGAAATCCTTAGTATTGCAGTCTGGGCTGCTTTCAGCTCCTTTTTGTCTGCACTTTTTCGTTTTTTCTTTTCTTTTTTTTTTTTTTAAGAGTGCAGAAAAAATATTGCACATTTTGACAGATGTTAAAACTGTTTTGTTTATGCAGCGGTTTGGATTTTGGTTTTGCGGAATTCTTTCATTTGAAGTTTGCTGCAATATTGTACGCCCCTTCTGTTTTACAAAGGTGTGGATGAGACAGCGAGAGGGAAAGTTCTGCTTTCAGTGAGGTGGAAACCTCTGAAGACACAGGAGCTTCCTTTCTGCTTGAAGTATAACTAGGAAAAACTTCCGCTGGGCATAGTATGTGGACAGACAGACTCTTGCAATTCAGAGTGGAACATGCAGCGTGAGGCACAGCAGAGAAATACGCAGAATTAAACAAAATTGCAGCCAAGCCTCAGCCACGATGGAGGGCATGTTATTCTTAGAATCCGGAGGGATTGCCTGGGTTTCTTGTGCAGCAGGAAGCAAGAAGTTTCTGGATTGATAGCAGCTTGAAGAACAGGACTCGCTCTGCAAGATGCATTAGATAGGGAGGGATTTATTTTAAACCCTTATATTTTAGTATCTCATTCTGAGCTTGTAAAAATGGGATTTAAAAGGTGAGATATATTAAAATAAACCTTAAATTTTAAAAAATGTAAAAGCTTTTGAATTATTGACATCTTCAAGGACAAGATGTGTTGGTATATTTACAGCAAAATGCTGGCTGACTCCAAAGTGAAAACCACTCATTTTTGTAAGGATTCTCTCCTCTCTGCTCTCTCTTTTCTCTTTCTTGGTTTTGGCTTTCATTTTGGCTTTTGTTTTGGTTTCCGCCCCCCTCCCCCTTAGTGGGTTAGAGAATCACAGGAACTTTCCTTTGAACATTTCGCATATTTAGTGACATTAGCATGGCAATGTGTCCCCTTCTCCAAGTCTCTAATGTGCAATACTAAAATCTGTTCTTACAGCTGCGTCCGTCCTCTTTTCTCCCATAGCTACACTGCTAGGGATAAAGGCATTGCATAAAAGTAGAAAGCAAGAAAGCTTTAAGTTACTTGGACATTAGCACTTCATGCATTCCAAATTCCAGAATTTTAATCCAGCATAGAATTATAAGGTTGGGAGTGGGGGGAAGTAAAGCCTTTCAAAATAATAACAAGAAGTATTGAATCTTTGAGGGCCTCAATGCAATACAGTCGCAAATGATGTGCGTTCCCAGTGGGAAAGCGTATTGTATGGATCAGAGAGTTTCTTCTTATGTTAGCATTACCTGAATTTACCTGAACTGACAGAAAAAGAATACTTGCTTTGACGTAGTAATGCTAAGGGACCTATGCAACAAACATCAATGTTTTCCTCTTTCAATTCCACAAATAGAATTATCTCATGTCTAGAACAGGTGAACCTGAGTTCATAAAACAGTTTGAACAACTTGATACTCTCTGTGAATGGAGGGGATAGAGAGCATCAGCTGAAAAAATAGGGTAAGTCAATCACGGTGCATAATCATTAACTCCTGGAGTACAATAATAGAGACTGAATTTGATCTTTTTGTGCTTTACCCAAGATAAATAGATAAATAAAATTCCACTACCATTTTCTTCTGACAGTCCCAGTTTTTCTTGCTTCATCTCTTAACTCTCAGATTCATTTACTGTAGATTTGCTTCTATATTCTGGAAGATACTGATGGCAAAAGCTAGTATTTGATAGTGCTTATACATAAATAAGAAGACTTGAACAAAAGTTATTTTTTTACATTCTTCTGATATACTTAGTGGAAGTTACATGAAGTTCAATACCAAACTAAATGGACTTTAAATGACAAACAGTAGAAATAGAGGGTAGAAGGATCAGGTTAGAATGGTGAGGAGAGGCTAATTCTGTATGTGCAGAGATACTGTTTTATCATTGATGTACTGTAGTAATTTCTCTAAGATTGTTTAGAAAAAAGAAATTGATATTTAAATTATCCAAAATTTCGGTTTTATTTGGCTATATTTAAGTAAATCAGACAGAGAATTAATTTTCATCCAGTAAAAAGGAATAGAAAAATCCATTTTTTACATTCAAAACAGAATTAAAAGTTTCTCTAAAATGTGAATAGTTTGACCAAAAGGAAGATGAGTTACTGGTCGGGGTGTGTGCACACACAGTCATGTAAATGTATGTTTGTTTTTTAAATTTTGGGTGATATTTGTAAATTTAGGATACAACTTATTTTTCTTTCTTTGAAATCCAGTTTTAAGGCTACAACTTTGTGTATTGGGTTTTTTCAATGTTTCATTAAAATAAAACACAATTTAAATGATTTCTGGAGAGGCTTAAAATAGAAAAAGCAAAATGTCTGAAGTTATAACCAAGAAAATACAGTGCAGTATGTTACCTGATTTCTTGAGCAAGAAGCTTTTATTAGCTGCCTTGCTATTTGGATAGCAAGTGATCGAGATTTAGATTGGAGCTTTTTCTGTTTGTCATTGAGATTCTTATGCAACCACTTAACTTAATAAAATTTTCAGTATTTTGTTATCCAAATTATAACTCGAAATACGCTTGGCAAAGATTTTTATTTCCTACCTGTTTTCCCTTCCCATTTCTCCATTTCTGCTGTTCTCTGTGTGTGTGTGTTTTTTTTCAATTGTCGCCTCTCCCCATGGATCAGATTTTCATCCTGCTTTTTTTTTCATTCTGCAATCGCCTTAGACTTTTAAGCTCTGCCTTACTGTTTGCATAATTTGGTAGTTGTATTATTTGCAATTCAGCTACTAGGAAGAATTTACATTACTCATGGCTTCCCTGCTCTCTTCTCTTCTCTTCTCTTCTCTTCTCTTCTCTTCTCTTCTCTTCTCTTCTCTTCTCTTCTCTTCTCTTCTCTTCTCTTCTCTTCTCTTCTCTTCTCTTCTCTTCTCTTCTCTTCTCTTCTCTTCTCTTTTCTCCTCTTCTCTTCTTTTCTGTGTTTTTTTTAAACTTTTTCTTTTGCTTTTTTTTAAACCAACGTGGTTTTCTATCCTTCAAATTAACTCAACATTCACATATCACGTTTTGTAATTAGGAACATGGCATTCTGAAGGAGGCTTATAGACAAGTATTTGCCAAAACTAGCATATATAGAAGATCCATGTTACAGTTACAATGTTGGATATCTCCGCTGGAACTCTTGCTGGCTTAATATATGAAGAGGTTTAAAAAATTGTTGTTCTATCCACCCAAAGTTTACCCACCTGTTTTGTGGTTCATACTGCTGTTTTTACTGAATCCAAGGGAAGCATGTCAAAATGGCAAAAAGTTATTGAGAAGACCACTGATTTTGGTGAAGTTTTCCTGATCTGTTCTGAAGGAAGATCTTGATTTAGCTTCCCTCCCCCTTTCCCCCATAGAAATGTTCTTTTAAAAGGAGTTTAGCTATAGATGGATAATTTGTATTTACATGACTGAGATGGAATAAAAAATCCTTGAATGACAAGCTATGTTTGAGAGGATATTTGTTAAAGGCAAATATGAAAATCTGTCAAAAAAAGCTGTTTGCTAAGAGTCCTCCATTTTGCAGTGGAAAGGATCTGATAGTTGAAGAACAGAATTAAAAGCTGCTTTTTACCTTTTTTAATAGTTGTTTAATGGTTGCTAGTCAAGTTCAGTATTTTTCTTATTTTCAGTCAAGACCTACTGGGTGGGGAAACTGGTGGGGTTCTGCCAGTTACCTTCCTCCGGAGGAATCAGGGCCTGGTTATTTGTCCAAGGACATGAAGAGCGTCAGTCACGTGCTGCAGTAGTATTTTAATGAGCAAAGTTAATATATTGTAGTGTGTTTTGATGCATTCTGCATATCTGTATTCTGAAATGAAACCTCCACCGTAATTAGACTGGAACTCAGGAGTCGAGCTGCTGGTGGTTTTGCCAATATAAACTTATCCGAGTTACTCCAGAGGTCAAGGAGATCAAAGGCTGTATAAAATTGATGACAGTAATTTTATTACCGGAGGATATATTTCAAGATCTCTAGGAGATAATAAAGGAGGACTGGAAAGATTGCTTGCTGATAGAAGCTTCAAGGGGATCTGTTGTGTAGCACGACTCGTACCGTTGCTGTTCCGCACAAAGACCTGCTGGTCGGTCAGAAAGAGTACGAGGATGTGGTGCGGTAGGACGTGCCTGCTTTTTTTCACTACAGCCACTGCCATTAGAAAATCTGCTGGGATCTAACTGCTCTGGCATCTAATTTGGGGGATACTGTGTCTGTGGTGATATATTGCAGCATCCAAATCTACTGGTAAGTAACTAATTTTCATACCTGCTGATCTAATTTCTCAAAGTCCAATGACATACCAGTCCAGACAGCTCCCTGTCTTGCTACAATACTGACAATCTGAGAGTTCCCTTTTATTTTAGAGTTGCTCTTACAGATTTTAGTTATGTTCATGTATGCTATCAATTTGAGTTTGCATTCCATATTTCCTGTCCTAAATAAAGGTTTTTAAAGCTTGTTCTTTCTTATTCAAATGTTTTGGTTTTTTTTTTTAAGCTTTTATTTTCACTTTTCACTACTCAGGTAGTTCTTGAACTGGAGCACTCATCTGATATAATTCCCTTTCTTAGGGAATTAGTCTGTTTGGTTTATTTCCTGTCTTCATCTGCTGGTAGGAGGGCAAATTGCCAACTGGACTGGCATTTTCTGGATTTGGAGAAATTAAACTTGCAGGTAAGAAATTACTGGTTTTTCATAGGTATAAATGGAAACAGAACTGACTCTTCGTTTATTAAACAAACAAATCTGTGTAAATGGGTCTTTTGGAATAGGCTTCCAATGGCATGAATCCGGATTTGATCCAGGGGAAATTGGAAATCCAATCTAGCTGAAGTGAGAGCAGAAATTTTATGTAGTGACCAAGACGAGGCTTTTCTATATTAGCTTGGACTAAACTTTTTCTATCACTTGTATTTTGTGTGCAAGAACCCCACGCACCGGCTGGTTTTTGTCCCATCTGCCACTATGAATGAGCGAATCAAGTCATGTCATGGTTTCAAAATGCACAAGTCTTAGATGTGTTAATTCAAAGGACTAACTCTTTATCCTTTGGAGAGGCAGGCTCCTACAGGATTGTACCGGAACAGCTGAAAGGGCCACATACTGTGGAGCAGGAAAACGAGCAGTAATTTATCAATTGCATTTGATTATTATATATGTACCAGACATAATCTGCTTGTGTTTAGTAAATAATGTCAAAGTAATAAATTATGAAATAAGCACCTCAAAACAATAAAAATTGAGGAAATCAGCAAGTAAATATTCTGGAGAGTACCTGACAAAGACAGGAGCGGTGAACACTGGTGGAGAAGGATGTTTATTGGAAGACTCCACTAATCTCGCTTTTCCTTACTTTCTGAATACACAATTAAAGGACTGAAAGTCAAAAGCACGCAGAGGCATTTCTGGGAATAGGTGTATAAACCTGATGTTAATACCCTGGCTGTTGCTCTTATTCTTGAATAAAAGTAAGTAAATTTACAGGCCTGGATGGAGCACATGCATATCTGCACTTTAGGCAGACACTTATTCCTATCTTGGGAGTATGCTAGTATTGATTAGTTAATTAGTCATTGATATTCTTTTGTAATAGGCAGAAATTCATTAGCAAGATGTTTTTTACTGAATACTTGTCTTTGTTTTCTAGAGGAGCTTAATTTAAATAGCCGTTCCTAATATAGAGAACAAAAAAATATAAATGTAAGCCAAATATTTGTTAGTTTTTAATGAAGTATTCTAGAATGAAGATTATGTTCTCGTCTCTTTTCCTGCTTGTTGTCCCTAACAAGTTATTTGTTGCAGTAGTCTTCTGAATCTGTATGGGGTTTTTCTTTCTTTAGATGTTAAAAAAAAAACCACCATAATTTAAATGTCATAACTTAAACAGTGTATCCTGGGCTAACATGATGAGACTGTGTGTGTTAGACTTCTTAGATTTTTCCATAGCACAAATATCATAGAATCATACAATGGTTAGAGTTGGAAAGAACCTTAAAAATCATAGAAATAGCAGTTCCTAACATCCAATGCATTACTTTTTTTTTTTCCATGTTACCATTTTCTTCCTTTTTGAAAAATTTTAATCACGTCACCATTCAAAATATAAACCCCGCCCTTTACATTTTCCAGAAAGATAATTCATAGAATGGTTTGGGTTGGAAGGGACCAAGACTTAAAGATCATTGAGTTCCAACCCCCCTGCCCTGGGCAGGGACACCTCCCACCAGACCATGTTGCTCAAAGCCCCATCCAGCCTGGCCTTGAACACCTCCAGGGATGAGGCATCCACAGCTTCTCTGGGCAACCTGTTCCAGTGTCTCACCACCCTCACAGTAAAGAATTTCTTTCTGGTATCTAATCTAAATCTCCCCTCTTTCGGTTTAAAACCATTACCCCTCATCCTATCACCACACTTCCTGATAGAGTCCCTCCCCATCTCTCCTGGAGCCCCTTCAGGTACTGGGAGGCTGCTATAAGGTCTCCCTGGAGCCTTCTCTTCTCCAGGCTGAACAACCTCAACTCTCTCAGCCTGTCCTCATAGGAGAGGTGCTCCATCCCTCTGATCATCTTCATGGCCCTCTGCTGGATCCATTCCAACAGGTCCATGTCCTTCCTGTGTTGAGGACTCCAAAGCTGGACACAGTATTCCAGGTGGGATCTCACCAGAGCAGAGTAGAGGGGTAGAATCACCTCCCTTGCCCTGCTGGCCACACTTCTTTTGATGCAGCCCAGGATGCGGTTGGCTTTCTGGGCTGCCAGTGCACATTGCCGGCTCATGTTGAGCTTCTCATCCACCAATACTCCCAAATCCTCCTCTCTCAGGGCTGCTCTCCAGCCATTCTCCACCCAGCCTGTATTTGTGCCTGGGATTGCCATGTCCCAGGTGCAGGACCTTGCAAATATATCTGCTGTGAAGTAATACAAAGGATATTTGATCATTTTAAAAGCAGTTTTTTGAACATACATTCTTTCTCCAGTATCACCAATGCCTCTCTCCTGTAATAAATCCCAACTAGACTTTTGGTGGGTTTGCTTCACCACTTTTCAGTATGAAAATAGCAATTCTGCAATTGCTTCCAAAGAAATTAGAAATATTCTCTCCCTGCCTGCCGTTTATGCAGTATTTCTTGATTTTTGTAATGTTTTTCAGAACTTTAAATGTGATATGAAGTTATCTTATAAAAATATTTGTCAGGGTGAGGACTGCTCAGGGCACAAATGTTGAGAGCAGGAGAAAAATAATTATTTTCTCTCTGCAGATCACGAAGGAGAGCTTCTGCTACTTTTCGCCAACATGATTACAAGGAGATGAAAATGATTGTAGGTAGAGAAGATACCAGTTAGTGGATGCGGGGAAGAAGTTCACAGGCTTTCAGCCAACGAAGAATTTTTTCATGCGTAGATTAGGTGAGGTACCATAAATCAGTTTAACCCCTCTGCTCTCATAATAAATTCCTATATATTCTCCTTACTCCACACAAAACTTCCTGCACTCCGCAGTCTCGCTGTGTTAGCCCAGGATACCCTGTTCAGCCCTATCTCACACGCTGCCCTTCTTTCATTCAAAAATTAATCATACAATCTCTTATTAAGATCCACTATATTCTCCATGTACCAACTACCTTCCTGAGATTATTACATTTAGAATTACATTTACATTACCTTCTTTTTGGCTTTCAAGTTTTCTATTTCCAGTCTGAAGAAAAGTAGTTAACAGCTTGTTGTTTATGCTAGTTTGCTTGTTTTCACTCAAACTTGATCGTATTTCCTTCTTTTTTAACTTCTACCTATAGTAAACCCTTTAGTCTCTCTTACTTTTCCTCTTCCCTTTGGGAATGTCTTGCTTTTACTCCTGCATTAAATGGCTTAACATATCTTGCATACAAACCTTATCTTGCATCATCCTTAAATCATCACTGCTACAAAATCAATAGAACAATATTTTCTGGAATTTTATTTAAAAACAGAACTGCATACTTGTGATCTTCAGTGTTATTCTTATGATGTATTGTGGATTTGGTTCCATATAAGTTATGAGGTAATACCCTTCGTAAAATCTAGGCATTGAGTCTTGGTCTACGGGCATTCCGGTCATTCTGGTTTTCAGTTTGTGTTTTCTCGCCAGTGGTTCATTCTCGGGAATGGAAGCAATAGAATAAAATCTGTTTGTACACAGGTCATTCCAATTCTGTATGTTTTACTAGAGACCGGCATTTTATATAGAAGCTTATATATTACATTACATTATTTTTATGTGAACTTTTGGTAATGCCTTTCAAATTTTTCCTACCCAAGGCCCAAAGAGTTCAGTAGTTCCTTTTTTTGTGTGTGTGTAAATAACAGAAAATGCTAAATTTACATTTTACTCTTTAATATTTTGTGAAACTTGTAAATGTCACAAACATCCCTATTTGCCATTTGTCCCTCTCTACCAAGTCTTCATTTCATATTTTTGCTCTATGAAGACTTTATTCTAATTTTTCCTCCGAAAGCTTTTATATGCCAAACTTATTTTGCTGTAGCAGCAGATAAATAGGTTTTAATAGCTATATTCTTCCTTTGGTTAAACAACCTGACAGTAAACATATAGAGGAAAGTTCATAATCTTCATTGCACTCATTGTGATCTTTAAGAGAAGTCCTGCCTCAGACCCCGCAGTATCGCAGCCTGGAATTGGCCAACACAAGGTACAGTGTTTGAATTCTGAGGAACAAAAGTGCTACTGTGGAAATTGGATCTGCCTTGGATAAAATAAATTGTTGTCTTTTGAGAGCTCTTAACTTCTAGAAAGAACTCCTCTTGTCTCTCAAGAGTAGGACAGCACTCAATAATCTTGTGCAGCATTTTTTTCACATTGAGTGTTTTGAAATTTGTGTGCTTTTTTCACTAAAACTTGATCCTTTTTCCTTCCCTTTTTAACTCTTTTCTATAGTAAAGGCTTTTGTTTCCACTTCTTTTCCTCTTCCTGGTTTTAAATATTTGTAGCAGGGTTGGGTTTTGCCTCACGGTGATTAAGAGTTTCAGGATGATGCATGCTGTGTAGACACGGGGCTTGGGGACATGGTTTAGTGGTGGACTTGGCAGTGTGAGGTTTGCAGTTGGACTTGATCTTAAGGGTCTTTTCCAACCTAAATGATTCCACAATTCTGTGCAGTTTAGTACTTTGACTCTTAAAATAAGTCTGGTTAAATATGTGTGACTTGATACTGCCTTTGTTTATCTTGAGAGAATTGCTGTTTGCAAGCAGTGCTTGGGAGAAGTCTCTGCTTCAGTGGAATCTCATGATGCTTCCAAAATGGCTGCAAGAGAGCAAAGAGCTAAATAATCTACAAGGCTGAAAAAAATAGGTGGTAGCTACCAGCACCTGCTGTGAATATTTTCTCTTACTTCCTATTACCTATACGACTATTTTATATATACTGAATACTGTGTTTGGACTGATTTTATACATTCCAAATTATTTTTACATATTTTTAAAGATTCAAAATAAAAGCATAGTAGTTTTAAGAGGGGAATAGTTACTTCTGTATCCTACTTGATGCCTGGTTTGGTTTTTTTTCCTGGGCACGGTGAAGTGGTTAAAGTACTGATCTGCTAGAACTGCCTTTAAATGTTGTTATGCTGAAATCCCTGGAGCAGCTTAGTTGGGTTTTGTTTCAGAATTTCTTTATCCACACAGAGGGTGAAATTTCAGGTTACTGTAGTGTAAAGATTTGTGGGAAAAGCCTCAATATAGAAACCTACATAAAATGCCAGAATTCCGCTATTAGCAACTTGCCTGTGGATGTGTGGTTTTGTCATCTTTGCTCAGCATGTTTAGTTAATAATAGCTTAACACCGCTGCTGAGTTGCGTGGTGATAACATCCAAGCGGGAATTTACCCGTATATGTTCTATGTGTATGATTTTGCATTTAGTCACCGCGTGCATGGCTGCTAATACAAACTGTGTCCTGTTACTAAACTTCTATGAAAGCACAGAAGAAGTCCTTCTGTGTAAGGTGGTGGTGTGGCGTAACTGGCAAACCTTACGAGAACTTGCTAGGTCAGTGTTTCCTTAAATCAACAAGCCTTTAACAGACTTGTTTAATGCTCCGTGTACCCCATGGGACATGGGGAATTGCATGGGGAAGTATGCAGTACTTGAATTGATACTTTCAAGATACTTGAAAGTCTTGAGAGCTTTGGGTTATCAAAGTGGTTATTCCTACAGAACCCTTAGAGAGGAGGGCGGGGGGGGGGGAGATGCCCGGGTAGAAAAGCTGATTGTTCACTTGCATGAATGCTGGGGAAATTCGTCATGTTGAGAAAAGCTTCTTGGGAATAGTTTTGTTCACTGTGGTGCTTCACCACCACCTCTTGCAAAATTGCTGTGCATCTGTCTCCTCTCAAACTCAGCTATGAAAATTCCTTACTCTGCTTGCTATTGTCTTACCTCGTTTTGTGGGAATTTTGGCTCTTTGGGTGGTGTTATGGGTCCATAGTGAGGTTCTTGTCTAAACAGTTCAGATACCACCAGAATAAAAACTGCATTGTAAAAATAGACCTCTTGAGCATGTTATTTGTGAATTCACATTGATGTATGTGTACCATGAACAATTATTTAATTTGCTATGCGGTTTGGCATTTCAGATAACAACCTGGCGTTTGGCTTTGAGCTCCTGAGTAAACTTGGCGTGGAGATACGTAACACTAGCTACTTGCTTCAGGCCAGAGACAGTCAAACTTGTTGTAAAGGAGCAATTTACTAGTGCCTAGTATTTCGTGGATTGGAGGATTTATGGGTTAACAAGCAGTATTACCTCTGTTTCTGGAGTTACTCTGCAGCAGTATCAGGGTAGGTTGGAGGTTGCCTTGTTGGAAAAAGGCTGATCTTGTCTTGGAGCCTGAAGAACCATGGACTTCCCTTATTTCTGTATGACTTTCGGCAGATGTTTTCCAATATTGGCATATTAACTTCCTCATTTCCAGAATTTTAGAAAACTGGTCTGCTTCATGGGAATATGAGGCAAAACTGAACCTGTGAGGGATTCACTGAATTTCACTGAATTTTTTTAGAGTTGGAAGGGACCATATAGATCATCTAGTCCAACTCCCCTGCCAAAGCAGGATTGCCCAGAGCATGTCAGAGCATGTTACTCAGGACGGCATCCAGGTGGGTCTTGAAAATCTCCAAAGAAGGGGACTCCACACCCTCCCTGGGCAGCCTGTTCCAGGGCTCTGGCACCCTCGCCATAAAGAAGTTTCTTCTCATATTTGAGTGGAACCTCCTATGTTCCAACTTGTGCCCGTTGCCCTTCGTCCTGTCACTGGAAACCACTGAAAAGAGTCTGGCTCCCTCCTCCTTCATCCCACCCTTGAGATACTTATAGGCATTGATAAGGTTTCCCCTCAGCCTTCTCTTCTCCAGACTAAAGAGTCCCAGCTCTCTCAGCCTTTCTTCATAAGGGAGATGCTCCAATCCTTGAATCATCCTTCAGTTAACACATTTTCTGTAATTTAAAAACATAAATTACTAGAAACCGTAAGGTAGTAGAAAACGGAATAACTATGTGTTGTATTTTGCCTGGAAGTATATAATGGAATTAACATATCTGGGTTTTAGTTCATTCTGCAAAAAGTACTGGGGGAAGTGTTGTGTGTGCTCAAACTGAAAAAGGTATTTGCGGGAGGGGAGAAAGAGGGGGGAGGGACTTCAGATTCCCCATAGCTGGTTTGCAAAATAGTTGGCCTGTTAATTGCCATCATGCTGCCAGAAAGAATCTTTAGAAAGCAGTTGCTTTTTTATTGCTTTTGCAGAAAGATTCTAATTTCAACTTTTTCCCGTTCCTAAATACATCTCAATACATTCCTAAGTTGCTTCCCCTGGAAAAAAAAAATGAACAGTTTACCCTGCATTATGAAAATTGCAATCTGTTGGTGACTCGAAACATTGACTTGGTCAGGACTATTTATTTGTCCTGGTTTTCTTTCTGTACCTTGAGGAATTGCATTTAATAGACTGAGATTCACTGCTTTTTGTATTCACAGGACTGTGCTAAAGAATAATGACTTGAGATCAAGACAAGAATTAACTACTCACCTCACCAATCAGTGGCCTTCCCCAGGAGCTCTGGATGTCAATGCTGTTGCCTTGGACACTCTGCTCTACAGAAAGCACAATCAACAATGGGATGAGTAAGCTGAATATTGATTCACCTTTAGAGGAACAGGGAAACTCAAAATTACACATTTCCCTTAGGATACTCTGAAATGTATCCTATTGGAATTGCCCGTTACAATGTACAAGCATCAGCTGGCAGCAAAAAAAAAACAAAAAAAACCAAACCGGTTTCTCTCACTATAAAAATTTTCATCCTTTGGATTGATTTGGGGGGGGGAAGAGAGGAAAAAAAAAAAAGGAAATAATTGCTTTAGGAAAAAACAGTGTTTTAGGAAACAAACAAAAAAAAGGAGTGTGTTTAAGAGAAGAAAGGTAAACTGCCTAGGGCTTTGTTTTGTTTTGTTTTTTTAGAAATTTTTTAAGGCAAATTGAAAATACCTAGTTAGATATTTAAATGTGTTACTATTAAATATTACTTGTTTTGCAGGAAAAGTTTTCAAAGTCTGGACCAACTTTCAGCAGAAGTTAGTCTTTCTCAATCCTCTCTGGATCCAGGTCACTCCCAGGATGGGAAGCAGGATGGAATGAACTTGTTAAATGAAGGTACAGAGCCAGTCTAGTGGCTTCATTTTATTTTATTCTTCCTAGCTCTGATCTTCAGTCCCTATGAAATGAATTTTCAGTGTAAACACAATATGCATTGAACAGCATATTTTTTCATTGTTACGCAATTTATTTTCAGTTTCCCTAATGACTATACTTCAAATAAGTTTGGATTTATGAAGATGCCCACCCCCCAGTAATTGTCAGACTTCATGCTGTATTTAAAGCTTCAAATTTAAGCTTCAAATATGTTGCTTATCTTCCTTGTCCGTCATAGAACCAGAGACAGCTCAGCTACAAGGAGGATCTTCTGTCATCTTTCTGCTATAACTGACTCAAATCTTTTGAGTTCTTTAAGTTTCCTTTTTTGTTTCTTAAACGAAAGATTAAAAGCACTGGATTTGCAACTACCACTGTCATTCTTACATCTTGCTTTCAACGTTTATCTGTGGAGCTGCAGCCTGACAGCATTTCTGTTACTAGAGAGAGCAACGTGACATGAGCCGTGCCAGTATATACATGTAATGTACACACCCCCTTCAAAATCTGTACACTCAGCAAAGTTTAGCTGCTCCATCTTGTGGGCAATTGTGAAAAGCAGAAAAATGCTGGAAGACTTCTGAAATAGTAGTATTTTTGGGTATCCAACATAAATTGCTACAAAAATTCCTTTGTGTATTTCATCAAATGTTAACTTTAAATAGACTTGACAATACAGAGCCTTAGTAGTTCATAACTTTAAAATGTCTTGTTTTTAAAATATCAAGACTGTGAAATTTAGAACTTCTTTTAAAACTGTAAACAGTCTTAAAATCTAAATTATTTCAAGTTAGCTTGGAGGAAGTGAAATAGAATCAGCGTGGCTGTTATGAAGTGAGTCTGTGCAGATCTACTTTCAACTGGGTTTTCTCAATATTAATTGTTTGAATTTATGCTTTATCTTTTGTAAATTAAAGTGTGGCAAAACCACTGACAGTAATAGTTTAGGTTTTGATTTCAATGCTCTCTCTTTAAAAGTAACATAACATCTCCCTTCTAAATTACTGAGGTTCATCAGGAGCAAAGCTTCGATATAATTTTGTAAGACATGGCATGTGACTCTGCTGTTAAAATACCTCTGGTCTAACTCTCTGTATGGCAGTTTTAATTAAAAGATTGAAAGCAGTAAAATTTCACGTTACTATTATGCCCACTCATCTCATGTGGTCAGATTTCTAGTTCACACTTGTTGAAACCAAGGGCTGTGCCTGAACAGTGTTACACTGCCCTCTGCTTTACTGGATGTCCTCAAATTGAATGTGGGCTTTAAAGGGGAGTTATTATGGGAATAAAGATTTTTCTGAAAGTGAAGACTTTTAAAAAGAGTTCATTCTCTTCTCTCTCTCATTCATAATCTAGTTCATTCTTTAGGAAAAGCTACTCAGTCACTTAAAAAAAAGCTCAGTAGAGGGGAGGCCTAAAACCTTCTGGGAACTGCTGATAAGAACCATAAATGATGCAAGAGAACTACGTGTCACCTATTTATTTTTTTTCCATAATGAATTGTTGTGCAGGGCACAGTTTGGGTGGTTTGGTTTTTTTCTTACATCCTCCTAACAAGAATAAAACTTTTCTGTCAGGAACAGGAGACAGGATTTTAAGAAATGCTAACTTTATAGATGTGGCTTTTTTGTTTTTTTTTAAAAAATCTGGTAGACTGGCTTATCAATAAAATCTTGTGCCTGTGACCTTTTAAAGTTCATGTTAGTCTCTAGTTTACGGCATCTTTTCTATTCTGCAGGTGAGCCAGGAGGATGAAATAGGGAGATGCTGGTAGCTGAGATTTGTTATAATGTAATTTATTAGCAGAGTTGGCACAAAATAACTTGAACAGATATTCTGAGAAGGGAAGAGATAAAATAAACAGATCAGTTGTCCAATGCAGTCTTATCCCTATAGGTATGTTTCCTGTTACCTGTCAGGTGTGTTTGGATGGCAGGGCGCTTGCACTGCCACTCCTGCACTGGAGGGCTCATTTCCAGTGCTCAGAGCCTAATGTGCTTCAAATGACCAAGGATTAAAAAAAAAAAAAAAGTTTAAAGAAATACATCCTGATTCCAGTTAATTCTACTCCTTTCTGAGAGTTTTAAAATTAGATCTCTGGTACTAACGTACGAGTAACGTCACTTCTGTGTGTATGGAATGTACTCCCCTAAAACCAGTGCTGGAATTGATGACCTCAGTTTGCTGTGTGGCGAGTGGAGCCTCTGAGCCTCCCCCTGCAGACTGCCTCCAGCCCAGCCTCCAACGCAGGGGTAGGGACCTCTTTCCCACCCGGGCAGGGAAGCTACGGCATAAATTACGTGTCTTCCTACTTGCAGTGGTGAAGTACGCGTGTGCTGAAGCAGTACTATGTCATTCATCATAGCGCAGGTGAAACAGTTTTTTCTATTCCCTCAGTTTTTTTGTGGTCATCTTGTGCTGTAAAAATTTTTAGCTTAATTCGTGTTTTTCTTCCCAGGGAAGGAAGACACTCCGTCGCTGCTCGGTCTTTGTGGCTCTCTTACATCAGTAGCAAGCTACAAGTCTCTCACGAGTCTGAAATCAAGTGAATATCTTGCAAGTCCCACAACAGAGATGACAAGTCCAGGCTTAACGCCGTCTTGAGATACACACAAGAAAGAAGAGCTTCGTGTTGTATGCATTTGGTTTATGTTCCATAAAATGACTTGCAATGAAGACTGCTAGTTCTGAGTTTAAAAATAAGCTGGTTTATTTTTTCTTTTCATGGTTCCCTGTTTCATTCACAAATTCTCTCAGTTTTCATTCAAACTTTTTTTTTTTTTCCCCCAGAAGACTTCTCAGATTTTCTGTTTTAGCCTTGAATTATTTAAAGCTCTTGGTCAGGTACAGGACATATAATCTGATGCTTATGACTGATTTTTAAAACTAAGCAGTTGGAAATCAGTTCCCTACTTAACTGTCATGACTGTCAAACTGTCATTTGTTTCTTCTTGCAGTGCCTGGCCCTACTCTAGCCACGGTGCTTCTCTGCAGCGCTTTAAATATCTGTCAATCAACTCTTGCAGAACAGGCAGGGAATCCTTACCACCAGTCTTTGTAGGCAAATATTTTACCTAAAAATCCAGCTTTTCATCTGTGTATGTAGGACCTCAAAGAGCATATTTAACCTATCAACAGCTCTTCTCAAGTTGACTCAATGTTAGATTTTGACATTCCTGTTAGTACCATGGCACTTAGGACATGTCTGGATCGCGCTGGAGAATCACACTGAAACACTCTCACTAATTCTTGAAGTTGCATGTGAATAACAAATGTAAGTTCATCATTAAATCAAGCATACTTAGCAATTTGTAAATGTTGAGGAAACTCAATGCTTTTGAGTCACCTGAGTTACAGATACACGAGATTATAAAAGCAGCAACAAACATTATATGAGAAATTTCTTGGTTTATTGGCCTTGCTGGAAAGATGAGGACTAAGGATGGTGGGGTTAGCGCCTTGGGAAACTTGGACTCTGTGTTTACTGGCAAGATCCCAAGGAGAGTGAAAAAGGGGAAACAAAGACAATGTAACGACAAGATTCTCATGTTAAAGATTTTTCTCATTCCTGTAGTAGTGCAATAGGTATTTTTCTTAATTAGGTAATACAGAAGAACTTATTTAAGTCAGTTTTCTCAAATTACTTGCCATTGATTTAAATTACCAATAAAAAAAAAAAAGAGACTTTTTTAAAATGAAACTAACTTTCCAGATTACCCTACAGTTTCAAAGTTTGCAAATTAGTTTTTGGATTGCAAACTATATTCTTAATTCTTTGTAAGATACACTGGATCCTTTATCTATGAATTTTGCTAATCAAGGTAACGCTTATCAGTACGATTAGTAACTTTTTAAACAAAACTTAAATGCATGTAAGTACATTGTATTTATAAGTGCTAGGGAAAATGCTTTTTTGTGCCAAAGAAGTTTCATAAATTGTTTACATAAGTAGCTGCAATACAAGACAGATTTTTAATTATTGCTTACTCTTAGATGTTTACAGTATGTCACTACACTCCGTATGGTTTGAGTTGATTTACCTCTTGTGACGGTACCTGGGCACTACTACTGTTACCTGGTCATCTTAGGGTGGGCTTGAAAGAAAGGCAGGATTCATTCTTACCTTTACTGAAAACTACAGGAAATGTTTAGCCTTCGTAAGTGTGAGGCTACACAGCTCCGGAACGCAACACGCTGCTGGATTTAGCTGGAGGAGGTTCAAGATGCGTCTCCTCAGTCCATGCTGCTGGAGGTTACTGCATCCACAGCCGGGAAAACAGCTGCTGATGCCGTCGGAATGCAGATTTTTAAAGCAGCTTAGCAAAATCCACCAGACCTTGTCTTTCAAGCCCTTATGTACCCACCCAGTTAATTTCTCTGTAATAAACTCTGACCATTAAATCCTTTCGTACACCGTCAGCATGTCCATTACTTCATGTAACCGGGGTTTTTGTTACGGCATTGAGCACCTGTTCTCTCCTGGCAGTTGAGGAACGTTATTAAATACTGATTTGTAAACCCGAGATGCATTTTTACTACAAATACAATGAGGGAATCCGAGTTCCAAAAGTTAACATTCTCCATCAAGGTACAGTGATTTAATTGGTCTTGTTTGCTGTTAAACACTTCTCCCGTTACGTCAGTTTTTTGGAGGGGGGTATAATCATGATCTTCAGTCATGTTCGTTGATGGCTCGTTTCTTGGAGCTACTGGTGTGAAATTCATGTGTCATTCAACTGAAGTCTTTTATGTGGTCTGACACCACCCTGAGTTTCTGGGTGTCACTTTGTGCATGGGAGATCGGTTACATGTGTGTTTCTCCGTTTAAAACGTTAATCATTTTTCAAAAAAAAAAAAAAAAAAATTTAAAAAATGCCCAAACTGTATGTTTTGTTGCCTTGACATTCCATAAATGTTGCATGTAAATTAAACATTTTGTATCATCACTAATTGCTAGGTTTTGGCTCTGTTTTAATCATACAGGATAAAATAAGACCATCCGGCAAATTACAGTATTACCAAGCTTAGAGCGAATCCTTTTCTTGCAAAACAGGGAGACTGTGGTTTTATTGCTGTGTTTCACTCAACGTGGTCCAGAATCTGTTACTGCTTTCTTTCTCTTAGGCCTTATTTTGAAGTTGTAGCGTAAAATTAATTACTTTGAAAATCACAAGGGGGGAACAGTGTCAAATATCTCCTCCTCCTTCATAGTAGGGTAGGACCAGAGTCCACTTCTTGGGTAAAGAATGACTGAAAGCTGGTGTCTTAATGACCCGACTACTGAGTTGCTTTTGTACCAGCACACCCCTTGTTAAAATACGCAAAAAAATAAAATTCAACCACTTCACTGAAAACACATGAAGGGATATAGTGAGGGTAGTTAAAAAATAATTTAAATAAATAAAAAAAACCCCAACCCATACAGAGAAAGCTCTGCTTGAGTAAGTCAAGTGCCTTCGGGCAAGGGAGATGCTGCAACTGTCCACAACACAGACAATTTTGCATCTATAGGAGTAAAATAAATGTACTTCTGCCTCCAGATGGATACATCTCAGAGTCACTGGCACGGAACCGCCTGTGCTTATGCCACCAGGACCTGGCCTTCAAAACCAGGTGCTCCAAAACAAACCGTGTGTGGGGAAGGCTCCCCGTCAGGGAGCCTGGCCCTGCCTTGGAGCTTGGCGACGGTGACAGCTTGTGCCCCCAAACATGCCAGGGAGCGTTCCTCCAGAACATCCATACGGGCAGTTGTCTTCAGTGCCTGGCTGTGTTTTAATTTCTTAAGATATTACCTTAAACTAAACTATCAGTGTATTACTATGTCTCTGAGTTTCTAATGAGCAAAAGGTAGGTTTTTTTCCAGTTTGACCTAAAGCATTTTTCATTTTAAACCTGAGAAGAAGCCAAAGGCTATTTTATAGCATGCACTTACACAAAATGACAATGAGCAAGCAATGTGCTCTTGTGGCCAGGAAGGCCAATGGAATCCTGGGCTGCATAGGGAAGAGTGTGGCTAGTAGGTCGAGGGAAGTCATTCTCCCCCTCTACTCTGCACTGGTGAGGCCACAACTGGAATACTGCGTCCACTTCTGGGCTCCCCAGTTCAAGAGAGACAGGGAACTACTGGAGAGAGTCCAGCGTAGGGCAACAAAGATGATTAAGGGATTGGAGCATCTCCCTTATGAAGAAAGGCTGAGAGAGCTGGGGCTCTTTAGCCTGGAGAAGAGAAGGCTGAGGGGAGACCTTATCAATGCCTATAAGTATCTCAAGGGTGGGTTGAAGGAGGAGGGAGCCAGACTCTTTTCAGTGGTTCCCAGTGACAGGACAAGGGGCAACGGGCACAAGTTGGAACATAGGAGGTTCCACTCGAATAGGAGAAAGAATTTCTTCACGGTGAGGGTGCCAGAGCCCTGGAACAGGCTGCCCAGGGAGGTTGTGGAATCCCCTTCTTTGGAGATTTTCAAGACCCGCCTGGATGCAGTCCTGAGTAGCATTCTCTAAGCAATCCTGCTTCTGCAGGGGAGTTGGACTAGATGATCTATATGGTCCCTTCCAACTCTAAAAAAATTCAGTGAAATTCAGTGAAAATATAGAGCTGAAAATAACAAACATGCACAAAATTAAACACGCATTAAGCAAGAATAAATAAACATCTATTGAATTCATTCTGTATCAGCCTCCTTAGGGAGGAATAATCATATAGTATTGGAAGCCCAAAACTCTTCCAAACGTCATTTTAAATACCCAACAAAAATCTTTAGTCAGGCTGCAAGTTAGCACAGTGGAAGTTATTCTTCATTGCTTTGTGCAGCCTGAATTTTTTCGCCTTTTACTCATCACTGAAGAACAGTCAGAGCACCTCCCCATTGCCCCCCAACTTCTTTCTTTTCTTTTTGTCTCTCTAGCTGCAAAAGAAGTCACAAAATCTTCAATGACAGTTTAAGGGTCACACGTATTTTCTTAGTCTTCAGAAAAAAGAACAAGCAATTTTTATCCTTTATGAAACCGTTAAAAATAAAGTTGTATTTAGTTACCAACTGTAATGGCAGAAATTCAGTGGTAATTCCAGAAAATGCCTTGACAGATTCAAATTTGGCACAATATATTTTGACTTCACACAATTGAGTGAAGGAGAATTAAGGATGTTGGTTCGTTTTTTTCATTTAAATGAGGAAAGAAAGACTTTCCATATTCATGCGTGCTGATCGTTATGGCACAAGCAGGAGGAACTTTAAACAGCCGTGGAATGATACCTGCCCAGGAGAGAAAGGAAAGCTTTCACTACCGTTTGTCCTCAGATGGAAGTGCTCTCAATATATCCCAGGGATCAGCCTAGAACTGGGATTCTACCTGTCTGTGTTCCTTGAAACAGTGAAATTACTGGCTGTCGATATTACCACTGTAATAACCTTATGTGCTCACCTCTGCCATGCTGTGTGACCTGCCTGCCCTGAGTCCACCCTGCCTCTGTCCCGTCCGTGTCTCCAGAGAAGCGGAGCACCTTAACCTGACCTGCAGGGCTACTTTGCTCCAGCACAGACGAGGCGGCCCTGGGCGCAGACACTCTGCCCTCCCCGAAGGGTCAGCGCAAACTTGCTGCTCCTGTGGGACAAGCAGAGGCTCGTGACCTCTCAGGTGGGACGACAAGAGATTCAGGAAGCCCTGAATCCTGAAATGGATAAAGTTAGGGAGGAAAGGGCTTGAGTACAGTGCTGGGCTGTGCCCTCTGCCATAGGTGTCTGCCCTCAGCCCTTCAAGCCAACTGGTAAGTAAAAAGCGCGATTCCCCTGCCGCTGTCTCCTGAGACCTACAGCACCTTCACTGACACAGGAGGATCCTGGTAACCTGTGTAAACGATAGAATTTAGGTGTTAAAAGTCTCCCATTAGAATTAACTGTGATCTCATCAGCAGAGTTTAGAAAGCGATTCAGCTTACTTAGAGGGAGGAAAATAAGGCTGAATCTACTTGTCCACACACAGCCATCGACTTCCACTTGAAGTGCAAAGACATTTGTATGGTGCTAGTGCGGATGGCTATAACCTACGGAAAACTTGTGTCCCTTGGGAGCAGCAGCAGGAAGCCAGGCAGAATGCCCCCAAGTCATCTCACCTACCTGAGGGAGCGGCTGATGGACAGAATGTCTCTATGCTCCGTTACTCGCGTGTCACAAACTAAATGGAGGTATCCTAATCTATGAACTACGTTCCACTTAAATATGTAATAATATTGCTACTTTGTCATGTCATGCATTCTGCTGGCATCAGTGCTCTGAAACACACTGATCCTGGTGCCCAGCTATGTCACGGCTGTGCAGCAAGTAAAGCAATTTAGTACCTTCCAGCAAATGCAAGTCTTGCAAGTCTTCAGCCGACTGTGGGGCCATTCAAAGGAGGAACCCCAAGGAAGCGATGCAGTGCTGTCACCATTGGTACATGTCTTGGGTTTGGACTGTCTCCTGCAGTTGTTCGTTTAAGTATGAACTACCATAGGCTTTTATCTCAGTATCATTTTAATCTCACTATCTTGTCATTTCCTCCTTAGGCTGCCAGTCACGCGACAACTCATGTGCATCACGGAGGACTTCTGAGCATGGCAACAGCAGAGCATTGTCCCAGCCGTTCCACAGAACAGGACGACAGCAGCCTCAGCCATCAGGTAGACCTGCTGAAGACAGAAAGACATGGGAACCTCTTTCCTGGGAAAAGGGCATGGGGGGAGCTGGACAGGCGGTACCAGGGAAGTAAGGAAGCTGAGGGAGATGAGCACCCTGAGGCGAGCATGCAGGAAGCCAAGAGCATTTTGTGACTATGAGCACGTTATATACATTCAAGCTTGAATTTGCAGTCTCTGGTTACAGTACACAGAAAGGAGGTTATTCAAAAGCAAAACACATTAAAAACAGTTTAGTTATGAAGTGATACTGTTTCAGTCTGGTGATACTCAGGCTAGTAAATTATTGATAGAACTACCTGAATGCATGTATTCAACAAAGGCGAAGTTTCACCCCCAGATAAAGATTTGCTTTTGTTTACTGAATGATAGTAGTCTTCACAAAAAGATATGAACCAGTGATTTGAATTCTTGATGGTTGTGTAATCAGCTTGAATATTCACACTGTGAATACCCATTTTCACTGTCATGTGAGGCTGAAACTCTTTTTCTCTCAGTTCCTGTCACACGTGGTGGCAATCCCAGACCGCCTTTGTGCACACTCAGGTCCACAGAGTGGGAAATGCCTAGCACCACCCGAGTTTCCTCTTCATTCCCACTCAGCCACAATGCAGGAAAGGGAGAGAAGGTAGGTAGGTAGTGCACTTGTGGATGGCACGTCTCAAAGAACTCTATTAACTGATAATGACAGCACAGCATAACTGTGCCCTCCCAAAATGTAACACAATAACCTCCATATTCGTATTTACTCGGATGTGAATCATGGACTGAGCAGTGTGAAGCAAAACTTACAAGCATTCACCATCCTTTTAATGGTGGAAGAAAGTTTAGTTATAGGTAGGTTGGAGGAACTAGGAATCTCATACCAAGCCATCATCCAGGAAAAAATACTCTAGTTCATTTGATACGGGCTGAAATGACTGCTAACATCTTGCTGAACACTCCGATGTTTATAAAGACAAACTTGACAATGGTGATGAACCACAGTGAAGCACAAGTATTTTGGAAGGTAAGATATAAAATAAGATTTTTCTGTAAGGTACAAAAATGAACATCTAGAAGAACTAAAGGAACACACCAGCTTCTTTCTCAAATGACTCCATCACCACCATACTACTGCTCTTGAAGCCGTGAATGAACACCTTTCAGCCTCCCCCAACCTAATTAGGCCCCAACACCCCCATTCCTCTATGAAATAAAAAGGCATAGACAACTCTGCTGTAAAAATGCCCTCCGCTCAGAACACATGCATTTCCACTTGAAGTAGGCTCTCAGAGAAAGAAGAAATAACGTATTGAGAGATTGAAGAGGGACAAATTGTATGATGTAGAGTCCTTTGTGTCTCAAGAATTCGGGATATCTGCTGTGATTCTTTAGTGACATCTTTAGTAAGTTGTAGGGATCTACTCTAATGTAAAAGAGAAAGAAATCAGAAGAGAAAGAGGGAATTGCAACTGTCAGAAGAATAACAGGCACCTCCCAGGCACCTTTCAGGCTGACAAAGTCTGTAGCTCCAGGGAAGAGGTGTTAGCAGCTGTAGGATGCTTTAACTACTCTAAGGCACAGAAGTTTGAGAATGGTCTGGTCTAAGGCTCTGCTTTGCTACGGAGCTGCAATATTGCATTTCTTAAGGGACAGTATATCCAACACCAAACGCTGGACACTTTGTACAAAAATTGTACAAAAATCTTTAAGAAGTGAAGAAGATTTTTTTTTTATTTCAATAATGTTCTTAAGAGAAAGGCAAATTTTCTACTAAAACCTGAATTCCTCAGGCTTTACAGCCAAAAAGACCTTCCCATTAGGATGGCAATGCTTGTTTCAGTTCCAGCTCCATCTTGCAGGTTGTCATAAAGACTAGTTGGGCCCACAGTGGTTCACCGCAAAGTTCTCCCAGGGTACAGAGACATTCAGTTTAGTTATTGGAGAAGTTCCTCTGCACGTGGGGTAAAGAGTATCTGGTACTTGTAGAGAGGAAATGAGGATGGGGAGAGAAGCATAGAGCTAAACTACCAAAATACTTTTGAGTTTAGTTACCAGATTGGCAACTAGAACCACAAGCTGCATTTGATGGCTACTTAGGACACAATGGATGAGAAAGCAACTTTGATTTCTGGGAAATCCAATCTTTTCTACCTGTGTTGCTTGACAGAGCATGCCAAGTAGGAACCTCTGACGGAGGTTTACCAGGACCCATCACAGCTGCTGCCAAATATCTAAAAATCCGTGAAAAAAAGATTCCATGTTGTTCTCCAAGAGAATATTCTGGGATCTGGCTAAATCCACTGTGAATTTCTGAAAGGCCTGGTGATTATCTCAGAAGGGAGTCAATCCTTTTTGGTCACTACAGAAGTGGAACGTTCCCTGAAAGATCCTAAGAATGAAAAGAAATCTTTAGTTTCAGGATGAGGTAACAGTGAGGAATTTTTGCTCCAATGCTGGAGTGTCATTTTTCTTGTCTCTTACATCATACTTGCAAGATCATAAGGTCCCTGCTCTGGCCAGGGCACTTTGTTTGGTTATGCAGTGGAAAAGACACTTCTAAGTTTCATGAGGTCTCAGGAGCCTCTAGGATCACTCACTGATGCCAGGAAGTCCTCTTAAAATTGAGTCATAATGATGAAAAGGAGGAATAATATTTCTTGCTGAACTTCTCAGGAAAATGGCCAGCTTCGTTGCTGGAGGCTTTGAGTTAGTACCAAGAATTAGGTCATACTAATTAGGTCATTAGGTAGGACCCACTGCTTTCAGAGAGTTTCCAGGATCTGAAAAAGACACCAGAAGGTATTCCCAGGGGTTTCTGTTCTGTTCTATAAATATGCAGGGTTTAAATGGCCAAGATGTCTTATGATGGTCAGGGATACAACTGCGCTTTACAGCAGTAGAAATAACTACTGCACATAGTTCAGGGCTGAAAAGTGATCTTTGTCAAAGCTATCAAAAATACTAAGACAGGCTTTAAGAGAACTCGTGCAAGAAAAGAAATAAAATACATCAAGGAATTACATGGCTAAATGGGGTCTTTACAGTGACATTCTCTCTTACTGAATGGCTCAGAGGAACAGAAACCACACCAGCTACATCCTAAGCTCTGTACTGATGTGCTGAAAACTGGACACAGCTGGGCAGCAATCGTCCCTCGGCAGGTTGAGGGTGAGAAAGTCATGTAAGATGTGCACACTGGTGTGAGTACATGAGATAATGCACAAGCAAAATTTGAAAACTCTTTTGACTCATTCAGAATTCATTAAATTGTCAAGATTGTGTTTCTCCATTTGTTTAAACATAAAAACTTAACAAAGATTTTAAATAATGTTTCTAGTTTGACAGAAAATGTAAAGGAAAAAATTCTTGGGGAATAGTTGTTGCATAACCTTGAATGCTCCAAATATTATACAGTATTTGACATAATTACCCCCATCTAGCAAACAAATACTAATAGAATCACCACATCTTCCAGTCCTCTGTAAAAACCTGCATCAAAGTCCACTTAAAATGACAGCATCATAGGATAGATGGGATCTATCCCAGGCCTAGTATTCACAGGCTAATAACTATTTTATGATGTGAATTCTACTTCAAAATATCTATTCCATACTCCGATTTCTTGGTTTCTCAATAACGCATCTTCTTCTTCAAAGACCAAGAAGGGAGACAGAAAAATACCACTGAAGCTTAAGCTCTGTTTCTGAGACAGAAAGAACGAAAAACATTTGCGTGTAGAAAACAGTATGAGATGAAGAACAAAAATAAGGATGGCTATTCCTATATATAGGCACTGCAACAAGACTGACAGTTTGGCAATTGTTAGCACTGGACTAAAAACTGCATCTAAGAAACTTTCGCAGTCTAGAAACACCTCCATACTGTAGCTTTCAAACATACAATCCATGAATTTCCTTTGTACCGATTCTTTCTGAAAAACCCAAGCATTACAGTTTAAGAAATCAACAAATTATTTCAATTTGAAAAAACCTATTTCCTGAACTGAACCTTTTCCCACCATTTCTAATTGCCAATACAGCCGTATTTGTCAAGCCCAATACTTCTATTTTTTAAAGCAATCATGTCAATCTTTGGCAGCTGTATCTGAGTAACTTGTGAAGAGATTACCTAAATTCTCTCTGTATGTAGAGGCATGTCTGTTGCTTGATATATACAAACAAGTCCATAAGTGAGAGTGTTCAGAGATGGAAATTCTATATAATTTATGCATGTTAACATCTATAATCACTTGTTAGTGATTAAAAAACTTTCTCTCCAGTCTGAGTTTTTTTCGAAAGATATAAAAAGATTTACCAGCAAATAATCCAGTAATCCCATTTTTAGCGACGATTTTCCTCATAGCTGCCCAGGTTGATGTACAGTCCCTCTGCGGAACTCAAAATAGTACAAGAAAACAGTGAATTAAGCAAAATACACAATGCCATAGAAAAATATTTTTAAAAATCAGAGACAGTCACTTCAGATGTAATTATTAGGTTTAATTAATTTTACGTTAATTTTATCCATACTATTCATACAGGATGTTAAATTCATACAGTATGCAAATTCATACAATACTCAAGTTAAAACAACATGGCATGGAAGAACCTGTAGTAGCACCTGGAGTAAGATATATGAAAAGCCCTCTGATGAAATATTTTTATAAACCTTTTTTTTTTTAAACTCAACTCAGTAATAGCTGTACGAATTTTTTCTTTAGCAATTTCAGTATATACTGCTATGTTGCTCATTTTCCCTTCACTTAACGCTGAAGAAACAAATACAGCTATTGTGAAACAAACAAAAACATTCTGTAGCTCAGCATTATGATAACTATCGGCTAAATACAACAGCAAAAAAGCAAACTCCATTCCACTACACATTTATTTACCTTTGGAGAATGGATTGCTTTGGGCTTGCAGTCGAGTTTTGATAACATCAAGAGGAGTTACTAAAATGAAACAAAAGTCATTTAGAAACACCCTGCATGCCTTGAAAATGTGGAAATGTACAGATGCCTTACCATGAACTTCTACAACTGTTTTTTTACCAGAAGGAAAAAAGACCTGTTTTACAATGTTATCAGACAGAGGAAAAAAAGAACTACAAATTCCATATGGTTTGCAAGTGACCATATGTATCTTTTCTAATTTACTAACAGTTGCTCAGACAACAAATATTAGAGATACACAAAACTCATCCAAAAACCATTTTGTCATCTTGTCTGAAAGTGCTAAAACTTGCGCTATTTTGCTCTGCTGCTAACCTTTCATAAGTGATATACCACAAGGCATATGATATCGGATGTTGGCCTAAAGCAGGTAAAATATTACAGCATTCTTCATGTGTTCATTCTTTTCCAATAAACTGACTGTAATAGCAATCTTCAAAAGAAGAATGTGAAACTCATGACGTACTTACCTTCTTTGTTGTGTGTAGACAAGATCTAAAACTTTAGAGTTGTTGAAAAACAAATTAAGGTTTAGTGATCATTTCATTGCTTCCCCTCCAGCCGTTAAAATTATTACAGGCCTAGACATGCTGAACACTACAGTGGCTGGTCAGCTGGACCAGCCTCTACTGATTATACTGACTGAGGGCTCGACTCAGTTGCCTACATAGAAGCAGCTAGCACCATCTGAATCTCCCAGGTATCCAAAATACCTACACAGTTGACAGATATGACACAAGGCTCTACAACCTGACTTACTATGCAGCAGCTAGAGGCTAAGTCACATACTCCATCTCGCACGTCTCACTGAACACATTCCTACGCATAGGCAACTGACTCGCACCTTAGCTCTCTACTGAGGCCTCTCAGCTGACAGGAGGTTAAATACTCAGCTCGCATATCCGGATCTAAACGTAGGGATCTAAATGTGACTCCTGCAGCTCAATTCAGTGGCTTAAAGTTTGGCAGCTAGTAGCATTTTAGCAACTCTGGAAAGCACTACTGAGGAGAAGGATCTGGGAGTCCTGGTGGATAGCAAACTTTCCATGAGCCAGCAATGTGCCCTTGTGGCCAAGAGGGCCAATGGGATCCTGGGCTCCATAGGGAAGAGTGTGGCCAGTAGGTCGAGGGAGGTCATTCTCCCCCTCTACTCTGCACTGGTGAGGCCACAACTGGAATACTCCTCCAGTTCTGGGCTCCCCAGTTCAAGAGAGACAGGGAACTACTGGAGAGAGTCCAGTGTAGGGCAACTAAGATGATTAAGGGATTGGAGCATCTCCCTTACGAGGAAAGGCTGAGAGAGCTGGGACTCTTTAGCCTGGAGAAAAGAAGGCTGAGGGGAAACCTTATCTATGTTTACAAGTACCTAAAGGGTGGGTTGAAGGAGGATGGAGCTGGACTCTTTTCAGTGGTTTCCAGTGACAGGACGAGGGACAACGGGCACAAGCTGGAACATGGGAAGTTCCATTCAAATACGAGGCGAAACTTCTTTCCGGTGAGGGTGGCAGAGCCCTGGAACAGGCTGCCCAGGGAGGGTGTGGAGTCCCCTTCTCTGGAGATCTTCAAGACCCGCCTGGATGCAGTCCTGAGTGATGTGCTCTTGGCAACCCTGCTTTGGCAGGGGAGTTGGACTAGATGATCTCTAGAGGTCCCTTCCAACTCTGAAAATTCCATGATTCCGTGATTCCATGACTCACACATATTCTGCCTTGTCTTCCCGCTGCCCCTTCAGAAAGGAGCCAGTCTCCTATACCTCTTGGGGTCTCGAGTACCAACACTTTATGCTGTACTAGAATCTTATGTACACGCAGTTGAAATCCATCCATGTTGGGAATTCCACAGGTCTGATGTAGCTTTGCTTGCTACTTTACCTAATATCACAGAACACACGGTATAAAGACAGAATAAAAAGACTATGAATTTGACAGGTTCCTGGTAAGACACTGTTTTATAAAAATTTGGAGATTTTGTGGGGGAAAAATCATGTTTAGGAAATTGCACATTCCCCTGCAGCAGAATCCATGTTGAAAGTCAGAACTAACAGCTAGCTTAAGCCAAAAAGTAACTGAAATATGAAGTATAAGCTAATGAGCTTGGAGAACTCCAAGGGACATGAAGTGCTGAATCTAACAAACCAATGCCTCCTTAGATACACATGGAGGAGGTCCTGAGCCAGATCACTGAATATGAAGCAGAAGATGAATTCCACAGACTACCCAGAAGTTTAAAAGACTAACAAAAGGCTATCCTTAAAAGCAATGTTTAGGGAGAAAATAAAACAAACAAACAACAAACCAATTAATGGCTTTGACATTGATAGTAAGACATCAGAGCAGAATAAATCATTACTACTGAAGTGGTAACATGAATGGGACATCTCACAGGGGACAGCCTTGCAGGACTTATGCTTGTTCTTTAAAGTGGACTTCTAAAATCTATTTTTTAAGCAGCAGGAAGTATGGAAATTAATTTTTATTATTTTTTTTTTCTTGCAGAAAGAAAGCAATGAACCTGCTCTGGCAGGGGGTTGCACTAGATGATCTCCAGAGGTCCCTTCCAACCCCTATCATGCTGTGATTCTGTGTAATTACTACACCAAGAGGAAAAAAGACAAAGAAATGAAAAGTTGATAAAAATTATTTCTATTTTCAGAAATGGTTAAAGATTATCAGGGACAGAAAAGATTTCAATTAACCACATTTGTTAAAATACATAAAAATATGAGAAAGCTATCCAAAAACACCCTTGTGGAACATATTAGTGGAAGTTTATAGAGCTTATATATGCTGCCATCATGCTGAGTCAAACCGAAGAGTAATCACTTGGCAACGATTCTCTCTGTGGCAATCTTGAAAGTTTGCCTTACCAAATAACCATGTAATTATAGCTCCACAACAAGAGGCTATTACTTGCTGAATAATAGTTGGTTTATCTAAATTGCTGTCACTCATTTCAGCCACAGCTTTATCCCTGGAGAAGAAAAACCTGTTAAGGAACAAAAAAACATATTTCAAGACTATGCCCAAAGCTTGTAGAAAAATCAAAGGAAAAAATACCCTAAATTTTCATTAATACATTATGTATAAGGAGCAAAAGTATAAATATTAGTCTTCTACCAGTATATAAGTAGTTTTGTAATTTTTTGAAATAAGAGTACTTGTGCCATGTTTTGTAAATAATCTAAGTTTTCAAAATGACAGTAAATCATTCAAATCCTTCTTACATGAATTACGTTTATCTTTTTTTTTTGTAAACCACATTATTTAATATGTATTACGTCTTGCTGCAACAAAGGCCTTAGGAGCATGTAAATAGTCTGTACAAAGAGAAATTCCCAGCCTGCAGCCCATAAACTGTAGCACAGCAGAATAATTCATCTAGCCCTCCTCTCGCTTCTGTCATTCCTGTGAGAACATCCAGAGAGGTCTCCTGGTTGATCCAACAGCTTATTAGTGGTGACTACATCCACCAGCAAGCTCCTGATGCAATAAACAGTGACTAAACTAGTTTTAATGCCACCATTAAGTATTAATGCCTGTGACAAATCCCGCTGCTTGGCTGCACAGGCAAAGTTACACCACCTTAGGAATGTACTCACAGTATCTAAAATTAAGGGGCTTATATATTCCCAGTATTTGAAATTAACCAGGACAGGAGAAAATAATAAAAATAGAAACACTTCAGTACATAAAATCCACAAATAACAAAACCACGGAATCACAGAATCTTCATGGTTGGAAAGGACCTCTGAGATCACCGAGTCCAACCATACACACACACAAAAGACCCCCACAATCTCGGGCACTAGAGCATGCCCTGAAGTGCCACGTCTACACGTTTCTTAAATACCTCCAGGGATGGCGACTCCACCACCTCCCTGGGCAGGCTGTTCCAGTGCCTGACCACCCTCTCAGTAAAGTAATTCTTCCTAATATCTAATCTAATCCTCCCCTGCCGCAACTTCAGACCATTTCCTCTGGTCCTCTCATTATTCCCTTGGGAGAAGAGGCCAACACCCACCTCTCTACACCCTCCTTTCAGGTAGATGTAGAGGGCAATGAGGTCCCCCCTCAGCCTCCTTTTCTCCAGGCTGAACACCCCCAGCTCCCTCAGCCGCTCCTCGTAAGACTTGTGCTCCAGGCCCCTCACCAGCTCTGTTGCCCTTCTCTGGACCCGCTCCAGCCCCTCAATGTCTTTTTTGTGGTCAGGGACCCAAAACTGGACCCAGCCCTCGAGGTGGGGCCTCACCAGTGCCCAGTACAGGGGGACGGTCACCTCCTGAGTCCTACTCACCACGCTGTTCCTGACACAGGCCAAGATGCTGTTGGCCCTCTTGGCCACCTGGGCACACTGCTGGCTCGTGTTCAGCCCACAGTCGACCAACACCCCCAGGTCCTTTTCTGCCGGGCAGCTCCAGCCACTCTGCCCCAAGCCTGTAGCGCTGCAGGGGGTTGGTGTGACCGAAATCAAGGCGTATCTTTCAAAATGTACATTGTGCCTAAGTGCAGTTGTAATTTTATTATTTTACATTGACCCAAGCTTTCTATTTGGTCTACAGGAATGCATTTTGCTATTTCTACTAAGTTTCAAAGGAAAGAAAAGAAAGATTAAGCTGCATCAAGCAAGATTCACCTCTCAGATGCTAACTACTGACTTCAGGGGGCCGGGGGGTTGTCTTTTTTAATATATTTTTTAAAGTTATTTATAACAAAACCACTTTCCAGAACAGCATATATCATCCATTTATATGCAGCAACCAGGCTGTCACCCCAGAGGCAAAGCACTGGCGCACGGACACCCCCCAGACAGTGCCCCCCTCCCCGGTGCTGGGCCCGGCCCCCGAGCCCCGCCGCGGCCGGTGAAGCTGTGCCCGAGCCGGGCCCGCGATCTGCGCTGCCCTGAGCCGGGAATGGCCCGGGGCGGGGGAAGAGGGAGCCTGCGGGCCGGCGGGCGCTGAACCGGCTGCTCCTCCACCTTGCCGGGGCCGGGCGGAGAGACTCTTCCCCGGGGCTCCTCCCGAGGAGGGCGCCCACCGTCTCCTGAGGTGAGGGAAGGAGGCGGCGCCCCTCTCCCCGCCTCCCGCAGTAACGGCCGCTGCCCCCCCGCTCCCCGGAGCCCCTTACGCCGAGGGACTCCTCTCACTTCCGCCCCCCCTTCGCGGGAGAGACCCCGCCGCGCTCCCCCCTCCGCCCCCAGCGCTCGGCTCCCGCCTGCCCGCGCCCTGCCGCCCAGGGGCCCGCCCGTTGGTGGAGCGCGGCCGGCAGCGGGCGCCGCGCTGCGGGAGGAGGAGCGAGTCCCCGCGCTGCGGGCCGGGGCCGGCGGAGGCGGGAAAGCCCGCGAGGCACCGGTGGCGGAAAGGGCCTGGAGCCCGGCGGGGTGGCTGAGCTTGGAGCCACCGGGGGAGGGGAGCTCAGCGGCCCTGCCGAACCTCCCCCGCAGGTCGGGCGGAGGGGAGAATGTGACCCCGCGGGAAGATGAAACCGAGCGCTGCGGAGACCGGCGACATAGGAGCGCGTCCCCGTAAGCGGCGGGTGGCTGGGGGTGGCCCGGGGAGGAGCTGCCGCGCTCCGGCTCGGGGTAGGGGGGTTGCCGGGCTTTCGGCGGGGTGGCTTCCAGCCGCGGCCCGGTGCCGGTGCCGCCTTCTCGGGAGCCCCCCCCCGTCAGCCTGGTGCCGGCTCTGGGCCTGTGCCGGCGGGTAAGCACGCCTTGGGGCTGGCTTTGTGCGCCGCCGGCACAACCCGTGCGTGGTTTGGGGAGTTAAACGTAAAAGTGTGTAACTGAAAAACAGGTGGTTGGCCGACTTGTCCTGTTTTACGAGGTACCTGTGGCAGCAGGGATGCCGAAATTGGAGCTGCTCCAGCCAGGCCCAGCTGGTACCAGGCACCAGGGGCCTGCGGTGAAGGCCGCACCTCTTCAGGCCCGGGGTATTAAAATGCAGTCGCTTTACGACAGAGACTCTGTACTGTTACTGCAGTGCTGCTAACTCACTCCCAACTTTGTGATTATACCTAAGAAGTTTAATGTGTATTTTCCAATATTGATTCCGGTATCTAGCATGTTATTTTTGAGCTGCCCTGCCCATCACGTGTGTGTGCAGGATGTAACACCATATTTGATCCCTCATCATCTACAGAATCTCACATGCACACCTGTTCATCGTACATCTTTTTTGTTTAGATTCTGGAACAGTTACACCCCCCTAAGCCTCCTCACTTTCCTATTTCTCTAATTCTTTTGGTCTCCTGGATTCTACAAAGGTGACTGCTGTTCCTGCTTCCCTTAGGTGTGTTCATAACCATCGCTTAGGTAATCTTGCGGCATGAGTGGTGGTTCTGCTCCCTCTGCCATCTAAGGCCGTTTCAGGGTCTTTCAGAGAACAGGTAACAGAGGGACTGGTTTACGTGCTGGCTTTTTGTCTCCAGAAGCAGCCTGCTCAGCCTCCTCTTTCAGCAGCCCCCATTGTCTGTTTTGAGCTTATCCAGAAGAGAAGCCACCAGGAGTAGGGTGTCAGTGACAAAGAAAAGGCAATGTAAAACTGATGATGTGATTCTTGGATGATTCTGGCTCTGTCATTGGTTGTAAATGGATTCCTGTGGAAGTATCTAGGAACAGAGGAGATATAATTACATTCATCTAATAATATTATTCTGGTTTCCAGGTACGTTTAGGTACAGGGACTTGATGAGTTGCAGGTCAATTCAGTGCGTTTAAGACCCCTCAAAATATTTCTCTTCCTTGTGTTAGTACAGCCTCCCCTAGAAATCACATCTTAGTATTGACAGCATCCTTTGGCAGCAAGCTGCGCAGGGTTGCCCTGTTGTATAGGGAATTAATTAGTTTTTAATTTTGTACTTGACTCCTAGCTTTGTTTGGTGCCCCATAGCTCTTCTACTGGAATAGGCTGTTTAACCATTCTCTCTTAAGTTCTTCTTGATTATGTATATCTGTATTCTTTTTCCCCTTAAATCATTTACCTTACAGATGACAAAGCCTTAATGTACAAAGTCGTTCTTCAGGCCTTTGATCATCCTTGTTACTCTATTGCAGGCCGTATTTAATATTGTCCTGGTTTGAGGTAAAACAGAACCAACTTTCTATTCAGTAATTGTACTCTTAACTAAGCATCTTCTAACTCTGAAATTAACAATATATTGTGCAGAAAACTATTCATTCTCAGAGTGACTGAGTCCTGCATTTATTCAGGGGCAAGATAAAGTTATCCGTTTTATTTTCTGTTTTTTAGCAATTTCTAATTTTTTTTCTTTTGTGATTGCTACTCGGTATTGAGCTGATGTTCTTGTAGAACTCTACCACGCTCCAAGATTTCCCTTGAGAAATGAGGCTCAGCCAGACTGTATTTTTTTTTTTAATTGCTTATTTAAATATCTAGTTTAACAGTTAGGCCTGTGTGGATAGCTCTGTCTTGAGCATCAGGAAAGTTCATCAGCACAGTTTAATTGCTGTACGTGGTTTCTTAGTTTTAGAGTAAAATTCACTGGGACAGAAAGAGAGGTCATAACTAGAATGGTTCTGAACTTTAAGCTTAGTTTTCCTGCATTAAGATGCAGGGGTGGTGCTCAAAATTCAGATAAATAGTAGGATCTAGGTCTTGTATTTTTTGGTGTCTCAGTTATCTTTGACAGTTTTTTGTTCTAGTTAGTCTATATGAATCCTTTTTGTTTCAGGTGAATAAGAAAGAGAGACAGATTCTGTTCTTAAATGGTGTTCTTGTGATTGTCAGTGACAGGGCAAGTAGTGTATGTACTGTTGTACAGAGATAGCAAATACTTGCCAGACTGGGTGGGAAAACTGATGGCATTGTTTAGCAACTGAAATAAAAAGTCCATTTTAGGATATGATTTTAAAAATAAACTTTTAAGGGCTATATGTGGTATTATTATTAATGTCTTGGTTTTGACATGTGTGTTTGACACACAGCTGTTTTAAAACAAGTCCAGTGTTGCATGAAAGCTTGTCTTGTCCATTTCTGTGATTTAGGAATTTTCCTTTTTTGAAGATAAACACATTTCATAAAACACAGTCCTATTTAAATTCCTTTTTCTTTTTGCAGCAGATGGAATGCAAGTAAAACCAGAAAAGATAAGATCTTCTCTGAAGAATGTAAAAAAAGATATAGGAAAACCAGAGAAACTTAAATATAAGCCACTTACTGGGAAGGTGTTTTACCTCGATATTCCATCAAATGTGATCTCTGAAAAAATAGGGAAGGACCTCAAAGAGCTGGGAGGGGTAAGCTAATGAGCAGAGACCTTTATGAAGCTAGAAGAAAATCTGCTCATGTAGAATGCCTTTTCTGTGTTCTTTGTGACTGCATTTTAATGTTATTTGTATTTTATATGTGACGGGATTTTATTTTTTTATGTTTGTCTTAATGTTTAATACAAACAATTAGCTTATCAACAAACTGTGCTTTTTTGCTAGAAGCTGCTTTGCTAATTGTAAAAAAAGTCTTTTATTATAAACGTTGGTTTTCAGTTGATTATTCATTTGCTTAAAATTTTATCCAAATTTAATAAGTTTCATTGTTAGAGGTGATTTTTTTTTTTCTGCTGCTTCTGACTATATTGACAGATTCACATGTTACAACTAAAGTTGTTCAGCTGAACCTGAAAGAGATTAGGGGAAGTGTTTTGTATATGCTTCCTGAAAGTCAGTAGGTTCAGTAAGTACTTTCTGCACAGAGTATGTTAATGAGTATTTTTAAATACTCTTATTTAAATCGTAAATTTTAAAAGCATCTTCATACCTTTTTTTTTTCCTAGTTCTCTCTTCTCTGTGGAAGAAACACTTTGATACAAGCAAGTAGAGGGTATCATAGTAACAGAGAAGCAATGCAATTGCTTAATCGACTTTAAAGTTGAATATTTTGAATTAGTGTAGGGGAATCTTGGTGGTTAAAGTATTAAACACCCTTTAACCACAGAAGCATAAGGGATCTGCTTAAATTGTTAGCTATTTTAAGTGTTGCTTTGGCAAAACTTCTGTGAGCTCAGAGAAGTACTGAGCATTTTTGTGAAACTGATGCTTGTAAATCAAGATGCTGTCTGAAATTATCATAGAGGCAAGGAATAATAACAACATAGTTTCAAGTTAAATGCATCTCTTTACATTTAGCATTAAACGAGTGTATGCTGTCTCTTGTCCTTTCTCTCTAAAACAGAATTTTAGGAATTCATATTTGAAAGGTCAGGTTGCAAATCAAAGACTGAAAAGGAAGTTTTTCTGTTTTGGTTTGAGGAGTGCATCTAAATCTGAGGTGCCCTGCACCCTCGTGCTCAAGTACTACATGTGTTTCCTTGTTCCTTGTGTGGAGTGCACTCAAAAGTGCCTCTCCCTGTTTGTGCCATTTCTGTAAAAGGTACAGAGCAGAATCGGAAGGCACAGTTTCAGGCTTGCTGCCTGTGCCATTTGTGCTTCCCATACTGAGTAGTGGAGGAAAGGAAAGCTTTTTAAGCTACATAAACTGGCAAGAAGTAACAAGGCAAATAGAGCTGATAATCACACAATGGTTGGTAACAGAAGGAGCAAAATGGAAGAGAATAAGTATAGGATAACTACATATTTTGTCTTTCTGAGTATGAAAATACTATGAATCTACTGAAGTCTTCTACATTTATGAGAAGAGTTATGAATACTGTAGATGTGAAACATGGTAACTATCCTAAAATTTTAATTTTTCTGCTGGCTCTAAACTCAGCAAATGTATATCTTCTTGCAAAGTGTACACATGCCTTTTGGTTTATCTGAACACTTGTATTGAATTTTTGTTACATAAAATATCTAAACCGTGATTTTCCTTGAATTATTCCGTTATTTCTCAATGCAGTGTTTGAATTCTTCCATTTGGAAAGTATTGCAGCTAGATAGATGAAAGAACGATAATAATCAAAACAAAGCAAAGCTCTTATGATAGAGATTACAAAATTAAGAAATTGAAATTAGAATTTGTGACTGGTAAGAGGCTATTAAAGCTCAATTGTGGTTGTTATCCCGATCTTTAGAAAATATCTTCTTGTTAATTCAATGTATTTGACTTAATTATTTTAGAAGTTTTGTCACTTTTCTTTAAAGTATTTAATGTAAAATTGAGTACTAATTTATTGTCCTGAAATAATTACTTGCTTTATGTCTTTATCTTTAGAGAGTGGAGAGCTTTCTTAGTAAAGATATCAGCTATCTGGTATCTAATAAAAAGGAAGCAAAATTTGCACCAACTCTTGGTCAGATTTCTCCTGTTCCGAGCCCAGAATCTGCACGTAATGGAGGAAATAGTTCACCTCATCCTAGCAACCGAAAAGATCGACGTGATTCAAGTTCATTTAAAATAGTAGATACAGTAAGTTTCTTAGTAACGATACTGCAAATCAGGTACAACCTATGGGATATGCTCTTACAGTTTTTCTCCTATTTTGTTTCCGAAAGATCACAACAGTTTGTTGTATGAATAAGGTTTTGGGGCTTTTTATTTTATTTTTTTTAACAGGTCAATCATACTTTTAAACTAGTTCAGGCTAACTTGTTAAACTTAACTAACTCAAACTAATTAAGCAAAGTTTCAAAAACTAATTAATAAAAGGAACCTTTCCTGCAAAGAAGCAGACTACACTAAAATCTGTTTTAATACAGTATGCCTGACTTATAATTAACCATTGACATTGTTATGTTTGACAGCTGGATCAGTATGGATAGGCTTACGCTGGCGTCCAGTGGCTCCTGTTGCATTAGCAGCACAGCCTATTAATATCTGGCTGCTGTGATGTTGTTAATGCAGATATCTACAGAAGTACTCTTTGATAGCAGTTCAAGGAAATAATTAACTTAATATTCATAAAGTTATGGTTTTTTTCTGAGCTCTTTTTAAGAGGATAACATTAATTACGGCAGTTAGTATCTGAATTTGTGCAGGTTTACGTGAAGTTTGTAACGTGTGCAAGTCTTGCCTCCTTTCAAAATACAGCGTGAAATGATTAGCTGTACTATGTACATGGTACTTACTTAGAAACGTGACTGTGGGCCAGTCTGTGGACTGGTCTTTGCATTGCATAGGTGTGATCGCCTCATCTGGGAAATAACCTGGATAGGTAAAGGCATGCTCATTATGAACAAGCAGCATACAGTACAAAAGGAGATGCACCGGTGATATAAAAGGGGGGGATAAGACAGAGGCTATGGTGGTCTTCCTGACTGTTAGCTTAATTTGGCACAAGTCCAGCTGATGAAATCTCATTTTTTGGCATGTGCCACTGGCTAATTATTCCCACCATCTTTTTTGTTCCAGCACTGACATTGCTTCAGCCATGCAGTGACCTGCTTTGGCTGAAAATAACTACTTGTTGGTTGGTTTTTTTCTTTTTTTTTTTTTTTTTTTTTTTGGGGGGGGGGGGTGTTGGGTGGTTTGTTTTGTTTTGTTTTGTTTTCCCCCAGATTGTATTAACCCGAACCTTGTGGGGAAGATGTGAATTAATGAAAAAGAGAACTACAATAAAAAAAAGACTGTCATAGCTAAAATAGGTATTTGTTAGCAATGGTGTAAATTGTTTTACCTTTTGTTTTTTTGAAATGAGCTCTAACTTGCTACAAATGTGTTTCTGTTTTAATATAGGTACGTATGAGCAGAGGAAAATCCTTAGTTGAAAAAGCAATCAAAGAGCAGGTGAGTCAAGTAATCGAGGAGTTTGTGCTTGAGAAACTTTCCTTTTCTCGAAAACAAGTAGTAGTAAGAGTGGTCTTAGAGGTGTCAGAGAGAATTCCGTCACGGAATGCTCAGACAGAAGTCAAGGGACTATCCTAAATAAAACTGTCAGGTCACGCTTTCTGCCTGAAGAATTGAAAGTCTGTGGAGTCTTAGCTAGAATTTGAGAGGTGCTTATGAATTAAAGTAAATGTATAAATTCACTGTCTTCAAATCTTAGTTACTACAAAATGCGACAATAGAGAACAGTTTTGACTTTATCAAAGGTTAAATACAGTCTTTTGATGGTGAAGTGCTGTGACATGGAGATGGAAAAATCAGTTGAGGAGAATGATAGTCTTTTGGCAAGGAGCAAAGCATCTGCGATTTGATCTCAGCTTTCATATTACATGTTGTAATATATTTTAAATTATTTTACATAATCTACCATATATTGCTTAAAATTGTTAATATAATTAATTGTTTGCAGGACTTAATCCCCTCTGGTAGTATACTATCCAATGCTTTGAGTTGGGGAGTGAAGGTACTTCATATTGATGGTAAGTATTTTTGTTTGATGAAGCCTAACTTGCACTTATTACATTCACTTATTCTTTTGATGAATTCAAAATATTAAAAATAACAAATTACTTCAAACATACAAAAATAAACTCAGCTAGCTGAGTATAGTTCTCCTTCTTTTTGCCAGATGTTAAGAATTACATTGAACAAAAGAAAAAGGAGCTCTACCTAACCAAAAGAGCAGGCAGTTCTTTTAAAGATGTGGTAAGTGGTTCTTTGCCATTTGTGCAAATGCTTCGTTAACTGTGAAAATGTTTCATTAACTGAGAAAACATGGGTGTACTAAATACTACCTACTGTGAAGCTTACAGATTTTATTTTTATAAAGTCTTGCTCGCGTTCAGTTTTTCACAGACAAGTGTGTTTTATGAATTGATTTAAAAAACATCTTTGAAAAATAGAAAGTATTAGCTATACATTTCAGCATTATTAAAAAATAAATTCCATAGTAGCATTGATTAAATAATGTGTAGCTCTTTGCTCTTGCAAAGGATATCTGAGAATCAGAACTGAACTGTCTGAAATTTCCATTCTGCCTGCCTCAAAAATAATAAATAATTAAAAAAAAATCGTAATGCTTAAGTTGCCTTGTACAATTTTTCCTATGACACGGTGATTAGAAACCCTTTCCTTTTGATGGACTATTTTGAAGAATCACAGTTATGTTTCCTGAAGAAGCTGTCTCTAGGGACTAGTGTCAGTTGCTCAATTCTGCATCTTTTCTTTCCTTGTCTGTTAAAGAACTAGCATAATGCATCTTTCAGCTATTTTGCTATAATGTGCAGTTGGCATGTGAAAATCTCAATTTCTCCATATTTTAGTGTATGATATAGCAAGACACTGAAACTGTTTTAGCTGCTTGTGCGCTCCTTCTGCAGTTGCTCTGTAACGTAGATTAAACGCATGAAGTTGTACAATTATCTAGTCTAGGCAAAGGGCTGGTATAAGTAAATGGAAACGTACCATCTAGTGGATGTGATGTTGGTTTTGAATGCAATATTGGCTAATTATTGAGGCCACATGAAATGCTCTGCTAAGTCATCAGTGCTCGTGGATAGCAAGATGGGGTGTTTTTGCAAGTAGTGTAAAATATGAGTTTGTACCTTTACCAGAATGAATTATAGCTAGCAGTTGATGCTTGGATGTAGACTCTACTCTTTTCTGAAGAAAAAATACTCCTTCTAATCAAATTAGAAGAATTGTTTTAATTGGAGGATGTTGCTATCTGCACATTTTGGCAATTTTTTACAGCTTGTACTTAATTAGCATTTATATGATGCTGTAAAAACATTGTCCGTATTTAAGAATAAGCTTTCAACCATGGCAAGGTATTTTGGGGGAGAAGAGAGAGTAAGTGAATAAATTTACCTGTGTGGAGTTTTTGTTTGGTTTTGGCTTTAGGAAAAATAAGTTGAAATATCTCAAGGAGAACACTTTTTTTTTTTTTTTCAGTGTAGAAATAAATATTTCTTTGTGAAACGTCACCATATTTCTGAAGTACTAATGAGCTTAGTTTCCTGCAAAATTTATCATAACTGTGTATGAAGTCATGAGTAACACAGGGAGACCCTCATAACTTAAAATTAGCTGTAGCTAAATATTTAGTAAAATGCAGAATAATATTCACGTGGATTTTATATCTTCTCTCTTTTTTTCAATAGGGAAAACAGGTTACTGCTCTGAAGTCAAGAAGTAAGTATTTCAGTATTTGTAGAGTGTTTTTTGTTTTGCCTTGTGTTCTGAGCTCTTAAAAACGTACTACAGTTCTCATCTGGTCGTGTGCTGCTGTTATTCTAATTTTTATGTAAAGAAACTTCATGTGAATCAAGAATGTGTCAAAACACATATATGAGGATTCTAAAGTAATGTCTGCTTATTTATTCAGCCACTGGAGTAGCTTTCTGAATTAAGAAAAATATTTCTTAATTTCCTTTTCTCCCCCTTGAGCAGGTAGACTGAAAAATCCATTTGTCAAGGTGGAAGATAGAAGTCGGTAAGTGTTCTCTTCATGCGTTCAATAATGTGGTTCTCAAACTGTGTGATTGAGAAACATTTTGTATGCCTTGAGGAAGTGGCATTCAGATTTCAATTTCCTTCACCTTCCTGACTTCAGACGCCAGGCATGCTGTCCTCTTATAATACAATACACATTTTTTGTCTCTCATGCTCTGGGTTGGTATCTGTGATTAGCCACCGAACGAGATTGAGCAGGTAGTAGTATAGTAAGGAATATTTGTAATAAGTAATGGAAGTGGAAAGTTAATATGTAGGTCCAGTTTGTATTGGGTTCTTTGGGTTACTTTCTGCCATATGAATGAAAAGGAAACCTGGAAGCTTTGAACTTTGACATCCTATAGCCCAAAAGGCCAGTAAAACTTCATATACTAAATTCCAGTCCTGCAGTCCCAACTCAATGATGTGAATCTCCTGCAGAGACTGTTTAGATGTAAGGAAAGGGAAGTTGTTACAGTTAAAATCATCCCTTGTAGTTATGATTGAACAGGAAATTAAAACCTTTCTTTTTAAGAGGAGAAAAAACAAAACTATTAATCTGATTTCAATATCCACACTAGCATGAAATCTGATATTTTCAGCCTTTAAAATTTTCACTTCTTTCTAGTCCTGTAACTGCTCAGACTTGGGTGTGTAAGGAAATATCAGTTTGTCAGAAGTTGAGACAACAAGAAATTATTAAAAAGTGCAGTTCTGCACAGCATGTTTTGCACCGTTATATTCTTAACTAACTTCTGCTTTATGATGATGTTTATAAGCTCGAAATTCTTTGACCTGATTTCTTTGACACTTTCCTCAGTTAAAAAAAGAGACCTAAACCTGGCCTAACATTGTGAGTTGGTGTAATAGGTGTGAGGGACATGAGGATAGTGGGGAGAATTGGACACAGTTGTAAGTACAAGAAATTCATATCTAAGTATGTGTGAATTTGACTTCTGAATGTAGCTGTGTACCAAACCCTGAAACTCTTTTAAATGTTTATGTAACATAAACAATGTTTTTTAATGTTTAAATGTTTATGCAACATAAGTAACAGTTCAGAAGTCGGACAAGATGCTTAGCTGTCCCTGGTATGTTTTGCAGATGTGCTCTTTTTCTTCTGCCTGGGTAGCTCATAATAGTAATGTGGGGAAAAAAATGAGACTGAACTCTGGCATCAGCATTTCAGTCCAATGATTCAGTATGTGAACTTTGGAATGCCCTATTTCACTGTTTGTGACAAGCTGTGGGATAACACATCAGGGTTAGAGGGACGGGGTGCTAGTAAGGGCCTTCAGCCTGTTGCCCTGAGGCATGCTGTGGACACTGCATTGCAGTCAAAGTCTTACAGAAACAAGTCTTTCCTCAGGGCCTCTTGAGGTAGTCAGAGTCCACAGGGAAACACCTGTGAAACACCTCAAGGAGTGTTCCTCTAAGAAGGTGACACAGCCAACAGCCCAGCTGAAGTGCCTCTACACAAACGCATGCAGTGTGGGCAACAAACAGAAGGAGCTGGAAGCTACTGTGCTGCTGGAAAGCTATGACGTAGTGGCCATTACTGAAACCTGGTGGGATGAATCCTATGACTGGAGTGTGGCTGTTGATGGATACAAGCTGTTCAGAAGGGACAGGCAAGGAAGGAGGAGCGAAGGCGTTGCCTTCTATGTCAAGGAATGGATAGAGTTGGAAGAGATGTTCCTAAAGAATAGCCAAGAGGAAGTCAAAAGCTTATGGGTACGAATTAGAGACCGAGGCAACAAGGGGAACCTTGTGGTTGGTGTGTACTACAGGCTGCCTGATCAAGGGGAGCCTACTGATGAAGCCTTCTCACTCCAGCTACAGGAGGCAACATGCTCAAAGGCTCTCATCCTGCTGGGGGATTTCAGCCACCCCGACATCTGCTGGAAAAGTAACATGGTGAGCCGTAGGCAATCCAGGAAGTTCCTGGAGTTCCTCGACGATAACTTCCTAAGATAGGAAATAGACAGCCCTACCCGAGGGGATGCAATACTGGACCTGATAGTCACCAGTGCAAGTGAGCTCATCAGGGATGTCAAGATCAGAGGCAGCCTGGGCTGCAGTGATCATGCCCTGGTGGAATTCACAGTCCTAAGGGATATGTGACAGACAAGTCAGGACCCTGAATTTTAGGAAAGCAAACTTCCAGCTCTTCAAGGAGTTAGTCAAAAAGACCCCCTGGGGAACGGTCCTCAGGGACAAGGGGAAAGAACAGAGCTGGCAGATCTTTAAGGACACTTTCCACAGAGCACAAGAGCTCTCGATCCCCAGGTGTCAGAAATCAAGAAAGAAAGGGAAGAGACCAGCATGGCTGAGTCACGACCTGCTGGTCAAACTACAAGTCAAGAAGGAACTGCACAAGCTTTTCAAGCAGGATCAGGTATCCTGGGAAGAGTATAGGGAGGCTGCCTGGTTACGTAGGGACAAGGTCAGGAAGGCCAAGGCGTGGCTGGAGCTGAACAGGTCCTGAGGGAACTGGCAGATGAAGTTGCCAAGCCACTCTGCCATGACTTTTCAAATACAATGTAGTCTGATGAAATTCCCACTGACTGGAAAAGGGGAAGCATAACCCCCGTTTTCAAAAAGGGAAAAAAGGAAGACCCGGGGAACTACAGGCCGGTCAGTCTCAGCTCTGTGCCTGGCAAGATCATGGAGCAGATTCTCCTGGAATCTCTGCTAAGGCACATGGAAAATAAGGAGGTGATTGGTGACAGCCAACATGGCTTCACCAAGGGCAAGTCATGCCTGACAAATTTGGTGGCCTTTTACAATATTGCCACAGCATTGGTAGACAAGGGCAGAGCACCAGGCGTCATCTACCTGGACTTACTGCAAAGCGTTTGATACTTTCCCACATGACATCCTGGTCTCTAAATAGGAGAGACACGGATGTGATGGATGGACCACTCGGTGGATCAGGAACTGGCTGGATGGCCGCACTCAAAGGGTAGTGGTCAATGGCTCAGTGTCCAAGTGGAAGCCAGTGACGAGTGGCGTTCCTTGGGGGTCAGTACTGGGACCAGCGCTGTTCAACATCTTTGTCAGCGACATGGACAGTGGGATTGAGTGCACCCTCAGCAAGTTTGTCGACGACATCAAGCTGTGTGGCGCAGTTGATGGGCTGGAGGGAAGGGATGCCATCCAGAGGGACCTGGACAGGCTTGAGAGGTGTGCCTATGTGAACCTCATGAAGTTCAACCAGGCCAGGTGCAAGGTCCTGCACCTGGGTCACAGCAATCCCAAGCACAAATACAGGTTGGGCAGAGAATGGCTGGAGAGTAGCCCTGAGGAGAAGGACTTGGGAGTATTGGTGGATGAGAAGCTCAACATGAGCCGGCAATGTGCACTGGCAGCCCAGAAAGCCAACTGCATCCTGGGCTGCATCAAAAGAAGTGTGGCCAGCAGGGCAAGGGAGGTGATTCTACCCCTCTGCTCTGATCTGGTGAGACCCCACCTGGAGTACTGTGTCCAGCTTTGGAGTCCTCAACACAGGAAGGACATGGACCTGTTGGACCGGGTCCAGCAGAGGGCCACGAAGATGATCAGAGGAATAGAGCACCTCCCCTATGAAGACAGACTGAGGGAGTTGGGGTTGTTCAGCCTGGAGAAGAGAAGGCTCCGGGGACACCTTATAGCAGCCTTCCAGTACCTGAAGGGGGCTAAAGGAGAGATGAGGAGGGACTCTTTATCAAGGAGTATAGTGATAGGACCAGGGGTAATGGTTTTAAACTGAAAGAGGGAAGATTTAGATTAGATACTAGAAAGAAATTCTTTCCTGTGAGGGTGGTGAGACACTGGAACAGGTTGCCCAGGGAAGTTGTGGATGCCCCATCCCTGGAGGTGTTCAAGGCCAGGCTGGATGGGGCTTTGAGCAACCTGGTCTGGTGGGAGGTGTCCCTGCCCAGGGCAGGAGGGTTGGAACTCAATGATCTTTAAGGTCCCTTCCAACCCCAACCATTCTATGAACTATCTTTCTGGAAAACGAAAAGGTCAGGGTTTATATTTTGAATGGTGATGTGATTAAAATTTTTCAAAAAGGAAGAAAATGGTAACATGGGAAAAAAATGTAATGCATTGGATGTTAGGAACTGCTATTTCTATTTCTCGGGAACACAGGTGCACCATAATCCAAATTCTTTTTTTTATTGGTTACCCAACTCTCAACAATAAATAGGCATGAAGGTCATACTCCAGGGAATGTGTAAAACTGCTGTGGAAACTCAAGGCAAATCTATCTTGAGAAAGTACCAAGTTTATATAAAGGAAGGAATGAATGAAGGAAGGAATTTATCTGGTTAGCATTCTGTCCACGTTATATGAAAAAGAGAAACACTTTTCAAGATGTTTGACCTGATTGGAGTTTGTGCTATAAACTCCTTTTTCCACTTCTCATGGTTTTAATGCAGTTGTTTTGTCTAATACAGCCACTACCGACCGTTTTATCTGCAGCTACCCAGTTTTCCAGTCCTGAACTACTGTGTTCCAAAACCATATAGTCCATTTGAGGTGGATAAGAAGCATCCTTCTAGTCAAAAGCAAACTCAGTCTAAGCAAAGGTTTGTTGAAAACTTAACTTTTTGAGGTGTGGATAGAAGAGAGGGTGGTTCTCTGAAGTAATTCTAAAGTAACTGCTTTCTAAAAGAAGTGATCCGTTTCTAATTTTGTGTGATATTTAATACTAATATTCATGTCTCAGCTGATGTATTTGCTGCACTGTAACTGTCGGTGTCTGTCAATCTTTCTGTACCCTCTTTCTCCTATCTTTAGTCCTTTTTTTGGACATACAGCTGCATACATGAAAAAATGTGGCCTCCTTCTGTCACTTCCTTTCTGCCACTGGTTTCTTCTTTGTCCTCATCTTGGATACCATCCAGTAAGTATTTTATAGGAAGTGGATTTCTTCAGACTTCTTTTGATATTTGTCAGTAGAATGCTTAAGTAGGCAGTTAAAAGTTTTTAAAGGTTATATTCAGTCACAGTGAAAAAATCATTGTTGATAAAGAGAGCACGTTGTTGATAAAGTCTAATTTATAGAAATTAGACTCTGCAAATACTGCTTCAACTCCCCAGAGAAGAAAAGTGGATGCCATCTGCCCCGTAGAATTGCAGTTGGTCTTGCAGCACGTGTTTATATGATCGGTTTTGGCATTTAGGCTCTATTGGAGCATTCCAGGTGTAGATAGGACTTTTAGTAAATCAATTTTATGATTTGAAACTACCTAGGAGTCTTAATAACCTGGTTTTTTGATGAATCAAACTGTTGTTTTGAATTTCTTCTACCCAGTGTATCTGGAGTATTAATGATTCTTTCATTGACTTCTAAAATTGATAAAAAGTATTTAGGTGAAAGGTAGCTTTGCTATATGTGGAACTTTCAGTATCTAGTAACTTTTGCTGCTTTTCAGTCTTCAGGGTGTAAGACTAATTTAGGTTTGATACTTGTTTTCTTCATAAAATAGCTTCTTCACTGTTGGAGGTCTTCAGCTGAGGTTGCCATGATGAATTTTATTTTTTATTTTTTTAATTGCAATGAATGTAGCAGTAAGAAAAAGCAAAGGAACTATAATACAGCAGTAACTCTTGCAAACAATAAGACAATTTCTAATGCTGCCTCTTTAGAGGGGCCTAGAAATGCCCATTCTTTTTAAAGCATTATAAAAAAAGAGGGGGGGGGAGGCAATATACTTTTCATGTGTATGTATTAAGGAATATTATATATTAAAAATTTCGGGAGTTATGTTTGAATGAATATTCCTATTTAATGTTTCAGACTGGCACATGCCAAAGAGATACTTAGGTAGGAGATTATTTCATACTCAGCAGGTGAATGTGAGGAATGTCAGTTTCGGGAAAGAGAAAGGGGAGCATTTGCTTGTTCTGTCTTTATTTGGGAAAAAAACTTGTTGAAACTAAGTTGTCAGCTCTACTTGCTTCTGCATCAGGTAAGACCAGCAGACATTATTCAATCTTCAGATGGTAAATGCTGTTGCTAATATCCCACTTTACTGGTTTATTGTGATTTTTACAGTTCTGAAGAGGGGAAATGAAAAGGCTAGTATAAAAGTAGGTAGGTGGAGCCTCTCCTGTGGAACCCAGCAAACGCTGGGGCAGCTGTTTCCAATTTGGACTTGTGTACACCTATTATACTGAGCAATACATTGCTATGCTTTGTAAGTTAGAGATTTTTTCAGGACAGGTTTATTGCTGTGAAGTCCCAAGTACACATCTATGGAGAGACTCGGTAAAGTCTGTCAGAATGATTTTTGGCTAGACAGGGAGATGGCACTATTTACTCTGAAATAAATGGGAAGTAGAGATTGACGGTTTTGCTTTATCGCTAGCGTATCGTCCTTAGGTGGTTTAGTAGTGAGTTGCAGCAAACTAGCTCTCCCCAGATGAGGACTCTGAAGGTCGTGGAGGCAGCTATTGAAAGCCTCTTCTTATTTTAATCTCCAGGAAGAACTTGAGGTTCATTTTCTCGCATTTCCACTTAGCCTGTACCTAGAAAAACAGGACAAAATGGCATTTGGTCAGCATATTCAAAAGATACATATAACCAACAAATACAACTGTTCTTCACTTTTACCAAAGAATTAGAGTTCATCTGTTAGACCAAGTGGTTTTGCTGCCTGTTTTCTTAGCATCAGAAATACTGACAGTCAATGAGATGTTAGAAGATTTTTTTCTTGTTTTCTAGTTTTGATTTTATCAAATCTTTTACAGCTCTGTACAAAGATTTCAGTATATTCTTTCATTTTGTTTAGTGATTTTTGCGTTGTTTATTTTGAGTCAGTGATAGTAGTACATCTGTACTAGCCTGGATGCTTTATGCTTACATGTGGTTCCATTGGGTCTGCCTGTCTTGTTGCAGTAAATCTTTTTTTTTTAATTAATGCATATTTTTTTCTCTTTGTTTTTCCTTAGCATTGACTAACATTATGTGAATAGTTTGAGAGGAAATAGGTGGGGGAATAAGAACAAACATATTGTGAGAGGCAAGTATAGAGCTCAGCTCCATATTGGAGACTCATTAATACAACTTTTCTGTTAACAGAAACAAAATAAATAGTGACAAGGACTGCGGAACTCCTGTTCAGCTCCTGCAGAAGGAAAAAAAAAAGAGAGGATATTGTGAATGTTGTGGGAAGAAATATGAAGATCTGCAAACAGTATGTGAAATGTCAAGTATATGCTTTGATGCAGTCATATCTCTTAAGTGTGGTATCAACAATGGTTTCTACTTGCTACTTTAATGTATTTTTTGTCTTAAAAGATTTCTGAATATATCTCCTAAAAAGCAGCAAGTGGGTATTTTTTTTCCCTTGTAGGTTTTAATTCTTGATTGCTGCCTCTATGGTAGCTGAAGACACTAACAGCTCATGTCTCAGAGACATTGGCAATAAATTAATGATACGGAGCAGTAAGTAAATATCATACTGTTGGCTTGTATATTCATGGCTGTAGCATTAAATGTTTCATGCTTTTTCTTTAATTCCAGCATCTTGAAAGTGAACAGCACCGAAATTTTGCACAAAGCACACAGTATCAAGTTGTTGATGATATAATTTCAAAGTTTGTTTATGAGTTTGTTGAATACAAAGATGATGCAAAAAAAATAAAAAGGTAAGTTACTTTTTTACCTAAATTTGAAAGTCTCTGAGCTAAGACCTTGAACAGAAAGATACTTAGTTTTGAAATTCTGGATCTGGTACGGAATAAATTCATTTTTTCAGCCTGAAATAAATCACTGAAATTTGCAATGAAGTTTTACCTGGCAAATCAGTTCTATGAAACATAAATTAGGAAAAAATAAATACATAGAAGTGTAGATGGCATCACAGGAAAATGAGACTGAAAGGAATTGCCAAAAGTTGTGCTACCTGTCCTTCAGCTTCAGAAAAGCAGTATCTACTCTACTAAAAAGTTGCTGACAGAAGGACAGCACTGTCTGGGCATTTTGCTCTAAAAACTTTCTGATGTTCTTAGTAGCCCAAGAACAGCGAATTAACCTCCTTGGTTAATCTGATCTCCTTACTAGTGGAAAAACTTTTCCTAGTCTAATCTAGATCTTCCTATCTGTACTCTAAGCCTCTTTGCTTCTGTCCTGCCTGTGCTGGACAAAGAAAGCAGATTTTCCTTTCTTCTTCATCGCTCAAAAGCTTAAATGGGAGAGAAGGACTTATTTCACATCTTGGACTGAAGGCATCAGTGTCTTCATTACTTGGAATAGTAATTCAATTCGTTTTTTAGGAAATGAGTCAGGAGATAAGGAATAACTTTCTAATTTCTTTTTAAAAAAAGGATTGAATAAATAAAGATATTCTTAGTGAAATAAAAGGAAATGCAAATAGAGTCAAACAACTCATATCCTAATGAAGGCAAGCCTTTATTCCTGTTGTCAAGAAAAGCATATATAATTATGCTACTTTTGTGTGTATATATCATAGAATATTTGTAAGTATTTATAGTCATTATGTTACACTCATTGCCTTCTTTTGTTCTTAATACCACTGTTAATTGAGATTTACTGAAATACTAGACTGCTTCATGTATTTTTAAAAAAAAATTATGAGCTATAGGAATCAATAAGAAAACATCAAATTTAAATAAGGCATTCTTGTTCCTGTAGAAATAGTGTGTTGCTACCCTAAATAGCCTTCCTTTAAATGTAAAAAAAAAAAACATTCTTTGTCAGTTCAGTTGCTTTTCTAGAATCAGTTACATATGGAGTTACGTTACCCATATTTCTTTCAAGTGCTTGTTAATAATTTTAAACAATTTCATTCTAGGACAAAATGTAGTACAGGATATTTTTCTCCTATGATTGGAAAGATAACTAGACCAGGTGAGCTGAAAGAACGACTGAAAAAGCAACGCGTTTCACTGAAAAGTTATTTGTGGAAGGATCCGGCAATGCGGGCACTCAGGCTGGATCGGCAGCCTGCAGAAGTACAACCAAATTGTGTGCCAATACCTGCCCCTGTTGCTGGATCTGCCTGTTCAGTTCTTTATTGTCACCTGTCACAACCTTCAGAACTAAGAAGTAAGTTCAGAAATAATGATGAAAATATTAAAACTGATTGCTTCTGTGCTGCGAACTTAAAAGAGACTGCTGTATCGTCAAATTTCATACAACCACCCCCTCAGAAAGGTGACAAGGCATGCGCCGAGAACTCGTCTCAAGCTTATGAGCCATTCAGTAAAGAAATACTGGAAGCAGAAGTAAATAAAAAGAATATACAGTGTTTTCAGGAAGGCATGCATACATATTCTCATACACAAGTTACAGATTTTGGTGAAAAAGACAAAAACCTATCACAGCCAAAACGAAAATTAAATAATGCAGTGGTTTTACCAGCGAAGAGTTTGAAAAAAACAGATGCCAATCCTACGTTTGTCAAGAAACATCGTGATTTAGGTGATAAGCATCAGCAGATGCAGCACAGTGTCATTCTGGAGGCTGAGGTGTCTGATACTGCTGTAAACAAAGAACTTAATGAATTGGCTGCCAGCGCTGCCCAGAGTTCACCATCGGGAAAGCTGCGGAGGAAAGTGAAGCTTTACTTGGGAAAAAATAAAAGAGAAGCCCAGAAACAGAATATGGAGTTATGCGTAAAGTCTACAGATGGACTGTCTGTGCCTGAAGAGAAGAGAAGTTCTTGTAGCTCACCAGCTCAGGCCCTACTGGAATTATTTCAGTCAAGTGAAATAAACTCAGAATTTGGAGGTTTTTCAGGTTATACTGAGACCAAAGGTTCAACGAGCATAAAAGATATATGGGAAGGGCCGAATACAAATATTATGTGGTCATTATTTTCCTCTTCATCCTCATCCCCATTTGTTGGATTTTAATGCTGCTTTATTTAATGTAATGATTTTCAAATAAACTTGAAAATTTAAGATTTTATTCATGGAAACTTTAATTGCTGTATTCTGTGTACAGATGGTTTTCAAGTTTTTAATGCAAAAACTTCTGTGTATGTAAATATGAAAAATCAGACTAAGGTGGTGTTTTGGTTTTCTTTTTTTAAAGGTACTGCTTTATCACAGCTGGTAAAAGACTCTGACCCCAGATTTGGGGTTTAATTAATTGCTAGGCAACCAATTAGCATGATGTAGCTGCATTTGGATAGAATAATTTTCTTTAAGCACAGATTACGGTACATTCTAAGTAACCACATTATAAATAAGTGGATGTTCCATTGTAAATAAGGCAGGCTGTTGCTTACAGACTACTGCTGGTTTGTGGAGAGGTGGTCACTTCCCTTCCTGTTCCTTCTGCTACTGCTTTATTAATGCAAAAAATACATGCTTTCCTAAAATTTCTTCTGCTGAAATTGTATCAAGGAACTTATGTAATCACAAAGAAACAGGCCTAGGAAAGCATATATTTTATTTTTTGGCTACTCTGTCATAATTTATTTTTAGCCTAAAAGTAGCTGCGTTGTGTATTTCAGCCAACAGGAAGCAGTAGATGTATACTTGTAATTTTTCTTTAAAAAAATCCCAAATACAACAACAACAGCAACGGAGCAACAACAACAGCAAAACAGCCAATAGATTTCTGATTGACCTGGGTAAGTTGTTTGATTTTTCTTTCAGAGTAGCCAGCCTGCCTGACTGTCTTGCTCGGAGTGAAAGACACGAGTGAAAGTTGGGAAGACTTTTTTTAATACTTCAAATCTTTACTGGAGCCGATCTCTTTCAGAATTTCCGTAACTGTCAGAGAATGCAGGGCATGACTATAGAATTCCAGTGGAGGTAATTGCAAAGCTTTATTAATAAATGTAAGTGCCTTAAAGTCATACGAGAGATCTAAACCAGCAGAAATTACTCTTATTAATTTTTTCATAAATTATTTGTTTGCGTTTTTCTCTCTTGCTTATTTAATATTTTCAAACCTGCTCTGTCAGTGTTGTTGCGGTCGGATGCTCTCAGTCACTGCACGCTGCCGCTTGTCCTTTCTGCCGGGGGCAAATAAACCCTGGTGTGCAGGAATGGGTGAGGAAAAAAAAAAGACATCAAATTAACTTTCTTTATAGAGTGTGTGAATTGGAAGCTTAATGATGAAAGTAGCTGCTTAGGGCATTGCTGTCACCTTAAAGGTGATGTCCCTTGTCCCACTATGTAATTGCCTGGACGGTCTGGTAAGAACTGGTTTTGGTCCCTCCATCTTGCTGGTCACTTCTGGTGTCATTTAGAGTTTCTTCTGATCCGGATTCACATCAAGAAAATTATATGGAAAGTCATTGCAGAAATGAGCAAAATTAACATTTAAAAAAGGAGTCGAGTATCTATGCCTATACATATTTTGCATTAATTTACCAATATGTAGTGTTTTAGGAAAGGGGTTTTAAAGTAGAACATCGAAGCAATTACTTTGTTCTTCATGTTGGGTGACGCTTTAATGAGGGAAGGATTGATCTCTGATTCAAGGAACGCAATCTGTTTTAGGAAGAAGCGCTTGTCTGTCTTGAGAACTTATTTTTGTTTGTGTTTTGGTTTGGAATTTTTTTTGGTTTTCTTTTGGTTCAGTTCTAAAGTCAAGTCTAAGAAAAACTAGCATTTTCTCCCTGGCACATTGCAAGGATCTGTCCGTAAGGAGCTCTTGCGGGCGTCTCCGCCCTCGCGTCCCCGAGACTCTCTTCTTAGTCAGTGCGGTGGCCTCCATCCGGCTGGAATGTGTTTGTGTGTTTATTTAGATATATGAAGATTTTTGCAATAGTTCTATGTTAAGGGGAGAGGTAGGTGACATTAGTAAAACTGCTCATCGGGTAACCGATGTGTATTTTAGTCCTGCAGGTTTTGGGGGGGGGTGATGGGTCACGTTAGCACGTACTCGGAGTCCCCTTCCTATGGAGCATGTTCAGGTACCACAGCAAGCCCATTAACTATTTCTGAAACATTTATTCAGCATGTTGGGTGCAATTTTCATGCATTTATTATCTTTCAAGCTTGTTTTTTTTTTAAAAAAAAAAGTTTTACAAAAAATGTAAAAGGAATTATATTACTATTTGAAAAAATAATTTTAATTGGAAGGCTAGTTATTAGAACATTTTTCCATCTCTCTGACTTCCTCCCGGAGAAGAGAATGAGTCTTTTCAAAATACGTGGCAGGGATTCTGAGAAATGTCAAACTCCTCAGGCAAACGCTCCCACAAGTATCTCTGGAGTCGCTAGGGTGAAGCTTTAGCGTTAGAAGTGCATTTCAGCTGTAAGTACATCTTCCTCATAATTGCGTATTATAGAAGTACAATCTGAACTCTTCACAGGTCCATGAGTTCCTTCTAATGCACTTCACTTTGGGATTTATTTGCTTTCTGTGAGTTTGAGAAGCTGGTGGAGGTGACTTTTTTTTTTTTTTTTTTTTACATTCTATTCAAAACCAATTATTAATATACTAATTGTTGCTTCCTTTTTGCGGTGGTTAGAGCGACTGGGAGCGATAGTCCCCTATCGTCTGCAGCATACGCCTGGGCACGGTGCAGGATTCAAAATATTAATGAAGCACCCAAATCTTTACTTGGCTCTGCGGGATGTGTTTGTCTGGAAATGCTGTTTCTCTCAGGTAAATCTGTAGAGTGGCTGAGAGGATAGAGTTCCCGAGGTCAGGAATGCTTCTCTGTGTGCATGCCTAGAGACACCGGTGGGTATGTGGTCAGTGACTCCAGCACACAGCTCTACACCCAGCAGCAGGATCTCCAAGCAGCAGTTTCTCTCGCTCAACATCCCACTACAGGACACTTGGCGCAAAGCGACAGGAGGCCAGATGAAAATATTCATAGATCTGCCATTTATTGGGAAAAAGTCTTAATATGGTTCTTACAAAGTTAATAAATCACCGAATCACAGAATGATATGGGGTTGGAAGGGACCTCTGGAGATCATCTAGTCCAACCCCCCTGCCAAAGCAGGTCCACCCAGAGCAGGTTGCACAGGAACGTGTCCAGGTGGGTTTTGAACGTCTCCAGAGAGGGAGACTCCACCACCTCCCTGGGCAGCCTGTTCCAGGGCTCTGCCACCCTCACAGGAAAGTTCCTCCTCATGTTTAAGTGGAACTTCCTATATTCAAGTTTGTGCCCGTTTCCTCTTGTCCTATCCCTGGGCACCACTGAAAAAAGACCTGCTCCATCCTCCTGACACCCACCCTTGAAATATTTATAAGCATTGATCAGATCCCCCCTCAGTCTTCCCTTCTCCAGACTAAAAAGACCCAAGTCCCTCAGCCTCTCCTCATAAGAGAGATGCTCCAGGCCCCTCATCATCTTTGTAGCCCTCTGCTGTCCCCTCTCCAGCAGTTCCCTGTCCTTCTTGAACTGGGGAGCCCAGCACTGGACCCAGTGCTCCAGATGGGGCCTCACCAGGGCAGAGCAGAGGGGGAGGATGACCTCCCTCGACCTGCTGGTCACACTTCGTGATGCACCCCAGGATGCCAAACATCAAACTATTAGACTGTGTCCAGAGGAGGGTGACCAAGATGGTGAAAGGTCTTGAGAGCAAGACTTAAGAGGAGCTGAAAGTCTGAAAAGAAAAGCTGAGAGGGGATCTCATCACAGTCCTCAAGGGGCGGATGGAGGGGGAGGGCAGGAGAGGGGGAGGTGCTGATCTCTCTCCTCTCCTGACCAGAGACAGGCACAAGGAAATGTTATCAAGCTGCATCAGGGGAAGTTCAGCTTCGACATTAGGAAAAGGTTCTTCACTGAGAGGGTGGTCGGTCACTGGAACAGGCTCCCCAGGGAAGCGGTCACAGCTCTAAGCCTGTCAGAGTTCAAGCAGCATCTGGATGATGCTCTGAGCCCTATGGTTTAGTTTTAGGTAGTCCTGTGAGAAGCAGGGAGTTGGACTCGATAGTCCTTATGGGTCTTGAGGTGCGGAAACAGACTCTACAACTCCCCAAGAGTTATAAAGCAGGTATGTTTATTGCGGCGCCGGGTGCAAGGGGGATCACTCCTCCAAACTTGCACACTGGGTTGTAAAACAAGCGTCTATTTATGATAAAAATCATACATATTCATTAATATGGGCTGGATTATTATAATTAATTCTAGGAAAAGGCGTTACTATTCTAATTATTTCTAGGAACTCATTATCATAAGTCTCCTCCCCTTGCCGCATGCGTACTGTCTCCCGGTGGTCATGGGCTGGTCTTCTGGAGGAAGGCTCATAGTCTTCTTCACCGTGTACTTTTACCTTTGGCTTAGAATGCTGGGCTGGCTGGACCCCAAACCGCGGAACTGGTCCCGACCAGATGGACACTGCACCCAGACAATTGGGTTCCTCCTTAGCGTGTTCCTGCTATCTTATACACAAGGCCAGTTCCTTATCTTGGAATGCTGGGCTCCAAGCTCTGTTCTTTGCCAAGCTGTACTGAATCTACACTAACTACGTTTAACCATTCATTCTCCAAATCAGTCTCTTCCCACTTTAAATATTCTATGATTTGCTGGAAGAAGAAAAAAATCTGCCCCCCGATGCTCATTGCTCAGAGGTGGGCTGTCTGCCACAGTCCCGAGCAATGTCAAGGAGCTTCCAGGAAGGTAAGACTAAAAAAGTCAGTACCGACCTTCTCTGTCCGATTTTCCAAATGAACCTGGAAAAGCCATCAATAAATTAAAATATTGTTTCTCTAAAGGTTTAAGCTTGTCAAATCATCCATTTCTAATCAACGTGTACAATAAAAAGGGACCTCAGCCGTGCAAACGGGGATTTTCCTTCATTGTGATTTATATCCTTCAATGCGATACAGAAAACTTCTGCAATGTATTTAAGCCTTCTCTTTCTAATTCCTCTTTGGTATTTATCATAGAAGTGTTTCCCTTGGCCAATGGCAGAAGGATCTAACCAAGAGAGGTTTGCAGCCCGAGGGACACAGAAACTTTTTCAGCTCTGTTTTGGCGAATCCCTTCCAACACACAGGCTGTTAAAACGCCTTTATCTTCTCATTAGTTGACTAGATTTCTAAAAACAGATTGTAAAATGATTCTTAAAATTAGTGAAGGATTTGACCAAAATAGAGTTGGCATACTGAAAAAGTGCTGTGTTTATGAAGCTACTCTCATCATATCTCCCCACGTCCCCTGAGCCCACAGCCCGGCTAAAACTCTGCACTCGCCGTCATTAGCTGACAGCGGCCGTGCCTGGGCTGGCACTGGTCTGGTGCAGATCCCTTCTTGGTCACAAAAATACGGCACATTGCTGGCTCATGGTCATCCCATTTCCTCTTGTCCTGTCCCTGGGCACCACTGGAAAAAGACCGGCCCCATCCTCTTGACACCCACCCTTGAAATATTTATAAGCATTGATCAGATCCCCCCTCAGTCTTCCCTTCTCCAGACTAAAAAGACCCAAGTCCCTCAGCCTCTCCTCATAAGAGAGATGCTCCAGGCCCCTCATCATCTTTGTAGCCCTCTGCTGTCCCCTCTCCAGCAGTTCCCTGTCCTTCTTGAACTGGGGAGCCCAGCACTGGACCCAGTGCTCCAGATGGGGCCTCACCAGGGCAGAGCAGAGGGGGAGGATGACCTCCCTCGACCTGCTGGTGACACTCTTCCTGATGCACCCCAGGATGCCATTGGCCTTCTTGGCCACAAGGGCACATTGTTGGCTCATGGTCATCCTATTGTCCACCAGGGCTCCTAGGTCTTTCTCCTCAGAGCTGCTCCTCAGCAGGTCACCCCCAACCTGTCCTGATGCAGGGGGTTATTCCTCCCCAGGTGCAGCACCCTACACTCGCCCTTGTTGAAGTTCATCAGGTTCCTCTCTGCCCAGCTCTCCAGCCTGTCCAGGTCTCGCTGGATGGTGGCACAGCCTTCTGGTGTGTCAGCCACCCCTCCTAGTTTTGTGTCATCAGCAAGCTTGCTGAGGGTACACTCCATCCCTTCATCCAGGTCATTGGTGAATATATTGAAGAGACTGGACCCAGTACTGACCCCTGGGGAACAGCACTTGTTACGGACCTCCAACTAGATTCTGTGCCCCTAATCATGACCCTATTGCCACTTCAGAAAATGATGGGGGAAGGGGCGCCTCGGGCAATTGCCCCTCTTGTCCCATTTTCATAAAGAAACGTAGCTGGGAGCGGTGAGATGCACAGTACCGACAGAGGCAGGGCTGCTGCCCTCGGCTTCCCGGCAGGCGGGAGTGTGGAACTGGGTTGCAGATGCAGCATCCCTCTGCCGGGGGAGGATTATTCCCGAGTTTCGGGGAACGGACATTGCGGGGACCCCTCGACGCTTCCACCTCTCCCTTCCCCCAGGAGGGCATGCTGTACCTTGAAACGAACGGCTCCGCGTCGTAATCCCTTTCCAACCCTCTTGAAGCGGGATGGGAATTTAAGGAAGGAGGGAAAAGGGTCACAGAGAGGGAAATGGAGGTTTGCGCTGAAAAGCCTGCACACGGCAGGGAGGAGAAAGGGGCTGGAGGCAGCAGCCGGCCGGGGGAGGGGCGGGGGGGCAGTACGGGCAGGTGGGGGGGAGGGAGGGAGGGAGGGAGGGAAGGAAGGAAGGAAGGAAGGAAGGAGGAGAACGCTCCGGCTGCTTCCCCAGAAAGCTCCCGCCTTCCCCCGGCGGGAGGGGCAGGCGGCGAACGCAAGTTTTGCAGCGGGGGTTCCCTCAGCCCCGGGGCGGTGCGGGGCGGTACCGGGGCTGCCCTTCGGTGCGGAGGCGGCGGCTGCGGGCGCCCTGCGGGGCTTCCCCTCCGCTGTCGCGCCGCTCCCTCACGACTACATTTCCCAGCACTTCCCTCTTCCAAGCGGGCTCTGCGGGGAACCTCGCCGGCCCTCGCCATCTCCTTCACTCGCAGGGGGGCTCGGCGCGGCGGGGCGGAGCTCGGCGGCCCCGCAACCCTGCCCCCTTCCCCCCCCCCCCACCCCCGCGTAGAGGCGCGGAGCCGGCGGCGGAAGCCGGGGAGGTGCGCGGCGGCCAGCGGGGCGGCGGGCAGCGCCATGCGGGCAGCCGCCTGTCTCCTTTCCCTGGCGCTCTGCGCCCTGCCCGCTGCCCCAGGTGAGTCGCGGCGGTGGGGGAGAGGAGGAGGGAGGAGGAGGAAGAAGAAGGGGAAGCGGGGGGATGCTGCACCGAGGGCCGCTGCGGAGCCCCGCGGAAACGGAGCTGCCGCCGCAAGGCTCCGCGGCGCCGGGGGCGCAGCCGGGTTGACGAGTGCCTCTCTCCCCTGCCCAGGAGGCGCCGGGCCGCCGGCGGCGGCGACAGCGGGGCGGCGGGGCGACAGCCGCTTCGCCGAGCGAGAGAGCATCAGGCCCCTGCGGCTGGTCTCCGGCGGCGGCGGGGCGCGGCGGCGGGCGCTGAGTACGCGGGTGCGGAGCGGCGCGGCGCGGACACAGGTAGGTGCCGGTGGGGTGGGAGCCCCGGCGCCTGCCGCCGCGGGTGGGTAGCCCTGAGGGGGGGGGGCGAGGGACCTGCGCCCCGCAGAGCAGCGGCGCGGCGTCCTCCCTGCACCCCTCCCCCGGGCGTGAAGGATAACGCTGGTTTTAAAGCCCGTGCTGGGCTGGGTTCTCCCCGAAGGACCCTCGGGGTTGGCGGTGCCGCTGCCGTGGGTTCCCTCCCCCGGCCGGCGGCGGGGGCTCCGGAGAGGCAGAGGCGGCGGCTGCCGGGGGGGGGGGGACACGACACACCGGGGAGAGCCCCCGCACCCCGAGCTGCGGTGCCTTTGCGGCAGCGGGAGTTGAAACCGAACGCTGCGGCTTAATTTCGGTTTCTGGCTGGAGTGTGGGCAGGGTGGGTTTGCCTTCGGTGGGCTGGGATAGGCTTTTAAAAATAGAAGAAATTGGAAATGGGAAGGGAATTGCTTGAAATGCAACGTGTGAATTTAACGTCTCTATTTAACTGACATAGTGCCGCCCAACGGGGCTGTGCTTTCACATTGCTGTTAGACGAAGACCAGTCCCTATAGCTTTTAACAAATACTTACCCCAATTTATATTAAAATGCAGTGATTTTAATCTTGATCACTAAGCGTCATATTTGAGGTGGTGCATCTAGAGGGAAAAAAACCATGCTGTTTGTAGACAAAACACATAAAAAAATAGAGCATCGGAGGTAACCGCTGCCATCCCGGATGAGTTGCAGGCCTTGGTTTCCTCCTTTTCCAATTGACTGTTGTTCATTTAAGAAACAAAATAGCTAAAGAAATTGTCTCGGATTTCTTTTTTATGGTCTGTGAAGTATAAGCGCTGGCAGCTTGCATTCTTTTTGGGTAGTTTAAATAAGAAACAGTCGCTTCACGGCATGTTTATTTGCCCTTGAATGTAACTTATTCTATATAGAGATTTTTCCAATGTGAAGGCCATGTTTACAGTATAATAAAATATGATTCTAAAAGGTCCAAAATGGGTGCTTTGCTTAAAAAAAAGAAAGAATAACTCCTCTCAGCATTTCCGGATTCTTTGAAGACCCTTGGACACTCACAAGCTCAAGCACTTGGTGAAGTGTCTGCTTAAAAAGTAGTGATGGTTGCGTTTGGATCCAGTACTAGAATTCAAATACTGGTCATCAGGAACAAACTGTTAATTAATGGGTGTTGTTTTTCTGAATGTCTCAACCAAATTCACCAAATCTTAGGCTCATAATTTTTTTTCAAGTCATCCTCGTTTAGTTGTTAGTCAGTATTAGCATTACTTCTATCAGAAAAAAAAGTGACCCTAGTGGGTTAAAAAGGGCTAAATGCATTTGTTTCACACCGGTCTCCACACTAAACTGAGTTTAAACACTTAAAGCTCTGTGTGCATTTAGGAGGGTGTTTTTGCAGCAGTAATGTCAACCGTGTCGATTGAGTAATTTAGTATCTTGACTCTTAAAGTCTAGCATCCCATAACAGCCCTCCCCCCTGTCCCTGCCAGAACGCTTCTCAAAGCCGTGGACTTACCCAGTCAGCTGTTATGGCTGCTTTTGGGTGGCTGGTAGAAGTCACATAAAGATATGAAGTGATGGATTCTGCTCACACGTGAAGAGACACCCACTCCTGCCCCCCTGTACTGGGCACTGGTGAGGCCCCACCTTGAGGGCTGGGTCCAGTTTTGGGCCCCTGACCACAAAAACGACATTGAGGGGCTGGAGCGGGTCCAGAGAAGGGCAACGGAGCTGGTGAGGGGTCTGGAGAACAAGTCTTATGAGAAGAGGCTGAGGGAGCTGGGGATGTTCAGCCTGGAGAAAAGGAGGCTGAGGGGAGACCTTCTCGCCCTCTACAACTCCCTGAAAGGAGGGTGTAGCCAGGGGGGGTCGGTCTCTTCTCCCAAGTCACAGGCGATGGGACAAGAGGAAATGGCCTCAAGCTGCACCAGGGGAGGTTCAGATTGGATATGAGGGAAAATTTTTACACGGAAAGGGTTATTAAGCCTTGGAATGGGCTGCCCAGGGAAGTGGTTGAGGCACCATCCCTGGAGGTTTTCAAAAGGCGGGTTGACATAGTGCTTAGAGACATGGTTTAGTGATGTGCGTTTTTTTTTTTTTATCGGAGTTAGGTTGATGGTTGGACTAGATGATCTTAAAGGTCCCTTCCAACCTAGATGATTCTATGATTCTAAGAGTTAACAGTCCAAGATCAGTGGCATATGAAGGATAGGGGAAAAGAGGTGCGCGTTCCATCAATAAAAATTTCCTATGCGTTAGTTTGTTTTATGATTAAATATTCTCTGTCTCCATGCCTTATTCTATACATATCTTTGGACAGCTATGTATCAGTTAGAAAAACTGGCCTTGAACAGAGATTTCAAACCAAAGCTATGGCCTTGTGGGTTGGTTTAAGGAGGGCGCTTCTTGCAGGAGGTCGAAGCATTCAAGAAGAATCCCTGATGGCTGAAGGACAAGCAGCTGCGTCTAGAAAAGCAGATACCTGAATGCGATGGTGTAGTCTTGGCTAGACAATGAGGCTGTAGCTGTTGAATTAATGTAAAACAATGTAATTGTGTTTTGAATTGGATAAAGATAAAAGGAAAGAGAGAGATTAGCTGGAGAGAAGGAAGTTGTATTAAATTGGATTGGATTCCTTTAATTCCTGGATGAAAGCTTTGGCTTCAGAGAGGGCATAAGTCATACAAGAGGGATGCAGGCTGGAGTTTGGAATGGCACAAAGAAAAATGCAGCTGATGGTTCAGGGGGAAAGCAGAGGCAAAGCATGGGCTTTGCAGATCAGGAGCTTCAGAACAGGGTTATGATGGAGTCGAGCCAGAGGAGTGTAATGTGAGAAAAGGAGGTGAAAGAAGGGAATTGAAGGCAGAAGTGACTGAGAAGTGATGGTTGGTGGATTTCTAAAAATCTGTGTTTTTTCAGCATTAGTTGAGGTTTTTCTCTAGCAACCTCCTTTGTTTTATTTATTTGTTTTGGGTTTTGTTTGGCCACTGTCATCGCCATCGCCATAACTGTTGTCACTCTACATACATGTGAGTGACATTCTCTTCGTCTGCTATTAAATAGTGAATGGAATAGTCTGTGTATTCATCCTAGAAATGCAGAATGCAATTGCTTAAGAAACAAAATCAACGTTCTTACAATTGTAGCTGTCTAAGATCGCTGGAGCTCAGAGCACAGCACAAGGCGAACGTTGTAGGCTATTATATATTCATGTCATTACAGTATATAGTGGACGTTGGAGAATTCATGTGACTTTGGGTTTCTGCTTTTAATTCCACCGCAGAATAGAGTCACTACCAGTATCCGTGACATTCTTGTATTTCAATTTCTGTGTTCCCCAAAGGGGGACTATTAGCAGCTGCACAGCACTAATCTAAAGAGTAATCAAGATAAGATATATCTGAGAACATGCTAATATTAATATTATCATTAATGCAATCCAGGATCTTAGCAGTGGACATTTAATGTACTGTTGCACAAATGAGCCTATTAGAAGATGAATGTCCTCTATGGCAGGGGCGTTCAGTGAAGGCTAAGCTAAGATTTTTGTGTTTAAAAGAAAGTAAGTTCCTCTGTGGACATTTATAAGGAACATTTTAACTCCATGCCTTAAGCCATGTTTTGGTATTGCAAGAATCCTAGAATCAACTCTATTGGAAGGGACTTTTAAGATCATGGAGTTCAACCATCAACCTAATGCTGCCAAAACCATCACTAAACCATATTCCTCAGCACCACATCTACACGTCTTTTAAATACCTCCAGGAATGGTGATTCCACCACTTCCCTGGGCAGCCTGTTCCAATGTTTGATAACCCTTTTGGTGAAGAAATTTTCCCTAATATCTATCTTAAACCTTCCCTGGTGCAACTTGAGGACATTTCTTCTTATCCTATCACTTGTTACTTGGGACAAGAGGCCAACCCCCACCCCGTTATGACCTCCTTTCAGGTAGTTGTAGAGAATGATAAGGTCTCCCCTCGGCCTCTTTTTCTCCAGGCTGAACAACGCTAGTTCCCTCAGCCTCTCCTCATAAGACTTCTTTAGACCCCTCGCCAGCTTTGTTGCCTTTCTCTGACCAGCTCCAGCACCTCAATGTCTTTCTTGTAGTGAGGCGCCCAAGAACGACATTGACAAGAAGCACATGGGAGATCACAAATTTCTTAATACTTCCCTTCAGTCGCTATTGTGCAGGTTATGTTTTTCATTAAAATGTGGGAATATGTAAATGTTCCTCCCCGCTGCCTGTATTTGTTCTTCCACCTGCAGGAGAGCAAAACAAGGCACAAAGTACGCCTTTACAAATTTGAGCTTGTATTCTTCATCAGCGCTTGATTTGGAGGACCTTTTTCGTCATAATTTTCAGTGGATCAGATGTTCTGGTAGCAAAGATAAGATTAATTTACCAGCTGGAGACTAGAGTACCTCTGCATGCCTTCACCCAACAGTTGCCTTCCGTCAACGCTACGCATAACCGAATAGCGACTGTGCTGTCAGCTGGAGACTGCCACTCAACACTGGTGGAGAAGGGTCCCAACTTTCCTTGAGTGGTCCTGTTAATAGGTCTGCACACACAATCTGAGAGGCAACATTGTTCCTCTTGTGGCTTTCATTGCATTATCCGTTTTCAATATATCTAGGTGCTGATACGGAGATTTGGGAGATTTGCTATGATTTTCAGTGAGAGCAAGGTCCTGACTCAATGACCTACTATGGACATAGACTCGCTCGTCTCTACTGGCTGTGCAAAACATTTATAGTATAGCAGCTTCTGTTTCTCAACCTGTTTTTCACTTGCTTGCTGCCTGTTGTCGTGAAGGTATGCTGGATTTCTCCGAGTGAGTAAAAGGGCTGACCTGCTTGTAGGGAGTCTGGCATGAAGGGGTTCCAGTGCTGAACTGTGTCTGGTGATAGAAGTACATGTTGTTTGTAGTCTAGAGTGACTCAGGAGTTTTCAGCAAAGTATTTATTTGTCTTCCACAGTCTGCATTTCTGAATTGTTTGTGGCCAAGTGATACCATTGCATACATCGATTTGGAAGCATGGCTTACAGATTTCTTAAATAACTTCTTATTGCTAATAACGAAGCTCTGCTCTGTCATGCTGAGCTTGCATGGCTCTGCTTGCACTTGGAGATGAAATCTTCATTAGTTATTCAGGTGTTGCCTCATCTTTGCTATTGGGTTCTCTCACTTCTTGGCCTCTCGCTCTGGTCTTCAAACAGGAGATCCCTGTTCTTTGCAGGTGCTTCTGAAACTGCTGACTTTGTTTAAAACTTTCTTGCTTTCTGTTCTGATGCTGTCAGCTTCTGTTCCTGTGTTGGGTAGCTCAAACAAGTAGTCATTTTTTTTTGGCCTAAAAAATGACAAAAGAGCAGTTCTGACTGTTGAGGGGTTTATAAAACAGCTCTAGAGTTTGCAACTGATGGATGATGACTGTTGGAAAGGGAAGCATCATGAGAAATTGCCCAATTTAAAAAACTCTTTTCTGCCCACTTGATCAAATGACTTCAGTCTCTTGGAGAAAGTCAAGCGCAAGTTTTGACCAACCTATCACAAAACCAAGGGGGGAGGTGGCTACACTGAGGCTGTAGTGAGTAATAACAGGCATTTGGTTTACTGCCTGGTTTGGTTTTCTTCCTCCCCTGTTGCCTCTTCTCCCTCTTTCCTTAAGGTTTACAAGGCATTAGGCAAAACCTGTGTGATGCTTTACCGTATGTTCGATGTATGCAGTTCTGCAATATTCATGGAAAGATAAGACACTTCACCAACCTACTGATATTTTATGAATATGTGAATGACAGTTAAAATATCAATATGCTTGATGCAGGTCCTGAAGAAGAAGAAAAAGTGCTGAAAGCCAAACTTTGCTGTGGATTGCTGCATGCTGCAAGGGCATTGAGAGCGCCCTTTGATTTCTTATGTAGGAGGGACTTTGAGATATACCTTTTTATAAAATATATATATTTTTAGTATGTTTAGGTATTTTACAGGCAAAGGATATTTCAAATTTCTAATGTATCCTTCTTTGCCAGCTCATTTCAGGGGAGGTCTTTCCCTGCTTGATAATGAGATTCGTTATGACAGTAAATGAGTATGTCCAAAAAATCATCCAGGAAAAAACCTCTGGTAGCTGCTACTTTCAGAGTTTATGTTGCAGAAATATCACATCAGGACTCAGGTTTCGAGGGGTGATTAGAAGGCGTAGGTATCCTTGAAAATCCTGGTCTGGGTAAAAGGGCTGTATGGAAAATCTTTCTTTTGTGATATTTTCTCTTGCTTGTGCCACAGCAGATCTGAAAGGGGAGATTTTCCAAAAAATGTCACTTAATCTCGTAGAACAGGCTTATATATGGTCATGAAGGATAGTAAAGGCTCAGATGTAACAATCCTCATAGAAAGTATTTTTCCCAGCATTTGCTTGTTGCCATGATCAATGTAATAGCTCCATGTTTAAGATCTGAGTCTGATAGGGAAGTCCTTTCCAGCTCTGGTAATCAATATCTGTGTTCACTCATGACCTGTGTTGGTGTGTTGGTGCGCTTGAGTGCAGGATCAAACTGAATATTCTTGCTGCTGCTCTTTTCACTGAGAATACCTGTTTTGGGACCCTTGTTGTGGCTAATGACCTGCTGTAACACATTCGTAATGCAGAAGTGTGTTGCATTCTAAGTAGTGTTGTGATAGTAAACTCTCCGTGAGCCATCAACATGCCCTTGTTGCCGAGAGGGCCAATGGAATCCTGGGCTCCATAGGGAAGAGTGTGGCCAGTAGGTGGAGGGAGGTCATTCTCCCCCTCTACTCTGCACTGGTGAGGCCACAACTGGAATACTGCGTCCACTTCTGGGCTCCCCAGTTCAAGAGAGACAGGGAACTACTGGAGAGAGTCCAACGTAGGGCAACTAAGATGATTAAGGGATTGGAGCATCTCCCTTATGAGGAATGGCTGAGAGAGCTGGGACTCTTTAGCCTGGAGAAAAGAAGGCTGAGGGGAGACCTTATCTATGTTTACAAGTACCTAAAGGGTGGGTTGAAGGAGGATGGAGCCGGACTCTTTTCAGTGGTTTCCAGTGACAGGACAAGGGGCAACGGGCACAAGCTGGAACACAGGAGGTTCCACTCAAATACGAGGCAAAACTTCTTTCTGGTGAGGGTGCCAGAGCCCTGGAACAGGCTGCCCAGGGAGGGTGTGGAGTCCCCTTCTCTGGAGATCTTCAAGACCCGCCTGGATGCAGTCCTGAGTGATATGCTCTTGGCAACCCTGCTTTGGCAGGAGAGTTGGACTAGATGATCTCCAGAGGTCCCTTCCAACTCTGACAATTCCGTGATTCTGTGATAAATTTTGAGGAGGTTTATCCAAATTATGGAGGAACTACATAGGAAATTAACATTGACTGTAAAATGTTTGCCACAAGAGCATTGTGGATGTATGTGTAACACTGTCATAGTAGATCTGGTATTGTAGAATTCTTCTGGTACTTCAGGTCCCCTTTGTAGTCTTCCCAGTAATTATACCAATCTTGAAGTGACTCAAGACTAACAACTTTTCTTAGGGCTCTGCTTGTTAAAACACTATTGCAGTTATCCTGTCAAACGCTGCTTAAAGGTCAATCAAACAGTATAAAACCTTTAAAAGCCTGATAAGGTTCAGCTCTCTCAATTGTGGGTCCTTCTGGCTAGCATGGTCTCAGTGCTTTTCCCTCCCAAATCAGCTCTGCTCAGGTTTGTGATCCTTCCACTTGCTGCAGCCGCCTCCCGCCAGGTTTCTCTCCTTTGAGAGGATGTGGGTCACAGAATCACAGAATGATACGGGGTTGGAAGGGACCTCTGGAGATCATCTAGTCCAATCCCCCTGCCAAAGCAGGTCCACCCAGAGCAGGCTGCACAGGAACGTGTCCAGGCAGGTTTTGAATGTCTCCAGAGAAGGAGACTGCACCACCTTCCTGGGCAGCCTGTTCCAGGGCTCTGTCACCCTCACAGGAAAGAAGTTCCTCCTCATGTTTAGGTGGAACTTCTTATGTTCAAGTTTGTGCCCATTTCTTCTTGTCCTGTCCCTGGGCACCACTGGAAAAAGACCGGCCCCATCCTCTTGACACCCACCCTTGAAATATTTATAAGCATTGATCAGATTCCCCCTCAGTCTTCCCTTCTCTAGACTAAAAAGACCCAAGTTCCTCAGCCTTTCCTCATCAGAGAGATGCTCCAGGCTCCTAATCATCTTTGTAGCCCTCTGCTGTACCCTCTCCAGCAGTTCCCTGTCCTTCTTGAACTGGGGAGCCCAGCACTGGACCCAGTGCTCCAGATGGGGCCTCACCAGGGCAGAGCAGAGGAGGAGGATGACCTCCCTCGACCTGCTGGTGACACTCTTCCTGATGCACCCCAGGATGCCATTGGCCTTCTTGGCCACAAGGGCACATTGTTGGCTCATGGTCATCCTATTGTCCACCAGGGCTCCTAGGTCTTTCTCCTCAGAGCTGCTCCTCAGCAGGTCACCCCCAACCTGTCCTGATGCAGGGGGTTATTCCTCCCCAGGTGCAGCACCCTACATTTGCCCTTGTTGAAGTTCATCAGGTTCCTCTCTGCCCAGCTCTCCAGCCTGTCCAGGTCTCGCTGGATGGTGGCACAGCCTTCTGATGTGTCAGCCACCCCTCCCAGTTTTGTGTCATCAGCAAGCTTGCTGAGGGTACATTCTATCCCTTCATCCAGGTCATTGATGAATATATTGAAGAGGACTGGACTGGATACTTATCTTCAGCTCCCACGGGTTTGAGCCAATGCCACTTCTCCTCCCTGGTATAGACTGCCCTTGCTTCAGGGGAAGAGGCTCACTGGGTTGATGTCAGGTGGTATGGTTGCCAGCCCAGGCCCAGGTCTGTTCTGTGGTACAGTCTGGATAGCTGTGGATGTGGAGGGTGAAGTCCAGTACTATTAGAGGATCAAGCCCCCACCCCTCTTGGACATGCGATTGCGTCTTCTTACACAATATCTTTTCTTCATTCACCCACTGATGCGATTTCAGTTTTTTGGTCCCTAAATAATCCTTTTTTTCAGTATTGTATTTTCTAGAGGAAGTGTAGTTGTTGGCTTCTTGCACGTTAACCGTAATTGCTATATTTAACATCTCCAAAAATCACTGTGACTCACATTCTGGCTCTCTTCTCTCTAGTTCTGACTTCTTCATTTTAAACTACATCAAATTTGCTCTGATTGTCTGTGGAAAACTTTCAGACAAGAAAGCCTTCTGAGCCCTTCTTGTCATCTTCTTCCCTTTGGCTGGCTAGTGGCCTCCTGGGCAGCGTATGGATGTGCTGTTATGTGGAGATGCCTTTTGGAGCGCGTAAAGCATCACAGAGGCCTGTCAGATGAAGTTTTGCGCTTCATAGCCTCAGATGCTCCCCGATAGTACTCCTCTGAAGCCATTGCAATATTTGCATTAATCTGAGGAGGAGAAATCATTGCTACAGGGACGAACCGTGCAGCCAAGTGTGGAACCACGTCTCTCTCCTTGCTTGGAGGCGTGCTCAGTGCAGAGGAGAGCTTTGCACTCAGAAGACTACAACAGTGCAAGCTTTTTAATACTTTAGTGGGATGGCTGTGTGAGGGAAGCCTTGTGCTTTTTTTCCCAGAAACTTTATTGTGCGAGTGCTGAGCAGCGAAAGTGGCTGAGGAGCTCCTTGGGAGTGCTGAGGACATGGTCAAGGATGGGTTCTGCCAGGCTGTGGTGTGCACTTCCACGATGGTGGTTGGCTGGTTGAGTAAGTTCAAGTGGAAAGCCAGCGTCACCTGAAATTAAAGATGTGATTATGAAGAAATCGAAGGATGTGGCAAATGATGTAGAGCTATTTCACTGTTGAGTCAGTAGGAGTCTAATTTGAAAATGGGATTTAGTTAAAGAAAGTCAAGAAGCGTGGCATTGCTGCTGGGCATTTGCTATCAGAATGTGAAATTTGGTGATTCCTGTGTTAATTTGATCAGCTCTGATTTATCTATGTACACCAAATTCACTCTACAATGTCTTTTTTTTTTTAATGAAATGAATGTTACCAGAAAAGTGTAGTAAGTGACCATGCTTTAGAAAAAGCATTCCAGAATGTAATATTAATACAAGGTTTAGAAAAAGTTTATGTGGGTAAATGCCTTTTAATGGTGTCATGATTCTGGAAGTGTGATGTATGTCAGTGTGGAGGCTACAGCCCTCACTTAGAGCTCAGAAATTGCCCAGTAGAATAGCAGTACATGGTCTGTTCCAGAAATGTCTCCTTAGAGTATTTCAGCCCCTGAAATTCTGTGGGAATGAGCAAAATACATCAGCTATTTCAGAAAATATATACAGTGAAAATATTGATTCGTTTTGATCTCCTAGGCTGTATCAAGAGGAAAACGAGTTTTAAACTGTACTTCTTGCACTTTTCAACTTTAAACAGGACTTTGATACTTGAGTGTAGAGGGTGAGTCATATTTATAAAGTATTATCTGTAGAGTTGATTGAGCAACGTATTGGCATGCCTAAGAGTCCCCAAGTTTCCTCAAGCTCCTCTTAGCCTGTGGTGCTGAAAAAACATTAGTAAATTTTCTGCTGTTGCCTGAGAACCATTTCTGGGAAAAGCTGGCCATGTTGGTAGGCTCTAGGTGTCAAAAGAGTGCTTGTTACTTCCAGTGGGAAGAGCTAATCTTTTTGGTAAGCTTTCTTCTGTATACAAACTAAACGTAAGACCAGTCGAAAATGTTTAGAATATGTCATTGTGTTGCTGAAAAATGTTTTGCTCACTGATGCTTGTTGTATAAAGGAGCAAAGTTAGTGTGCGCTCTTTTTATTACATTTGAATGCTTTATCTGTAATGTAAAGGTGGTATTAATGGAGGGGGTTTGCAGATTCCTGTGGTAGTGGAACTGTTCCTTTTTTCTGAAGCCTACAAGAGATGCTGAAAAGGAGGCCTTTCTCTAAACGCTATTGAAAACATGCAGCTAAAAATGACCGTAAGGTGTCATCTGCTTTGGCAAGGGAAATGCCTTCACTCCTCTTGACTGTTAGATCTGTCAAGCTTTCCTTCTTGCCTAATTGGTGTTCTTGAGACAACAGTTCTTTCTACAGGAAGGACTTTTTAAACTGAAAGAGGGGAGATTTAGATTAGATCTCAGAAAGAAATTCTTTACTGTGGGGGTGGTGAGGCACTGGAACAGGTTGCCCAGAGAAGCTGTGGATGCCCCATCCCTGGAGGTGTTCAAGGCCAGGCTGGATGGGGCTTTGAGCAGCCTGGTCTGGTGGGAGGTGTCCCTGCCCAGGGCAGAGGGCTTGGAACTTGATGATCTTTAAGCTCCCTTCCAACTCTAACCATTCTATGATTCTATGATACCATTCTATGATTCAGTGATACACTGAATGACCCAGTGACCCAGATGGGTCCATCCTCAAGTGCTGCCTACGGTGTGTGTGTTGCAGCCTTTGCCATGTGTCCTCTCCCTCTGCAGATGTGTTGTGCATCAGTTGTTTGCCTCTGGTGCTGCAGCTGTGCAGCTCATTTGGGTTCTGTGCACTTGAAACTGCCAGACATCTTCGGGAGCGAGGATATTTCATTGAAGAGAGATGTTCCTTGTTGGAGTCCTTTCTCTCTGACCTCCTGATTCTTCACAGGGGAGTAGGTTCACCATCTAGTTGCCCAGTCAAGACCTGTAGTATCTAGTGAGATAGATGGAACATAATGTTCTGATGCTGTTGTATCTGGCATTGCTTGTTGTGTTGTACCTGACCCTCTGAAACCTACAGTTGCTGTGAGGGACAATGGAAACTGTGGTGGACCTACTTTTTCTAGCCGTTAGTCTTTGATGAAGAACCTTGTCAAATGCATTTTAAAAACATGATGTTGAGCAGTCACTAGTTTTTCTGATTTTACTCCCATAGTGATAGATTTAAGACCTCTTCCACTTCAGTTAAATGTGACCTTTTATACATGAATCTTTGCTGCTTCCTTTTCAGAAAAAAGAAGAAAAAAAGAGTACGGCTTTCCAAAACTTCTTGCAGCTCTTCCTTTCACTGGGATATGACAACTTTCACAACAACAGAATTTACAGTAATTAGTCTCATAGGAAATCGAAAGTTATAACTAAAATATTCTTAAAGTCAAATTAACGTCATCCTCTGTACATAAAAGCACAGCGAGCGTAAGATTTGGTACCACAGGGTTTTTCTGGTGCTGGAAACAAGTGTTAGATTGCCTTTTGGGAAGCAGCATCTTGCCCATTGAGTTACTTAAATTTTGTCTTTGTAGATCTGTGAGATCAAATGGTAGTTCATGTTAAATTTGCTAGCAGTGACAGCCCGATAGTTTTCCTGTCTTCTTCATTGCTCTGTCATTTAACCTTGGGTGAATATTTGAGAGAGATGAAGTGGAGGCGAGGAAGAAGAGCGAGGAGTTTTCAGGGGAAAACAAGAATTATTTTTAATTAGTCAGTTTGTTGCAATTGTTCAAAGACGGTCATGGTTTTGAGGTGCCTGGTGGAGGTCTAGGTGAGATGTGTGAGCAGATGCAGTTGAGTCTATCGGAGCTTGGCATCAAACCTCTGCAGGACCTCAGAAGGTTCCCTGCTGCTCCCCAGGCGTGGGATCTGCAGTAGTGACACCTGCACAATACGTTGCATCGGTGCGCAGGACTGCTTTTTCCTGGTGCTATTCCCCTCATCATAGAATCATTCAGGTTGGAAAAGACCCTTGGCATCATCGGGTCCAACCATCAACCCTACTCTACAAAGTTCTCCCCTACACCATATACCCCAGCACCGCATCTAAAGGACTCTTAAACACATTCAGAGATGGTGACTCAACCACCTCCCTGGGCAGCCTATTCCAGTGTCTGACCACTCTTTCTGTGGAGAATTGTTTCCTAAGGTCCAGTGTAAACCCACCCTGTTGCAGCTTGAAGCCATTCCCTCTTGTTCTATCGCTATTTGCTTGTGAGAAGAGACCAGCACCAACCTCTCTACAATGTCCTTTCAAGTAGTTATAGAGAGTGATGAGGTCACCCCTCAGTCTCCTCTTCCTCAAACTAAACAGTCCCAGCTCCCTCAATCGTTCTTTGTACGATTTATTCTCCAGGCCCTTCACCAGCTTCGTTGCCCTCCTCTGTACCCGCTCCAGTACCTCGATGTGTCTCTTGTATTGAGGTGCCTAAAATGACACAATACTTCAGGTGTGGCCTCACCAGTGCTGAGTACAGGGGGACAATCACCTCCCTACTTCTGCTGGTCACACTATTTCTAATACAAGCCAGGATGCCATTGGCTTTCTTGGCCACCTGGGCACACTGCTGGCTCACATTCAGCCGCTTGTCAATTAGAACCCCCAGGTCCTTTTCTGCCACAAATCCATCCATATGGAGTAAATTCAAACAGCCGCTGTTTTTAAACCCACAAATAAATAGTTAAAAAAGAAAAGTCTTTTACTAATTATTTTTTTATTATTGAGAATAATAATTACTGGCATTTCAGAGGTACAAGTAGTCCTTGCTTCTGACTCTGATTTTATTGATACTATGATGTTTATGTGGGGAAAAGCTATTTTAGGTCACGTTCACGACTTTGTCAAGGTCTTCATTTGCTGAGAGCTGGCAAAACCCCACCAAAGTGAAGTGGGCCACGGCACTGTGCTCCGGCTGGGGGTATTTAACTCTCCCCCTGCACCACCCTCATTTGGCATGGAGAACAGATGTGTGATCCAGGATTCAAAAATGAGCATGGACCTCTTTAAATCTTTTCTTATTTCTAGCTTTTCCTCAGAATAAATGACTTAAGAAATGTACCCCCAAAGAGGCTTCTGTAAAAGCCTTTTCATCAAACCATGGTTCTCTTCTACAGTTTTTCCATTACATAACTCCCCCCCCCCGGAAAAAAAAAAAGCCCCACAGATACTTATGCAATGGATAAAAAGATAGAGCTTGCATGAAGAATGAAAATAATGGTGATTAATATAGTAAATGAGTGCCTATAAATATTTTGAGAACACTAGGGAAAGTAAAAAAGAGATTTTGCAGTTCTTTAATATGCTGTGATATGGGAATCCAGTTCAGTGACACTGAACTTTTGATCCTGATACTAATTAGATATTTGCAGATGGCAATAGAGGGGGCCTGAGGAAATCACGTTGCATTCATATTTTATTTTGTATTTTTTTAAAAAAGATTCCTTGGCTTGGAGATATTTGTTTTTATTATTAGACCTAGGCTTATTTCTGAGTTTTGTCTGTGAGCAAAGTTACTATTTTTTTCTTTCCAGTACAAGTAGAAAAGTAGGTTTTTGAACAAATTTCTTATTTTACATACAGCAACTGCATAACTGCATACCATATATACTGCATAACTCTGGATTTATTGCAACACACCTGAGGCCGAAAATTGTGCTTTAAAAATGTGTAAATTTTCTAATTAGCACTTTTTTCCTCTCCTGTAGCATAAATTTAAGTGTAATGATTATTTTCAAAACCACAGTGAAAAAATTTTTTTGGTAAATCTACATAAAATCTTTAGTAAATTTTTCATTTAATTTCATTAATGCATTTCTTTTGATTTCCTATGGACTTATCTGTGTCCTTACTGAACTTAAGAAATGGTCATTTCATACACACGTAAAGGATTGTTAACAAGCTGAGATTTCCGTTCTCCTGTTGAACGGAGGGGGGGGGAAATTAAATTAATATCTAAGGAATTTATTATTTTGTAAATGTGACTGACTCCCAGAATGTCTGCTATAAAATCTCATTGTTCTTACAAGCTCTGAAGCATAGCTTTTGAGTTCTCTCTTGCTATAACATTCTGTATTATTTTCTCTCTTGATTCTCTTGATGCTTTTCTTTCGAGTCTGCAAATTTGATCAGAATCTTTTAATTAGAAACCACAATGCTATAAATAGTAGTAAATACAAAATTCTTTACATCAAAGGGCAAGCATATAAATAGGATTTTCTCATAGATTTTTTTAAAAAAAAAAAAAAAATTGTCTCTTTTGGTAGAAATTATTGTTATCTTTTCCAGCAAAACTTATTAAAAAGCATCTAAGTGCTTTATGAAGGATACTTCAGAAGTAAGAAACATGTATTATGAGGAATTGCACATTATATCACAATATGTTTTTAATTCTCTTTTTCCTTATTTTAATGTGGAAATATATTAGTCATCATGTTAATATGCTGCTTTTAGCACCCAACTAATTACACACGATGCGAGGAACATTTCTAAAATATTTCCTTTCAGAATTCTTGTTAGTTTGATTATTAAAGAAAGTGTGTAGCTTGTAAATGTTTCGCTAGTGGTTAAAATATTTGACCTATTTGAAAGGAAAATCTTCCAAACATATTTAAGGTTGCCTACAGAGCAGTGCAGTGAGGTTCACCATTCATCTGCAACGGAACGTGTTGGTTGTAGGATGAAGGGGTGTGTTCCCTTTGCAGAGACTCTTCAGGGCTAGGTTCTGGAGAGCTGGTCCGCAGCAGGGATACTGAGGGGGGACTCTATCAGAAATCATGACTATTTTGTTGTGCTTCTTTGTAATAATAAATAGTCATCCTTGGTACTGATTGCCCATCTCCTCCGTTACTGCAGCGATCCCTGAGGCACGGAGCAGGTGATTTAAACTAATTGGAATTGCACGGCAGGGAGGTTTGCGGACCACTTTTGTTTTTCTAGGATTACAGCTTTTAATATTAGTTTTAGAAAAACTTGGTGAACTTTCTACTTGGTGATTTGAAATAATCCTTTTCACTTCCTTTGCCTTTGATTCCTCTCAGACATTCACTGAGATGCTTAAGCTTTGCAATCTCTGACAAAGCTAGCTCTCTCATTGTGTTAAAGTCATAGAATCGTCTAGGTTGGAAGGGACCTTTAAGATCATCTAGTCCAACCATCAACTGAACTCTGATAAAAAAAAAAAAAACTAAACCAAAAAACCAACAACCCATTACTAAACCATGTCACTAAGCACAATGTCAACCCATTTTTTAAATACCTCCAGGGATGGTGACTCCACCACTTCCCTGGGCAGCCCATTCCAAGGCTTAATAACCCTTTCCGTGTAAAAAGTTTTCCTATTATCCAATCTGAACCTCCCCTGGTGAAGCTTGAGGCCATTTCCTCTTGTCCCATCACCTGTGACTTGGGAGAAGAGACCGACCCCCCCCTGGCTACACCCTCCTTTGAGGGAGTTGTAGAGGGCGAGAAGGTCTCCCCTCAGCCTCCTTTTCTCCAGGCTGAACACCCCCAGCTCCCTCAGCCTGTCCCCATAGGACTTATTCTCCAGACCCCTCACCCGTTCCGTTGCCCTTCTCTGGACCCGCTCTAGCCCTCAATGTCTTTTTTGTGGTCAGGGGCCCAAAACTGGACCCAGCCCTCGAGGTGTGGCCTCACCAGTGCCCAGTACAGGGGGACGGTCACCTCCCGAGTCCTACTCACCACGCTGTTCCTGACACAGGCCAAGATGCTGTTGGCCTTCTTGGCCACCTGGGCACACTGCTGGCTCATGTTCAGCCCACAGTCAACCAACACCCCAGGTCCTTTTCTGCCAGGCAGCTCCAGCCACTCTGCCCCAAGCCTGTAGCGCTGCAGGGGGTTGGTGTGACCCAAGGGCAGGACCCGGCACTTGGCCTTGTTGAACCTCATCCCATTGGCCTCGGCCCATGGATCCAGCCTGTCCAGATCCCTCTGCAAAGCCTTCCTACTCTCCAGCGGGTCGACACTCCCACCCAACTTGGTGTCGTCTGTGAACTTACTGAGGGTGCACTCGATCCCCTCGTCCAGGTCATTGTTGAAGATGTTAAAGAGAATCGGCCCCAATACCGAGCCCTGGGGGACACCACTCGTGACCAGCCACCAACTGGGTTTAACTCCATTCACCACCACTCTCTGGGCCCGGCCTCCAGCCAGTTTTTAACCCAGTGGAGAGTCCTCCCATCCAGGCCATGGGCAGCCAGTTTCTCCAGGAGGATACTGTGGGAGACTGTACCAAAGGCCTTACTAAAGTCCAGTTAAACAACATCCACAGCCTCATCCACCAAGCGGGTCACTTTGTCATAGAAGGAGATCGGGTTGGTCAAGCAGGACCTGCCCCTCATGAACCCATGCTGGCTGGGCCTGATCACCTGGGTGTCCTTCACGTGCTGCATAATGGCACTCAGGATGATCTGTTCCATGACCTTCCCAGGCACCGAGGTCAGACTGACAGGCCTGTAGTTCCCCAGATGATCCTTCTGACCCATTAGATGCATCGGATGCTTAATATTTTCTATAGGGGGGCTTGCAAGGCTGTACACTTTATGTGCCACTATAAATTGTGTTTGAAAGTATTGCAGCTAATTTCAGAGTTGGAATCGATATTTTCCTTCTTCAGTTGCATGACATTAAAATTTCAGAACTTTCTGATTGTGTTGGAGGCAGGGCACTGCACTCTTCCATTAAGTTGTTAGATTCTTCTTTCCTGGCTCTTGTTAATGTTCTGCATTGAGTGCGTCTCTCCTGGTCTCCAAGAATTCCCCGTGTAGGATTCAGTTGTCGGCTGTTGATGTGTCATGCCTGTGGTTGCTGAAAAAGCCTTGAATTTTCTGAGAAAGTTCCTTCGTTTGAGAAGAGAATGATGTAATTGATTTTCTTGCTTCAGTGGTTTAGAGGAACCTTTGCAGGTGTCTGTCTTGTTACTTCTGCTTGAATGAGGTGGTACGGGTAGCATAAAAATACTTAGTTCCTTTCTTTGGCTTCTTTTATTGACATATGTCTTTGAATCTAAGCTTCCCTCTCTGCTAGGAATCACTACTGATTGACTGAGCAGGCAGGTAGATGTGCTTAAAAAGAATGTAGAGGCAAGACTTTTTAAAATCTGGTTCTTTATTTTATGTTTTTTAGCCAGATACTCAGAAGAATTGTTATCCTAAAAAATGTACTGGCTGGCACTCTTAAAGTGCAGTTTGTCATTACACCAAGTGAGATCTGTTAGCTGTCATTAAAAGGGGGGATCTGTCTTCCTCTTCGTTCTCTCTTGCGTGTCCCCTCCAGCTTCTTTCCATCGCATCTACTCATGGTGTGACTATATAAGTTTATTTGGATCAGCTTATTTGTCCAGCAGAAAACGGATCCACTCAAAGGAATGATTAAATTTCTGATGCTGATCTGACTTCCCGGGTAGTCACACAAGCCAACAAGGGAGAGTAGGTAGGAATGTGTGGCCAGGATGGGGCAGAACTCTTTGGTTTTGGCAGCAGCCCACAGTGTGCAGCATTGCAATGTTGTACAACCACGTATCGGGGTTGGAGGAAGGGCTGTGATTTCTGGAAAGTGCTGAGTTTGGCTGGCTATCCAAAATGGGCCTCTCGGTATCTCAGTGGGTTTGAGATACGTTTGATTGCACTTGGGCTTAAACTTAATGGTGAGCTGCCTGGGTTTGCATCACTCCTCTTGGGGGTGGATACATCTGTGTAATGTTTTTCATCTTAATTTATTATTAGGTGTTGTCTCCCTTAAATCCACATTAACACCTTCTGTCAGGGAATAACTGTGGTCCAGGGTCACTTCAGAAATACATTAGCCTTGTAATTGTTTATCTTAGAGACATGTTCAAGGGAGGAAATTTCCCAGACCAAATCAGTACGATGCAGTATGCTTAGCAGTTAAAAACAAACCCAAACCTAGCCATTTTTGCTCTTACAGTGAATGAGGTGAATACATTTTAATGACAAAGACTACATTCAGCATATGTACGTTTAAAAATTTAAATTAGGCTTTTTCTATTCTTCTTTACTGATGAATTCTCTTTTGGTACCAGCATATGGTCATATCAAAGACCTGGTTATACATTGTACACAGAGCTAAGTGATGGCATATATAGCTATCATGGAATCACGGAATTGTCAGAGTTGGAAGGGACCTCTAGAGACCATCTAGTCCAACTCCCCTGCCAAAGCAGGGTTGCCAAGAGCACTTCACTCAGGACTGCATCCAGGCGGGTCTTGAAGATCTCCAGAGAAGGGGACTCCACACCCTCCCTGGGCAGCCTGTTCCAGGGCTCTGGCACCCTCACCAGAAAGGAGTTGTTCCTCATATTTAAATGGAACTTCCCATGTTCCAGCTTGTGCCCGTTGCCCCTCGTCCTGTCACTGGAAACCACTGAAAAGAGTCCGGCTCCATCCTCCTTCAACCCACCCTTTAGGTACTTGTAAACATAGATAAGGTCTCCCCTCAGCCTTCTTTTCTCCAGGCTAAAGAGTCCCAGCTCTCTCAGCCTTTCCTCATAAGGGAGATGCTCCAATCCCTTAATCATCTTAGTTGCCCTACGCTGGACTCTCTCCAGTAGTTCCCTGTCTCTCTTGAACTGGGGAGCCCAGAAGTGGACGCAGTATTCCAGTTGTGGCCTCACCAGTGCAGAGTAGAGGGGGAGAATGACCTCCCTCCACCTACTGGCCACACTCTTCCCTATGGAGCCCAGGATCCCATTGGCCCTCTTGGCCACAAGGGCACATTGCTGACTCATGGAAAGTTTGCTATCCACGAAGGACTCCCAGATCCTTCTCCTCAGTAGTGCTTTCCAGCAGGTCCACCCCTAACCTATATATTGGTGCCTGGGGTTCTTCCTCCCCAGGTGCAGGACCCTATGCTTGCCCTTGTTGAACCTCACTAGGTTCTTCTCTGCCCAGCTCTCCAGCCTGTCCAGGTCATGCTGGATGGCAGCACAGCCCTCTGGAGTGTCAGCCAGCCCTTCCATTTGGTATCATTAGCGAACTTGCTGAGGATACACTCTGTCCCCTCGTCCAGATTATTGACGAATATGTTGAACAAAACTGGACCAAATATTGACCCCAGAAATAATAAAAGTGCTGTAGAATGTTGCTTGCATTTAATAACATAATGATGAAAAGTGAACAACTGGACTCTGCTGTCACTCCTTTGGTCAGAAAGTGGTGGTTGCAGTGCGGAGAAGTAAATAAATGAAGGTTAGTTAAGGTTAGTAGATGTGCTGCAGTGGAACGAGGGAATGACAAAACTAACGTTGGGCCCTTCTACTTGGTTCTTGGCCTGTCACATCTTTTTATGAGCAGCAGCCTAAAAATTGACACCTAGAAGAGGAGATAGAATTTTAAAACAATTCAAAGCCAACTCTGCTGCCTGTTGGCACAGAAAAGCGAATGCTAGCGTAATTTGTTGGTGGTTGGTTTTGCTGTATTTGTGGCTGGCTGGCTGCTGCAGGTCAGAAGCAGGTAAATGGTGGTCCTACGTGTGGGTGGCCATAGGTGCTGTGGCTGGCTGTACGTGCTGTGGGTGCCCATCGTTGCCTTGCAGGTACCGGCCGGCTGTGTCACTGGTCATTTGGGGCAAGCTTGAATCCCTTAACTCCAAAAAGGGATCAGAATGGGTGATGTGAGGAAATTACTGCTTTTTCTTTTTTTTTTTTTTTTTTTTTTTTGAGGCTTTTTTGGACAGAAAGTAGGGTTTTAATATTGATGGTAATTCATCACTTAAATTATTTACCCAGATAAGGTAAACTGTATGTTATATTCAGTTAGTTGGTCAAAGATTGTGCATATGTTCAAAAGAGATGCTCTTTAATCATCCAGAAATGACAAGAACCACCGAGTGAGGACCTGTGGCCTGTGTTACAAAGCAGGTTAGATATAATGGGGATAACTGAAAGGATATCTGACTCTGTGAATTGAATGTATTGAGGAGGCTTCTGAGAAGCTTCTAGTTAATGCTACATCCTTCTAACAGTAATTTAAATATCTGTCATTTCTCGTCCTGCAATTTTGCATGCATATTCACTGCCGTGGCACAACCAGGCATTTTTATAGAGGGCGCTAAGTCTGAGCATTCTTTAATGGATCTCTTGAAGCTGTCTTGACTTTTTTTTTTTTTTTTTTTTAAATAAAGGAATCAACTGCTTGTAACTATGTATTTGTGGTTGTAGGGGTTTTTTTATATTTATTAATACTCATGCTTATATAGAGACATAAAAACCACATTCCATTGTAGGGCAACTCAAAAATGTAATAAACAAAAAAGTCATGATTCCCTCAGCTTCCCGTTTCTTTGTTGCTGTTCTTTTCCAGGGAAACTGGTATTCTCAGCTCTTCTGCATTTAATGCCTGTTGAAAGCCTGCCAGTACGTTTAGAGAGAGTGAATTTGATGATTCAAATTATCCCATCCTGTCTTGTGTTTCCCAGAGATTTCAATAAATCATTTGCTGCAGTTGTACCATCCTGTATTGTATTTATTTAGAGAAGTGTAGTTTGGAGTTGTAAGTGGTTCTTCAGTGTTTGTTCTTAGCTTCCTCTGTCTACATGCTTCCAATCTTAATGTGCAGATTTCAATGGAAAGAAAATAAGAACAAAGTTGAAACTGCTCCAAAATGTCTGAAAGTAGCTTTTCTTATTAATTAGCTAAATAACATGGCTGTTCTGTTTCTTGAGAGTTTTCAGGTCTAGAAACAACTGTTGCATTTCCATTAGATAGCTGGGTATTTTCTTCCACGGCTACTAGAAAAAATGTTCTATTTCTGGCACACTGAGTTACAAAGTATTCCCGTGTTTGTTCTCTATAGGACGGAGCGAAAGCAATTAATTCAGAGAGAATATATGGCAAAGAAAGAAAGTTTCTTTACTACCCATTTTAATTTGGTTTTAGTGACTGCTCAGGGGCTTGGAGTTTAGGGAGCCTTTTGGAGGAGATTGGTTACAGGGTGGGGAGTCAGAGCTTTACAGAAAATGCAACTAATAAGATTATTTTTTTTTAGCCCATTGCGGTCACCTTGCTATATAGGCTTCAATGAGAGTCTGTCTGAACAGTTTCTTTCAGGTAACATCGGTGAGATTTGTGAGTGTATCCCGGTCTGAACTGAGCCAGTAATGTCTCAGCTCTTCTCCCCCGGTCTGTCTCTGGAGTCAGGTTAAGGAATGAGTGACACGTTATCCAGGGGAAGCCTTCCACTTCCCTTTTGTCGTGGCTTCAGCCAAATTTACCAAAAACCAGACTGACAGATGGCCCTTCCCCCTCCCCTCAAAAAAAGAGAGGAGAAGAAGAGATAAGGAGATTTAGAAGTTTAGAATGAACTAAACTACTTTAATGAAGAATTAATATTAAAATCAAAAAAAGGAAGATAATGAAATAGATTCAATATATACAAAACCCTATCAAGCTCCCAGGATGACAGTCACATCACCGGCAGGCACTGGGGAAGTCCCAGACTGGACTCAGTGATGCATGGGAACTGGGTTCCAGCTCTGGAGTCAGGAACACACGGATCGGGATCAAAGGCAGATGAACAGAGTCCTCTCTGGACGTCGGCCATCGCAGGAAGGGGCTGACCCTTTGATCCCTCAGCTTTTATACTGAGCATGGGGCAGATGGGGTGGAATACCCTGTTGGTCAGGTTTGGGTCACCTCTCCTGTCCCCTCCTCCCCACAGATAGGACCCCTCTAGGCTTTTTGGCTTCCAACCCTCTAACGGGGCAAATAATGAAATTAGCTGACCTTGGTTGTTATAGCAATGAGTATAAGCAGGAGCCTCTCTGCTCACTGTTCCTTGGCATGGAGCTCAAACATTGGTCAAACATTGGTCTCAACACTCTGAGAACGAGCAGTTTTCTCCACAATACGCCGTTAATTTCAGGGAGTTAGAAGAGGCCGAGCTAAAATGTAAAATTCCTGAACAGAAAGTTGGCTCTGTTTTACTTCAGACTGGGACACCTTTGCTCAGGGTTTTGCCCAGGATGGAGATTTGAAGAGAAGACCCATTTCCTATGGTGTGGATGGGTTAAGATGGGGGTTACTACAGCAGAGCCTCCCAGTGACAGGTTCTGTTGGTGGGAATTCTTGAATAGGCCTCGTAGATTCAGAAAACAGATCTTTTCTTCATTATCACAGACTGTTTGATCCGTTTCGGTGCAATGTTATTTGGTTAGTGGCATATTGTTACTTAGTAAATATATTTACTTTCTGATTTCACAAACCTGTATAGTATGTTTTATTGTGGCTGAATACTAATTCCAGTCTTTTCAATATTGCAGTCTACCCACATTGCTCGAGCCAGCTTCCAGGTTGATGCTTTTGGATCATCTTTCATCCTAGATGTGACACTAAACCAGTAAGTAATGACTGTATCTTACTCTGTGTTTGTTCAAGACCCGGTGCCAGTGAAATGTCATTTTTCAGTGGAGGTTTCAGAGGTTGTATTATAGCACAAACACTGTTTCTTGGTATTGAGTTCGTCTGTAGTACTGTATTTTAAGTTTGTTTGTTATTTTCTCAAGTACTAGTGTCGGCTTTGATATTCCCTTTGTTACTACTTAGTAGCTATTGCAGCGTAACTAACGTTTTAGTGTTATAATTTCATTTGCCATCTTTCAGTTTACCATAAAAGCAAATTACTATACTCACGCAGAGCCTCCCTGCGTATTAAAAGATGGAGTTGCTGAAAACTGGTAGCTGTTAGCATTTTATTAACCAAGTGTAAAGTACTGGAGATACAGCAATTGCACTACAGCTAGTCTTGGAAAATGAACGAGGTGGGTAGTTGGGAACGAAGCTGCTCCAGATGTGTTTCCAGTCTTTTGGGAACAGAGGAGCATCAGAAGGCAGGAGCACGCTGTGAACTTCAGTATACGAGGAAGGATTGAACAATAGTAAACTTAAAGTGAAATCTGGAATGTGGCTTTCAGTACTGAGTTGTTGCAGTATCCTTTTGGCACAGGTGTTTTAAAATAGGAGTTGCTTTGCTCTTCTGCTCTAAACTGAAAATAGAATAAATAGTATAGTAAATAGAAATACTTCATTAGTATTCATCTCCTTCTTCATCTCCAACTTCATCTCCTAATAATGTTGTGTGGTTTGGTGTAAGAGTTTGTGCTCGATTGCTACGGGTTTTTCTGCTACAAAGATGAACTGTTCAGGACACTCAAATTTCAGTTTTTTTTTCACTTGTAAACACATTTTAAACAGCGGCAATTTCTTTATGTGCACTGGCATGAGTTAATCAAAAGGTAGGCAAAACCAAAGAAGCTTCTTCAGAAAATATCGGTTAAGTATTTTGTATATTCCAGTCTGAATTTAAACTATTTCTGGTTAGTGATGCTGGAAGGTTCCTGGCACTCCAGGAATTAATTATTTTGTCTTGCCACTGAATGGTTTTCCAGCTTCTGCTGAGAAGGATACAGACATTCCTCATCCTTGCTGGTTACAGACAGCAGAGACACTATGCTGCTGGACAGTGAGGGAAAGGGGCTGGTTTAGAAGTATAATTTTATAATAAATGCATTTTAAAAGAATTCTAGAGGAAAAATTTCCTGCTGAAAAGCACCAAGTCTACAACGTTGAAGTGTTTGTTGGAAATAGCAGTTTTGTATACATATTTATACGTTACTGAGAGTACGCTGCAGAAACCTGTTTTTATTTTGGGTGGCAGATTAATGGTGTGGTCACAGTTTCTGAAAGGTCAGGATTTACCTCGCAGTATGAATTTCAGGTCATCTTAATAGAAGTAAACACATCTACTATTGATATATGAAAAGATAAGTTAAAGATGTGAGTTTATAAACTCTAACAGTTCTCTGTGGGTGGATTTTTTGGTTATGCAGATGTACATATGCACACAAACACATGTATTTAAAATTTGGTTTGGGCTAGATCCTATTTTTATGTCATTCTTTTGTTGTCTTTAATGATATTTGACCAGTATTTGTATGAGTAACCCTGTCAAAATGTGTCCTTACTGTTCTTAAGAGTGTCAGAATCCAACTTGAATATGAACTTTACCTAAGGAGCTATGCTTTTTATAATGTGAAAAAAGTCCTATCACAAATTGTGCAAAAGAAGGCTGCAAGGAAATTAAGATGTTTGCCTTCTGTCATGATACTTAAATTAACATTTAAACTGCTTCTGAAACAACATTTGCAGATCATCAAATAAAAAGAGGGCCAAGTATACTGGAGCAATGTTTAAAATGTATTCCTAATTATTATTCCTGTGACCAAATATGTTCTATTCAGAAGGCTGTATATGTTTTTCTTCTCTTGCAGTTCTTACTCTCCATATTACATTGTGTATGATTTTCTGAGGGTTCTGAGAGAAAAGCATCTATTTTTTGGGGGATTGGTTTGCAAATTTGGCTCACAGTAGCCTTCTGATTGAAAAGTAGTTGAATGCTTGAAAGGAGCAAGGTTCAAGATTTTAGTTTTCCTCTGGAAAAAATATCAGCTTACTATTTATAACTGAACCTCTGCTAATATCAAAAGCATGCTGAAGTAGGCCTCTGTGGTGAAATTAGCTTTTGTGCATAATACACATTTGATGAATGTTAAAGGAAGTATGGGGGACAAAGAGGGGAAAAAAATAATTTCAAATCCGTAGGTTGTCAGAAAGGAGAGATGCTCCCCGCCTTTGTCAGTCTCCTTTCTTGCGGTCTCCCTGTTGTTTAGAGGTTGGTGTGTACTACTGGAATGTCCGAGTATATCCGAGCACCGTGTCAGCGGTGGATGATCACAGAGAAAGTGCTCGTTCTTCCCTGTGGCGCCCCAATTCATGAAGGAGAAAAAAAAAAAAAAAATGTAGTAGCAAACAGAGTGCTTTAAAAACATCAGAAGCTAAAATCTACCCCCACTCCCTAATGTCTGTCTGCAGATTTTCTTTGCTGCTTTCTTTGTGGGCAGTATTTTCTCTTACCTTCTTCAAATCCATCTTTTTATCTGACAGTCAGTTCCTCCGTTTCCTCCACTGCGTTTGCCTGTGCTCTGTTATACCACAAATGTCAATAGAGATGCTACTATTGAATCTGGTCTTAGTTGAAGCAACTTCTCTTTCCCAGTCCCTTCCTCTGCCACCTCTTATGACAGTGGCCTGTCACCAAAGGCTGGTCTCCACCATGAAACAAGCTGGGAAGATGCAGGGGGGGGAAGACCCAGGAGGGGGAAGATGCAGGGAAATCAAAAAGCAGAGCTTACACTGGCATTTCAGACATGAGGAAGACTGAGGCCCAGGGTGGGATGTTCTGCCAGCCCTGGATGCAAGTGAGGGGAAGGAAAAATAACGTTCTAGGTGGCAGTTTAATTTAACACTGAAATCTGCATGCTTTCTTCATGCTTGTTTTGGATCTCAACTGGTTTTGAATGTGATGTTCACATTAAATGCAGATGTGAGATACACTGAAGTATCACCCTCAATGGTAATAAAAAATAATAATAAAAAGCTGATATAATTACAATGTAGTTTCCTTTTTTTCAGTGGTGGTATTTTCTCCACATCACCGTTCTTTCTCTTGCTTTTTTCGCCTGCCCTGCCATAGTTTCTCTACAACGAGCTTTTTTTTTAAGATACTTTCTTTTTTAACTTTTTTTTTTTTTTGTCTGTTCAACCGGCTGAAGTATTTACAAAGGAGCTTTCAGATTGAATCAGCCATATTTTTAAAAGGCCCAGTCCCTTAGGCGAGGGTTAGGGATGCATTAGTTGCATGGGTGTGTTTATGAATCCATTGCCTTCGTGTCCTTGTGCATTCAGAGGTGCGTCTAATGGAGCTGGGTTCTGTGGCTGTCTTCGTTAATGTCGCCTTCAGCATTAGCAAACCCAGGGCCCAACGGCTGAGCTGGCAGCCTTCCCTCCTTCAGCATGTCTCCAGCTCTGGCCATCAACCCAGAACTGTGCAGGAGCTGCATAGCAATTACGCTTACTTGCTTATTTTTTTTTTTTTTAATTCCTTTCCCATGAAGTTTCTAATGCTGTGATGGCACCTGTGGCTCAGCAAATGGCTATTTCTTTTTTTCAGGCGGAATATTTCATCTTAAATGTAGCCACGTGACCATTTACACTCTCATCTTGGGTTGTAATCATGGATTAAACAGCAGAACTCAGCAGGAAAGGGGACGTGTTTCTCAAAGTCTCTGTGAGGCCCCTTTGGTCCTGCAGACCAGGTGGATCTGGCTGAGGGGACTTGGGCTAGGGCGTCTTCATCTGCACGTGAGGCAGCAGAGACCTAATGGCATATCGGCCCAAAGCAAGCTGTGGTCACGGGGTTGGGTTGTGAAAGAGCACACTGCAAGGTGGTTAATCGGAAAAACTGCAGCGTCTGTACTTGTCTGTAGTGTGGACAGGACGTGGCATGGGGTGACCACCCCAGGTTCACTTCGTGGTAGCCACGACGGGCAAGAAAGGTGATAAAGACCCTTGTGAACTGCAGCATCATCCTTCATATAAGGGCTCTGATGTCTCCTGTCATGGAGATGAGCAGAGAACGTTTCTTGAGTCTGAATTGTGGTCACCAGGTGCCCTGCTGAGGAAACTCTTGACCTTCAGAAAGCTCCCTGGAGCATCTGGCCACCCATATGTGCCCTGGCTCCTTATGCTGTAAGAAGAAGAGCACACATTGAGAGTGAACACATTGATAGACTGAGATCCTCAGGTTTGTGGTGATGGGGAAGTGTTCTGAAGGGTCATGAGCATAAATGAGGATTTCAAGTTTATATTCAGCACTTCAGGACTGCTCTGTCCTTCTTAGTGACACTCAGTCACTAGGATGGAGCATAATCACCACCTGCTTTCTCTTCTTGCAACACAAATTTAATTCCTCTGGTCCCTGTGTTAGTGGAAAATAACCTATAAAGAAGTAGTAGGCTGGGCAAGATGTGCTCAGAAACCCTACCTCGTTAGGAAGCTCACACATCTTCTGGTCCCATCGAGTGCCTGACTGTGTCATGGAGGAGTACCTACACTGTGTATAAACCTGATGATCATGGTCATGACCTCCTCCTCTGGAGACATTCCAAACCTGCCTGGACACGTTCCTGTGCAACCTGCTCTGGGTGGACCTTCTTTGGCAGGGGGAGTGGACTAGATGATCTCCAGAGATCCCTTCCAACCCCATATCATTCTGTGATTCTGTGATGATCAACGACATTCAGAAGGCCGAAAGATTTCAACTGAGGCAATTTTTATAAACTCTCCAATGACTCTATTTTCTATGTGGAAAATAAATGCCCTTTTCTCTTAGTTTATCAAAAGGTAGGCAAAACCAAAGAAGCTTCTTCAGAAAATATCGGTTAAGTATTTTGTATGTTCCAGTCTTAATTTAAACTATTTCTGGTTAGTGATGCTGGAAGGTTCCTGGCACTCCAGGAATTAATTATTTTGTCTTGCCACTGAATGGTTTTTCCAGCTTCTGTTGAGAAGGATACGGACATTCCTCATGCCTTGTGGGGAACGTTTATTAGGAATTCCTTTTAACGAGAGTTTTGCAAACCTTACAGAATCAGATCATAAACTTCATCAAAAAATCCTGAAAACAGAGCAAAATAAAAAGCAGCTTGACAGACAAGTGCCGGCTTTTTCATGAGACAAACTGCTGAAACCTTGCCTGTAATTTCTCTTGGCAAATGGTCTTCAACACTAATATCAACGTGTCACATAAACTGTAAATGACAAACATATTCCTAAATTTGCTCTAAATCATAAATATTTGGCTGTGTGGAATTCAGAAGGATTGGCTTCCTGATGTGGCTTAAAAAAATGCAGTTACACTGTTCTGACTATTAGAATTTCTGGTAGGTCTGTTGCCCCTGTAAGTCCCGCTCTCTTCCTGGTCACCTGCAGGACAGGCATGTGGTTGAGGGGCTCCATGGGTTGTGACATGACCTGCTGGGTCGTGCTGCCAGGTGCAAGAGGACCTGTCTGCCGGGACTGCCTGCTTTAAAAGTACTCTCTGCTTTACGACCTCTGTTACTCCTGTAATGGCTCCCGGTAACTGGATAGCAATGGTGATAGCAAACTTGAGGAGGAGCAGCTCTTTAAGCCGTTTTGGGTCTCTAAAGTCCAACTCAATCCCTTATTAGTTATTTTAATGAATGCCTTGGCTGCACACAGTCCCTGTTGTCCTCACTAGCAGCTGGAATTTACTGGGATCAAGGGAATTCAAGCTCTGTTCACTTTTCTTATTCATGCCCTGTGCACTTGGGTACAGTCACATTTTGTTAATTGATTCTTACTTAAAATAATGTCTTTTTTTTTTTTTTTTCACCACATGAGAGTGCTCTGAAAATTTAATTGTAATATTTAGTACCAATGTACAGGTAGCGCGATACAGACTGGGTACAGGTAGCATGGTATAGACTGGGTTCAGGTCTTCTGAATGAGGTTCTGAATCATGGTCTGCATTTTTGAATTACTTGTTAAGTAACGTTTATCATGTGTATGACGATCAGAACCCCAGCTGACCCAACATGATCGTCCTTGCACAATCCTATTTTGCGAAGTCATTCTTTCGCCCTCCCAGTTGGTGATGGAAAAATTAGTATGGTCATAAATGCAAACCAGACTTAAGAAACACTTTATTCCTGATTTGTTGCTTAATTTCAGAGGTTGATTTTATTTTCTGGGAGGCAGTTATTCTGCACCTCCATTTGGTTAGCATGCTTTGCTAACACAGATTTTGTACAAACTGTTTTTGAATGGCTTACAGATTTATTTTTTTTTAATCTTTAATGAAAAATAATAAGTTCTGCAGAGATTTCTGCCAACTAATTCTGTTTGGGATAAAAGACAAAGAAAGATAAGACAAGAATTCAAGGTTTTACTGGTGTAGGACTAAACATATCCTGAGGCTAGGGAGAATGCCTGGGATTATGCAGTTAGACCTGTGTAGCATCATCACTAAGGATTCCTGCCTTTTATGGGTTTGGTTTTTTCTTTTCTTTTCAGTTTTGTGTTGAAGAAGTATGAGAATGAAGAATTTATCAAAATATAAATTCTTTGAATAGTTTACTACCCTCAATGATAAAAGTTTGAACATAAGTTTTAGACTGAAAAAGCCCTGTAGCATTGAGTTTTCCTCCAACCTTGGTGCATTTAGCATATCAGCTTTCGTTTGGTTATGTGAAATAGGTTGAGCTCCTGGATCTCTGATAAAATGGCATCTTTTAAGTCCTTCAGTAATTTCTGTGCCTTTTCGCTGACCTCCCCGGTTTATCAGTATCTTTGCTGAACTGCAGACTCGGCACTGCATTTTGGCAGCGTCACCTACAAAGGTAGCACAACTTTCCCATTTCTAATTGATACAACTCTTTAACTAGTTCCCAAGATTCTTTTTTTCTTTTTCTTTTTTTTTTCTTTTTCCTTTTCTCCTTTTTCTTTTATTTTTTATAAACTTCCTTCTTCCAGACTTATAATTGACTGTTTAGTAAATATGAACTATGTTATTTGATCTTCTTATGTCATCACTATTACTATTATTGAATTTGTAATCCTGTACAAGAAAAATATCAGGTTACTTTGACAAGAAGAATTTTCCATAAACGTATGTTGATTATCCGTAAGTTTATTACCTTCCTTTAATTTGTTTTGTGTAATGTTCCATTACGCTTAAGACTTCTTTTGGAAAGGGGTAAATTGCTTTTGATAACTCCATTGCATTTTATTTTTTAATACTATAATTTAGTTTTAGGTTAACACTTTTCTCTTCCTGTTATTTTACTATTATTCCTGTATTATTGTCTAGATTCTTTTGTTGATTTGGTACCAGCTACTGGTAAAGGCTGTTGAAATCAACACAAGTTTGCTACTCACTTCGGTTGTATGAGGTTATGGAAAGTTTAAGTGATGTCTGTGAAATGCTTGCAAGTGCTTAATTGTCATTCTGGTTAAAATGAGAACAAAAAACGTAGTTTGTTTCAGTCATCCATTATTTCCGAGTGTATCACTGTAAGGTAGTTCTAATCACCTGATGTCTCTGAAACACCACTTAAAGCTCAATGGTTCGTGGCTTCTAAGAAAAATAGCATTCAAAAACATTTATATGCGTATACAAAATCTGTGCATCCCCTCATAAGATACTTTCTTCGCTCATTGAAAAAAGTTTCTGAAAATGTCAGTCCTTTGTTTTCCTCTCAATGGATGCAATACAGAATATTTGACTGCTTTTAGGTAATTGCATTCATTGGAAGCAATATTTGTTGTTTTCTAGTAGAGCAATTAAAACATATGGGGTTATCAGCACTGAGTAAATTGCCTTTCCGTTGTCTGATTTTTTTTTGACACAAAAATAATTATAGGAAATGTATTACTGTGTATTTGTGTCTGAGTAGGAGGAAAATGATTAATTATTTTGGAGAGATATTACAATTCTATAATGTTTTTTTTTTCTTGATGATATTCCTTAGATTACCAGATCACTTAGGAACTATATATCTTACACACACGTATACAGAGATATCTCATATGTACATATCAATTGTGTGCTATATTTAGCATGTTCTTTAAAATGGCTTAAACTAGGAAAAGAATCAAGCTGCTTAACATGTTTCACTGCCTATGAATTTGTCTTCGAAGTGCTGAGTATCTCCAAGTGGCAGGAACTTTAACAATGAAATGACCTCTAGCCATTACGAAAGATTTAAAAAGAAAAAATAACTGTATTTTTGATTTAGCTTTTACAAAGTGACTGTGATAGGCAAAGTGTAATTTCTGGATTTACTGTTGAAATATAATTATGTCCTCATATGCTGACAATAGTTAGGGCACCAGAGTTTTTCCTTGAATGTTTGGATTGCAATGTATACTACCACTTCTGAAAATAATACAAAATAAACCATTGACCTTTCCAACTATTTTTATATTTGGTTACGGTTTGGCAGCTAGAATAGGATTTGTGTTTACAAAAGCAAGCAACACCCATACAAGCTGGTCTAGTAGAAGTGATTATCTTGTCTTTCTTACTTTCTGTCAATTAGATTAACAGACCCCTGTGGTTACAGCACTGCTACTGCCCTGTGAATAGTTACATAGGAACACTGGTCAGAGTAAGACATGCGAAGAGGTTAGTAAATAGGAAAATGGATGAACTGGAATGCTAATAGCAGGTATGCTATTTCTCTGCTGTCATTTATAGGGCATCTCCTCCATGAGTCAGCAGCCTTCCTGCTGATACAGTTCCCTTCCCGTGCCTCTCGCTGTGTTGTCCATCCACTCTGCCCAGGTTTCTTACTTTTTCCTTGAGAACTCCTTTGGCATCATGACTTTCAGTATGTGTGCATTATAAATAGTGCTTACAGAAACAGAGAAAGTGCTGTAGGCCTGTCATGGCTTCAGCCAAATTTACCAAAACCAGACTGACAGATGGCCCTTCCCGCGTGCCTCCCCCCCACCCCCAAAAAGAGAGGAGAAGAAGAGATAAGGAGATTTAGAAGTTTAGAATGAACTAAACTACTTTAATGAAGAATTAATATTAAAATCAAAAAAAGGAAGATAATGAAATAGATTCAATATATACAAAACCCTATCAAGCTCCCAGGATGACAGTCACGTCACCGGCAGGCACTGGGGAAGTCCCAGGCTGGACTCAGTGATGCATGGGAACTGGGTTCCAGCTCTGGAGTCAGGAACACACGGATCAGGATCAAAGGCAGATGAACAGAGTCCTCTCTGGACGTCGGCCATCGCAGGAAGGGGCTGACCCTTTGATCCCTCAGCTTTTATACTGAGCATGGGGCAGATGGGGTGGAATACCCTGTTGGTCAGGTTTGGGTCACCTCTCCTGTCCCCTCCTCCCCACAGATAGGACCCCTCTAGGCTTTTCGGTTTCCGACCCTCTAACGGGGCAAATAATGAAATTAGCTGACCTTGGTTGTTATAGCAATGAGTATAAGCAGGAGCCTCTCTGCTCACTGTTCCTTGGCATGGAGCTCAAACATTGGTCAAACATTGGTCTCAACACTCTGAGAACGAGCAGTTTTCTCCACAATACGCCGTTAATTTCAGGGAGTTAGAAGAGGCCGAGCTAAAATGTAAAATTCCTGAACAGAAAGTTGGTTCTGTTTTACTTCAAACTGGGACAGGGCCTCTTAACTTGGGGCTCAAATACTTTCCTCAGCTAAGCAGTGAAATGAATTGGAATCCCCTTTTCTAGACAAGGCGTCGAGTGATGCATGGAGCTAGGAATGAAGATGTGGAGAATAAAAACAGTAGAAACTTTCGGGGGTGGAATCAGAGGACCTAACGGATTGCTGAATAACCATCAGCGTATAAACTCAGTCTTTAAGTCCGCAAGATCTTTACATGAGGAACGGGTTATTCAGCCCTGTTCTACTTAGGATAGCGGTTCTACTTAAGAAATGTGTTTTTATTCCAGAGACTGAATCAACAGGCAGTATTAAAACAATATGTTATTAACATCTTACCTGGCAAATAACAGTGCTGGACGTGTGCACACAAACTCTGTTGTATCAAAGCAGTGGACTCGTTTGCTTTCTTTGCAGTATCTGTTACAAGGATAAGGTGCTACCTAAGAAGTCTACAGCCATTTGTGGTTGTGTGAGATTTATGTAGCGTTTTTTAATGTGTTTTGCTAGTAAGATTCAGACTGGGTGTGCTCACTTTTTCTCACTCACTGGCTGGAAACAGCCTTTTTTTCAACTGACTTTTTGTGGTGTGTAGTCTTTAATGTAATTGTTTTCATTCAGTTGGGACTAGTGGGTAAAAACTCATTTACAGACAGTTGTGTAATCCTAGTGCAGAAAGTTAGTTTCCTTGAAGAAAACCACAAACGAACCAAATTACAGAATCACACAGAATGATATGGGGTTGGAAGGGACCTCTGGAGATCATCTAGTCCAACCCCCCTGCCAAAGCAGGTCCACCCAGAGCAGGTTGCACAGGAACGTGTCCAGGAGGGTTTGAATGTCTCCAGAGAAGGAGACTCCACCGCCTCCCTGGGCAGCCCATTCCAGTGCTCTGCCACCCTCAAAGTGAAGAAGTTCCTCCTCATGTTTAGGTGGAACTTCCTATGTTCAAGTTTGCGCCCATTTCCTCCTGTCTTGTCACCTGGGCACCACTGAAAAAAGACCGGCCCCATCCTCTTGACACCCACCCTTGAAATATTTATAAGCATTGATCAGATCCCCCCTCAGCCTTCTCTTCTCCAGACTAAAAAGACCCAAGTCCCTCAGCCTTTCCTCATAAGGGAGATGCTCCAGGCCCCTCATCATCTTTGTTGCCCTCTGCTGTACCCTCTCCAGCAGTTCCCTGTCCTTCTTGAACTGGGGAACCTCTGTTTTTACCTAATTATAACAAGCAAAGGAGTTCTCCCAGTGACTTCAGAAACAGCAGTCCATCCAAAGGCATCAGGTTTTCAATGCATTTCTGCCTGTGCCAAGTAGCCAATTCGATTATAGAGGAAACTTCCTAGAAATTAGCCAAGGAATAAATTTGGTTTATGGTACTTCTCTCTGGTAAACTGCTCATCAGTAAGTGGAAATGGCAAAATGTGATGCTGCAGAGAAACAGCAAGATCGAGCTGAATGTGATACTGTAAAGAAGCTGCCAAGTCTAGCTAAAGAGATTAATATAAATACATTTCCAGTGTTAATGAAAAATGGTGGCTGGAGCTTTTCACTTTATATATGCACAGCCTTTGCTTTGGTACAAAGTTAGAGGGTTTCTTTTGTCTTTCTCTTCTTGCAAGAATTGTTAAATCTTACACTACAATGTATTTTCTGGGTGAGCTTCCTGATCTGTAGCCTCTACTTATCCATAATCATCCTTTGATCTTAATTTCTCTTTTGGTATAAGAGGATGTATTTCTCTTTGGTGGTTTGCCAGAACATCACTGCTAATGAATTTCTGGTGTGCTAGAAATTTTATAATAGAACAGATATAATAATTTTCCGATGGCCTGCAAGTATGTGATGTGTTGCCACTTGAATTAGGCAGCTACACTCTACTCGTGCTTTCTTCTTCCCTTTGCCTGTCTCCTTACATGGACTGTGGGAATTACAAGGATGCAATTCATCACTACTTCTTGAATGTGTTTCATTTTCCCTATTTGGTGATATGACTGGGATAGTTTTGCAGCTGTGGGAATCTGAAAGACTAGGAGCTGATACTAAGGAATTTCTGCTGTTTCCCTGATGACCAAGTTCTTGCATGTATTTTTATAGGTTTTAAGCTGTGAAGGTCACTTGAGTTCACCTTCATTTCAGCCCTGCTCTGTCTGGGCAGCACAAATAAAGCACTTGGGGCCAAGCATACAGGTTTGCTGGCTGATGCTATTTCTGCCCTTCCCGTCAAAGTCTGATTTAAGTTAGCCTAGTAAGGTCTTAACTGCATTTTAGTGTAGACCTTTAGATACTGGGTGTTGGATTTCACATGGTCAATTGCTGTTTGTCACTAAAAATTCCTGCTTCTTTCATCCCACACCTTCACAGTGGTTTGTTTCCTCAGTACAAAAACTGGGATGTGACCTGTGGGTTTACCTGAAGGACAAAAGATGAGTCTTTCTTTATGATTAAGTTTCTAACAAATGATGGAACATTTCACGTTAAGGCCCTGTGTGCTTTACCCCCAAAAGCTTGACAGCTAAAGCTACTGGTATCAGATTTGAAGGATGGCGTACAGAATAGAGTTGGTAGTAGATATCTGATGATGCTGAGGTAGGGAGAGGTGTTATTTATGTCATCTTTGCAGTATTGATGCCGACAAAAATATGGTGAGATAAACTTGCTTTACTGTAAGTACTTCTTTTGGGTTTGGGGCTGTGTTGTCTCAGTGCTCAGGCTGTGATCTTCCCACTGATCTCATCTTAGAATCATAGAATCATAGAATTGTCTAGGTTGGAAGGGACGCTTAAGATCCTCTAGTCCAACCATCAACTTAACTCTGATAAAAACCATCACTAAGCAGTATTCTCCTGCAGACTGAATACAAATCGGTGCTGAGATGTATTCCTCTTCTTCCTTACATGAGATGTGTTGAATCACTTCAACAACTTTTTTTTCTTGCCTAGCAACCTACAAATACTTTGCTTTGGATCTTCGCTGGGGTGAGAAGAGAGTACTTGGAAGAAAAGGAGAGCAGGACCCATATCCATGCCTTTATCCTGTGGAAGGGTTGTCCCCACTGCCTCGCCTCTCCTCCCTGCAGAAGCAGACGTGCAGTTGGGCTGGAGAGGCGTGCGTTAGGCTTCAGAGAGTTGTGAATCACAGAATGATATGGGATTGGAAGGGACCTCTGGAGATCATCTAGTCCAACCCTCCTGCCAAAGCAGGTCCACCCAGAGCAGGTTGCACAGGAACGTGTCCAGGTGGGTTTGGAATGTCTCCAGAGAAGGAGACTCCACCACCCCCCTGGGCAGCCTGTTCCAGGGCTCTGTCACCCTCACAGGAAAGAAGTTCCTCCTCATGTTTAGGTGGAACTTCTTATGTTCAAGTTTGTGCCTGTTTCCTCTTGTCCTATCCCTGGGCACCACTGAAAAAAGACCGGCCCCATCCTCTTGACACCCTCCCTTTGAGTATTTATAGACATTGATCAGATCCCCCCCTCAGCCTTCTCTTCTCTAGACTAAAAAGACCCAAGTCCCTCAGCCTCTCCTCATAAGAGAGATGCTCCAGGCCCCTCGTCAACTTTGTAGCCCTCTGCTGTACCCTCTCCAGCAGTTCCCTGTCCTTCTTGAACTGGGGAGCCCAGCACTGGACCCAGTGCTCTAGATGGGGCCTCACCAGGGCAGAGCAGAGGGGGAGGATGACCTCCCTCGACCTGCTGGTGACACTCTTCCTGATGCACCCCAGGATGCCATTGGCCTTCTTGGCCACAAGGGCACATTGTTGGCTCATGGTCATCCTAGCCAACCTCCTACTAGGATTCTTTCAAATTTCCTGCTTTCCCTTTCTGTCCCACCCTCCACCCCAAAATGAGCAGATTGAATAAGAGGCACTTTGGTACTTCAGAGGAGTGAGATCTTTACTACTTTTATTTCTTGTGCAGATAAATTTTAAAGGGTAGTTGCCTTTTTTTTTGGAAGTAAATACTCTGCTTCTGCTTTTATTTTGGTTTCAGTTCTTGCACCTTGATAATCATGCAGATAACTCCTGAGTGCAACTCGCATTTCTCACGAAACGAACATGAGAAAAACAAGGCAATTACTGCTTGGTCCCTGTAAAGCCTGCTGTAAGAAAGGATTTGGCTTTAACTTAGTTGGTTTAGGACAGTGACTGAGATTTTTTTAAATTTTTTTTTTTTATTCTCTTTGCATCTCTTTCTGTCATGGAGAAATTAAAGCAGCAACATGCAGACGACATACTGACCCTTTACTGTGCCAGCAGGAATAACAAAAATGTTCCAAGTCAACCGTCAATGAGGAAAAAATGTGAACATTTTCAGTATTTTTGGTATATTGAACGCAGCCCTAAAGGGTTTTCAGAATCGTCTGCAGGTCACTGTAAATCACTGTGGGATGTAATTCCTTCACCTTGTGTTGCTGATAATGTGCATTTCTTCCTGCTCTGACTGGGAGAAGGAAGACCACCGTGGTGCCACCTAACTGAAAGCGCAGGACCCAGGGGAATGGCTGCGGAATGAGCGAGTATTGAGTTGTTCTCCAAAGTGTTGGCTCACTAGTCATTCAGTATTTCTAGGCAGAAATCGGCTTGTGAATTCAGACAGCTTAAAGATGTATTAATACTCTTGTGTTGTGTCAGCTGTGTCACCCCAGCAGAAAAAGGAGAAGGTGCTAATGGAATGGCACACAGGCTATGGCAAACTAAATAATGCTGCTGCACTTGGACAACTGCTGCCTTTCAGTTCTGCTTTATCCAAACCTATTAGCTAGTTTTCAATTATGCATTTCATATTTTCCCTATTTAGACTTGTGTATAGCATCAAATAAATGTTATATGTCAAATTTTGCCCTTGAATAAACATTAATAGTTCTGGTTGACTTCAGCAGGAGCTGCAGGCAAACATCCTAAAAAAAGAACTTGGCTTTGGATCTAAAATCTCTTTTGCTGCATCCTATATTCCAGAAATGTTTATCTCCCTGTTTTCAGTTACCAGCATTGTTACCAAGTCTCTTTCAGTTGTCCTTGGAAAGCCAAACAGAAGGAGCTAAATACTGTATTGGAATAAGAGGCCAGTGTTTGCCCACCTTTGAGATCCCAGACCCTGAGACCAAAGCCTTTAGGTTTTTGTTAAACTGCTACAGATATGCTTACTGGGGTAGTATAAGTGTTTGTATAATTTTAAGCTGCATATTTTTCGCTGTTAATGTATTGTAACTATGCAGTCACATTTTCCCTGGGGTTTCCGAATGTAGCTAACGATCTCTGTTGTGGATTATTGAAGGGAAGAGGCAGAAGGCCAAGGTGGGAGAGGCACCTCTGGGCTGTCAGCAGCTGAGCAGGCAGAGGAGCTTGTCAGAAATCAAGAATCCTTTCCCCTCCTCCCCGCAGGGCAACCAAAAATCTTCCAGTTCACTACGAAGGAGCCACGAGACAAAGGAATTTAAATTGCCAGTCAAAGGGTAGGTCAGAGGAGGTAATAGTCAATATACAGAGAAATCACCTGGAGGTGAATCTACATTAGGTATTTCCCAACAGATACTGGTAATAATTTTACGCTATTGTAAATGATTGCCTGCTTGCTGGTAAACTGGGAACACTACTGTCCCTAAACTGAAGCTGCAGTAAGAAACGTTTCTGTGTTTCCCAGTTTAATGGGAAGGAGAATTCCTAGTTCCTGATGCAGGGCTTGGGCCAGGTTTGCCACCCCAGCTGGGGTCCCAGAGCCGTTGGCTGCAGAATTTGCCTTTCAGACGAATGGTATGTATAGCAAATCAAAAGCTTTCCAAAAGCCCAGTGTTTACAGCACAGTCCTTGGATGTGAGAAATATGATTTGAGCTTTCTTCTGCAAATCAGTCTAAGTAGGGATTTTTTTAAAATGTCTGCCTTGTTTCCTTAGGCATCTGTTAGTGTGTGGCAGTTGATATTGGGTAGATGCTGAACAGAAATAGAGAAACGCTTCAGTAGTCTCTGGCAGCTCTTCAGTCTGAAGAACAGCAAGGATTTGCTGCTATAGTGACTAAGAAAAGTTGCATTCAATTAGAGGGTGTGAACAGGTAAACTCCTGTTGATGAATAGCTCTTTTTTTCCCTTTTTTTGCTTTTCCTTACAGATACTTCAGATATGCATTGAAATAATTGTTGTTATTCAAACTGTGATCCTCTTCAGTGATTTGCAAATAAATGGTTGTATTCCCAATTTGTATAACGAGTGGGTAATGAGATTATTTTAATATAATACCAGGGTTGGTTGTAGAGGTGTGCGTGGATGCCACAGTTTGTGCTTCCGTTGGCCTTTGGTTTAATCATCAGTGCGATATTAAGGATTCTCTTGGGACAATTAGTCTGTTAACAAGTGTTTTCAAATACTGTTTGTTTTTCTGGTAAGGATCTATAGAAGCATTGTCTCTTTAAGGCAAGATTGAGTGGTCCTGTCCAGTCTCCTTTGGATAAAGGGTAGTTTTCTCCCTCAGTACAAATTTAATGTCTTCAGGGTTGGGTTTTTTTTTCACCTGCAAAATGTTTTTTAAAAGTTGTTTTACAATTTTTAAAAATTTTAAAAGCTTTTTAAAGACAAAGATTTTAAACAAAAAATTTAGATATAAAAAAACCAGCATTAAAATAATGCCGACACCGACAAAGTGTCAAGCTGAACATTCAGTAAAAAACCACTTTTTAACCACTTTTGAAAAACGTCATCTTCATTTTTCAGCCATTGCTCAGTTCTGAATGAACAGGATGTTATAATTTTCAGCTGATTCTTCTCTTGTCCTTTTAGGAGGTTTGGTTGCCAAAATATCACACAGCTTTTGATCTCTTTCAACATCAGTGCACCTGTGCTACAGAGGGGGCAGCTGATGGTGACATCTTGATATTGCCATCTTCTCGTGCTGGTATTGCTAGATCTCAGACAGCTTAGAAAATACTTGCGTAGTTTTTTTTTTTTGTTTTTTTTTTCTGGAGAGACAGAGAAAGAGAGAGTTTACATCCATGTTGCTCTCCTGGTATCATTCTGAGCCTGGCTATTTGCTGTTGACCCCAATGCTGTTTTCTGCTTATCCACAGTCACATGCAACGCTTCAAACAATATAGGTGGAAAAGCTTTCCGTTTTAGTGTTTTTCAGGTACACTGTCTTGGTGATAAATTTTCCTTCAGCTCCATGATGCTGAGTGTGGTGGGTCTCTGGGATTAGACGCTTTTCAACTTTAGGGAGAATACTTGTTACAGGAAAGTATGCTCTTTACTCAGATACCCCTTTGAACTCTTCCAGTGTGAGTACCGCAATTGCTTGGCTTGACATCAAGAGAAGCACGACATTCCTCTAGCAGTCTTACAAGTGATTTTTTTTTTTTTCACAGAATCACAGAATGATGTGGGGTTGGAAGCGACCTCTGGAGATCATCTAGTCCAACCCTCCTGCCAAAGCAGGTCCACCCAGAGCAGGTTGCACAGGAACGTGTCCAGGTGGGTTTGGAATGTCTCCAGAGAAGGAGACTCCACCACCCCCCTGGGCAGCCTGTTCCAGGGCTCTGTCACCCTCACAGGAAAGAAGTTCCTCCTCATGTTTAGGTGGAACTTCTTATGTTCAAGTTTGTGCCCATTTCCTCTTGTCCTGTCACTGGGCACCACTGAAAAAAGACCGGCCCCATCCTCTTGACACCCTCCCTTTAAGTATTTATAAGCATTGATCAGATCCCCCCCTCCGTCTTCCCTTCTCCAGACTAAAAAGACCCAAGTTCCTCAGCCTCTCCTCGTAAGGGAGATGCTCCAGGCCCCTCGTCATCTTTGTAGCCCTCTGCTGTACCCTCTCCAGCAGTTCCCTGTCCTTCTTGAACTGGGGAGCCCAGCACTGGACCCAGTGCTCCAGATGGGGCCTCACCAGGGCAGAGCAGAGGGGGAGGATGACCTCCCTCGACCTGCTGGTGACACTCTTCCTGATGCACCCCAGGATGCCATTGGCCTTCTTGGCCACAAGGGCACATTGTTGGCTCATGGTCATCCTATTGTCCACCAGGGCTCCTAGGTCTCTCTCCTCGGATGTGCTCTCCAGCAAGTCAGCCCCAACCTGTCCTGGTGCAGGGGGTTATTCCTCCCCAGGTGCAGCACCCTACATTTGCCCTTGTTGAAGTTCATCAGGTTCCTCTCTGCCCTGCTCTCCGGCCTGTCCAGGTCTCGCTGGATGGTGGCACAGCCTTCTGGTGTGTCAGCCACCCCTCCCAGTTTTGTATCATCAGCAAACTTGCTGAGGGTACACTCCATCCCTTCATCCAGGTCATTGGTGAATATACTGAAGAGGACTGGACCCAGTACTGACCCCTGGGGAACAGCACTTGTTACGTACCTCCAAAAATACTCCTTCTCCTCCTTCCCTAGGGACTTTGCCTTACTGTCTTTTTAGCTTGTGTGCTGCATTGTCTGTTGTTTTTGCCCAGGACATTTGTGTCCTACAACTTCTTTATGGCACATTCATTTCAAGTTGTGTTTGCAGTTGAAAAGAAGAAACTGTCTCCGTGCTGGAGAGACAGCTAGGTAACCCAAGGGATTTTTTGTCTTGCCCTAAACCTTTGCTGAATGTTTTCATGTGGTTCTTGTAATTTGTAGATTTGCCTCTTTTTCTTGGATTTTATTTTGAATATGTTACTCCTTTTCCTGCTGTAAACTCACAGAGGTACTCCTCCAGCCATGTCTCTTCTCTCCCAGTGACTTTCTTCTCTGCTTTTTCTTCCCATGTGAAGTCTGCTCTCTCCCATGAATTATCAGTGTGATTCATAAATTTGTTTTTAATTATGTTGGAGTATTTTTGTACGTGTATTTACAGCATTGTCTTAGTGTATTTTATAGGACTGTTTTCTCTATCTTCTCTAAACCCAGAATAATATTGTTTCTTAGCTCTTAGACCAATGCAGCTTTTAGAGCTGTTTCTTGGTGTCTCCACTGAACCCAAAATCAATTTGCAGGTACCGTGTGGTATCTGCTGCACAACAGGGTTATTGCACTCTGTACAGATAATAGTCCTGTACCCTTCTGCTAAATACTGCAGATTATATTTTGGTGTTCAAAAAGTGGAGAGTTCAAGGTGACCATATAGGTATATTTATACGCAAACGTTTTTTTTCTGTTCTCTTGTGTCCTTAGCCACTGTTAAGTTTAGAAGCCCCATGGTGTTTTCACTTTATGTTCTTGCGCTGACTTCTGCTGCCTCCCACAACCTGGGGAGCGCTTCTGTACCAAAGGGATGTCTCTGTAACAGGGGTGTGACATGTAAGAAATTGCCTGTCCCTTCAGGGGGACAGTCTCTGTGCTTGCAAACTGGGGTAAGGAGGGGATGCTCCAAGACTCTCCTCAGTGCATAGACATCAAGCAGTTATCTTACCAGCTGCCCCAGTGGTTTAATCCTCACCGCCCTCTTTTGAATCGTCTCAGGGTCATTGTCAGGAGCTTGATGTTGATGGTGGGGTTTCTTCTGCAGCAGTCTTGGGTCCATTTAGGGTTATTTTTATATGTTTTCAAAGACCCATGGGATTAATTATACAGCGATTGCTTTGTTTTGTTATGTTTTTACCGTATAGGGTATTGCCCATACAGGTTCAACCTATTACTCTATACCTGAGAGGAGGACTACCTATCCCATGTTGAATTTTGAGGTATGTGGGCAACCTGCTGCGTTTCAAGCAGGGAAACCCTCCTGCCCCCTTCTTCTTCCTCCCCTCACCCCCTTTTTTTTTTTCTTCTTTCTTCCTTAGCAGTAAAACTTCACAGACATCATTTAATATAGTGTCTAAAACTAGTACATAGCTGAAGTCCAGAAAAAATGTTTTGGACTAAAATTAACTTATGTATGCTCGAGTTAGTTTCTTTTAAAGGCTGAGGGACTTGGGTCTTTTTAGTCTGGAGAAGCGAAGACTGAGGGGGGATCTGATCAACACCTATAAATACTTAAAAGGGTGGGTGTCAAGAGGACGGGGCCGGTCTTTTTTCAGTGGTGCCCAGTGACAGGACAAGAGGTAACGGGCACAAACTTGAATATAAGAAGTTCCATCTCAACATGAGGAGGAACTTCTTTCCTGTGAGGGTGACAGAGCCCTGGAACAGGCTGTCCAGGGAGGTGGTGGAGTCTTCTTCTCTGGAGACATTCCAAACCTGCCTGGACACGTTCCTGTGCAACCTGCTCTGGTTCGACCTGCTTTGGCAGCGGGGTTGGACTAGGTGATCTCCAGAGGTCCCTTCCAACCCCATATCATTCTGTGATTTTGTGATTCTTTTGCAGTGTGAAACATTCTTCTAGTTCTGATGTGTACATAATTTTTTTGTGAGGATTACTCTTTCCTTGTTGTGCTCAGTGCTGCTACTTTTATAAATAGAGGATTGTTAAGTACTTCCAGGCCTGTCTTCTTCTGGGCTTCAATTTACAGATGAAATAAAGAGTCAGGATCATTGTTGATTTCAGATTGGCCTTGGATACTTCTAATTCCTTCTTGATGCCCCGGGATGCTCATATTCTGGTCCCATATATCTCTTTTGTCTCAGGTGCCTGAGAAAGGCACGATGCTTGCCCGAAGTAGTTGTTTGTGTGCTGGACATATAGTGTGCATGAGAGCTTCCTACATGTTTGAGTCGCTTTGGTAGCCCACGTGCCCTGCATGTCTAGTGGTTGTCTGCAGTTGAAGGAAGAGCAAAGGTGATCCAGTAGCCAGAAATACCCCTGGGACCTGGCAGTCCCCTGCTCTACCACAGGCTTCTCTTACAGTCATGAGCAAATCACTTTGTCCCGCTGTAACTCAGCTTCTGTCTGCCAAGCAGGATAATAGACAATCTGTAACTTGAAAGGGTGTTGTGGGCTTTAACAAATTAAGCGAGTGTGAAGTGCTCACCTAATACGTGAACTCGGATCATGGGGGCTGAACACAGAACTTCCAAACCCAAAGGCTTTACCTTTATATATCCCAGGACCTATAGTGGTAGGTAGGACCTATAGTAGTTGCTGTCTGAGTGGTGCACCAGAGACTTGTAATAGTAATATGCACACTCAGGAATGAGCCATCTTCAGATACTTTGAAGGTGAAAATGGGTGGACATGTGTCAAAGACAGCTACTAAATTGAAATGAAAACGAGAGAAGGCTGTGATGTCTTGTATGCTGAAACAGTCTGTGAGATAAGCGCTGTGGCTTTCAGCTCACTGCTTTTCCCATTTTCCCTGGTGGGTTAGAGCTATTTTTAAACTCAGTATCTTTTAAATAATGCATAAGTTAACAATAGAGACTTACAGTACTGGAAAACACGAATGAGCTTAAAAAATCCCAGAAAATCCTACCCAGACTGCTTCCAGGAGGGTCTCTGGGAGGAACAAAGCATGTTTGTCTGTTGAGTTTCCAGATGTCTTCTGGGAAATTCCTTTTGTAGAGCAAATCTCCTGCCATTGAAGTGAGATTTTTTTCATTTACAAAGTACCTTCCCAATCAAACCAACTGAATGAACGCTATGATGGGAGAGGTACATCACTTTGCAGGCCGTATGTTTTGACATAGCACAGCCCAATCTGGCTGTGCTAGTACCTTAGCACCTTTACACGTCAGGAGGAGGGTCAGGAAAACCCTTCTCCTCTGGGAATATTAATAGTATGCATGAATCATAGAATCATAGAATTGTCTAGGTTGGAAGGGACCTCTAAGATCATCTAGTCCAACCATCAACCGAACTCTGATAAAAAACCCCCAAAAACCCAAAAAACCCCCCAAGAAACTCAACAACCCATCACTAAACCATGTCTCTAAGCACTATGTCAGCCCATCTTTTAAATACCGCCAGGGATGGTGCCTCAACCACTTCCCTGGGCAGCCCATTCCAAGGCTTAATAACCCTTTCCATGTAAAAATTTTCCCTCATATCCAATCTGAACCTCCCCTGGTGCAACTTGAGGCCATTTCCTCTTGTCCCATCGCCTGTGACTTGGGAGAATGGTTCTGCTGAGCTGCACAACTGCAAATAATCTCATTTTCCAGCAGTGCCAGGTCTGTGGTCGGTGTGCTCCGTGGCTGTCCCGTGCACAGGCAGCCAAGCCACCACAGCTCTGTGTAGGCATGTGAGCTTGTAAGACCTGAAGCACTAAAATGCTGCACCAGGAAAGATGGTCAGCAGGGGTGGTCATGTCCAAATGGCTTTTGCAAGCCTGTTTCCAGTGGCCACACTTTGTCTCTGTAGCCTGGTGTGTGTCCATGGAGAAGGATCAAGGGAAAGTGGTGGCTGGGAGCATCGTCACCTCCAGACCAATTTATCTGGCCCCGGTCGCCTCAGTCTGCGTGTGAAACTGCAGAACTGATCTCGGTTCTTCTTACGTGTTAACCTCAAAATGTTGTTGGGCCTGATGTGAAGGAGGACGGCAGCCTCTCCACCCGGCCCAGCCGGGACACGAGCAGGGAATGGAGAGACGGAGCAGGACTGTGAAATTAAGAATGTGCTGTGGAATTTGGGTCTGCTGTGTTTTATCATGTCATCCAGATCGAGTTTTGCTAATGAGACCTCTAACTGAAGGAAAGGCAGCACACCTGTTTTCAGTAATCTCCATTTCCCTTTATTTCCTAAAAAGTGAACTCCAGTGATCTTAAGGGGAAGAGAGAAGCACAGAGTATTTAGGGATCCAGTGTCGGTCGTGGAATTTTATTCCCTTTCACTTGTGTCAAATGCTTTTTATACCATCATGTAGACAGTAATAAATATTCATGTAGGTGGAAAGATAGCACTTTTTTTTTTTTTTTGAAAGTACATTTGGAAATAATTTGCACTCTGGTTGTCTGAAAAATTACAGTTCTGTACTGGTTTTCAGACACATTATTTTAATATTTTGTGAGATATTTTGGGTGAAATGGTTAGCTAACTGGAACCGTTTCATTGTAAGAATTCTTTTTTCTCTCTTTCTTTAAATTTCCATGAATCTGTAATATAGAAGATTTTGCTATTAGTTGTCTTTGAAAGAGAAGAGTTACTAATGAATGTCTGTTTGTAAGACATTAATGTCTTACTAGTACACCTTTTGTTTCTTTAATATTATGTTAGTCGTAGTCCAGTAATTGATGTAAGAGAGAAAAATAATTATCAACCTGATACCAACACAGGAAATGCTTTTAAGAATATTTGTAATCCCCTTTTGTGTCATTGCATTGAACTTTTAACTGGGTTTTTGGGTTGCTGGTTGATAATGGTGAAAATCTGTAATATCTGTTTAATTTAGAAATTGGTATGTGTAGTACATGTAGTTTATCAGGATATTGCTCTTGGTTTAGTGTCAAGGGGAGAACTGGAAGAATTTTTGGATGAATCTTGGTGGAGAGTTGGAGAACATATTCTTGGTTTACATATTAACAATATGGAATAAGGGCTTTAGTTAAAAATGCATGTTTCATTTACAGTGTGCTTAGTAGAGGTTGTGAAGAAAGGATGGATTTGACTTCGTCGTGCAAAATATGTAGTACTGGTTTTGTAGGATTGCACGTGTACTACTGTGTGTGCACTGGCACTTCAAACATTCAGTGTAGATGGGTTTTGCCTTCTACAGCCTCACAGGGTGCACACGTGTCTTCTCTTTCCTCATGTTGCCGGCCTAAGGACATAAAAGGTGGTGTGTGCTTCTCACTGCGCCTCTCAGCCAGCTTTGGTGGAGGACCGTATTTTATGATGCCCATATGGTCTGCAGCTGTTCCCATAATCTCTACTTTTCCTCCCCCTCCTCTTCTCGTGTTGGAGTCTTTCTGAGAGTTGTACTGTCCTTTCTTCATCTTCAAGCCTGTTGCTTCAGGTGACGTGACACACAAAAGTCTTCTGGCCTCTGCTCTGTGGCCTGTATACAGAAGTGACATGCCACTTTGGCTTTTCCAGGTTACCTGGCTGCAAGTGGAGCACTAAAAGTTGTTTAGGTGAATTGCATATCCAGGTCATATGTTATTTGTCATATTTTATTCATTTTCAGACCCAGAAAGATGCTTTAGACAAAACTCCCAAGTTTACCTTGAGGAGAAATCCTTGCCCTCAGTCCTTAGTCCTACAGCACAGGACTGTGCAGAAGAACTAGAAGAGCGTGTATGCCTTCATGCTTGGAGAGGTCTTTAGAATCATAGAATCATAGAATCGTCTAGGTTGGAAGGGACCTTTAAGATCATCTAGTCCAACCATCAACGTAACTCTGACAAAAAACCCAAAAGAAAACCATACAACCCCCCCACCCCCCACCCCCATTACTAGATTATGTCTCTAAGCACTATGTCAGCCTGTCTTTTGAAAACCTCCAGGGATGGTGCCTCAACCACTTCCCTGGGCAGCCCATTCCAAGGCTTCATAACCCTTTCTGTGTAAAAATGTTTCCTAATATCCAATCTGAACCTCCCTTTGTCTGTGAGGAAGATCCCCAAGAAAGAAAACTATCCCCAGAGTCTTTGGGAAGGCTTTCTTCACTGTCTCCTCGCTTCCCAGGCTCATAGAGCTTGCAGCCTCACTGCAGCAGTGTCCATTTTCAAGAAGCCCCTCTCTCAGGGCATGGTGTGTGGAACAAAATTGTGAATCTGAGCAGACAACCCTGTGGATGATCGTACGCCCATGTTTGAGCCTGTGCCCCAACCTTACTTATCCTGCTGGGAGAGACTTGATGTGGCATCTCACACCTACTGCTTCTGCATTCTTCAGTGGTGCTGCCCTGTAGAGACTCTGTGAGCTGGGAGGATTTCTTTTACACACACCTTCGGTATATACGTGAACTGTATTGTGTAACAATTCCTTTTTTGCTTATGACACATGGTTAAAGAAGTTAGTTATTCTAATTAAAATTCAAATGAAACCTATTGTTGATGTATTTATTTTTTAAATGGGAAAGCCTTCTGGTCCTTGAAGATCTCAGAGACAGAAATCCACCGCAGTGTCCTGGCCAGCTCTGGTCGTGTCGTGGTAGTAATCTTCTTCCATCAAGCAGACAAATGTTTAAAAAACTCAACAATTTCCATTGAAATTCTGTCTAATTAGTTTTTAGAGTTGTGTGAACTGTGTTGTGAACTTCTAAAGTAGGCTTGCCAGTGATAACCTGTGTTCTCATCAAAACTAAAATAAATAATTGCGGTAATGATAAGATGGTTTAGAAAATTAATATGTATGTTTGCCAAAATCTTACCTAATTTATCATTTTTTCTGACAAAAGCAACAACAATAAGGAAGTTTGGGATTTTTTTTGGCAGTAGTTTCTTTTTTTCTTGATGGATGTGAAGCAGTAACAGTAGGAGGAAAGGAAAACAAAAACATTCTTTAAAAATATTGCAAAAGCTTTTGAAGTTTTGACTTAAACCAGTATAATTTACAAAAAATTTACAATTTTTTAAATATTTCCTCAAATTTTGATTTAACAAACTAGTTTACATTTGTGCTTATTATTCTTTTGGTTGTATTCTTTTTCTGCAAGGTTTCTTTTTTTCTCCCTGGATGAAATATTGCATCCTGTGTTTCGTTCATTACATGGTATGTTGCTATTACCCAGTCACTGACTTTTCTTCAGTCATACCATAGGGTTCTTTGCTGCACAGCTCTGAAAAACTTGAATTTGAGACAAGAGTCTTATTGTGCTTTTGGAAATGATATTTTGCAAGTCTGGGATAGTAACTCATGGTTTTTTCCGTGTCCTTTTATAAAGCCGTATCAATAGTACTGCTAAAATAAGTATTTGTATCCTGAGTCAATTGCAGGGGCTCAAGTGGCCAAGTAGCAAAGAATAATTGCTTATTTTGAATTGTTTTCCAATGCTTTACAACAAGTTGCTCATTCAGGAAAGATGAATAAGATTCTATTTTGTTGTGTTTCTCTTATTTAAGGATCTTTGAAGATTAAAAAAGGAATTGCCTGAGGGAGAAAATCCATTTGGAAAAAAATGTTAATACACTCTTTCTCGTTAGAGTAAGGGGTCTGGTATTTGTGTGTTGAATTACCACTAGTGAACAGAAACTGTCCTGATAAAACTGTAAAGCATGTGTGCTATTTATGGTCCATTTATGGCATGATGAATATGGTAACAAAGTAGAATTTTCCGAGCTTTCACTGTGTGGTCCTTTCTGTGTTTTAAAATACACTGGGAAATGAAATGAAAGGATTTCATGGGTACAAAATTATGACACTGGACAGAACTATATCAACATACTGTGGGCAAAAGCCTTTAAATACTGGGACTGTATTTAGACAAGGTAGAGGGATAATGATGATCAGATAGCCTAGGAGGTTTCCTTCGGCTTCAGGGCATACCTGGGTTAGGGTGGTGGTGGGAGGAGCTGGGAATGGGGTGACCCTGGGACACCTCATGGGTTTGCCCTCTGCTTCTGTCTTTTGCAATTATAGTTTATTTGCGGTCCTACATCTCTTGTCATCTTTCTCAGGTGATGGCACGATAGTATAAATAATAGTTCTTTCACCATCGTTTCTATGCAACGCGAGGCTGGAGTTCTGCCTTGCTGCTGAAGGAGCAATTCCCATGGTCTACTGCACGCCAGTGCTTTTGAGTAGCAAATCTAAGTCTACATTTGCTGAATAAGTGTCACCTTCCATTTCATTTTCTGTGAATGAAGTTAAAGCACATACATGGATTCAGGCGTGCATACACATCTATGCTTTATAGACCCACTCCTGCCATCTGAAATGAAGCTGGCATGAGTGGTGTCTCATCTCAGAGGGCTTAGTTCTTCCAGGGGCTGAGTGCCCTTGGCTCCCACTCATTTAAGTAGGAATTGGGCACCTCTACTTTCTGCATGCTCAGATTGCAAGGACTGAAGTACAAAGTTTATGTCTCAGAACAGTATAGGCATCCTGTGTATATAGAAAATTTCTTTAGCAGCTCGCAATATCTGGAATAGCACTTCTTCAGCTCCTGCTTTTTGGTTACCTCATTCTAGGTTGAAAACATTTCCTCTCTTCACCTTGTCCTTAATGTGTGCTTCCTGCTAATATTATATATTAATTCTGCCAATGCATTATTTAACTCCAAAGAACATTTTAGGCTGCAAGCTGTTAAAAAGTGAAATAGCATATGAAAGGATGCTCTTGCTAAGGGAGAACGCATCTACTCTATTTTTAATTTGCTTAAATAAATGTTAATTTTATAGTGTTTGTGTATATATATTTGTGTGTATATATATATATGGATTAAGTCTTTGCAGAGAATGTATTGCTGCATTTCCGGAGTTTCCTAAATTGTGATGTTAAATTGAGTTCTATTTGAGGAGATTTTAAACTCAAATATTTCAACACAAAATACAAACCCATATATATTTGGAGAGTTTCAGTATAATTTTTCATGCTTCCCACAATGAAAAGTTGTAGGGTGTATTGTTCCAAAATAAAACAAGCTTTGTGAATGCTGGAATTCTCCCTGAGAAATTTGTCTATACCCCAGAGGTTGAGCATCTCAATGGAGAGAAAGCCAGTTGTATTTAGAAAATGGTTCTACTCTGTTAAATTTTGTTTCCCTTTAAAATATTTCATAAGAAAATGTAAGGTCAGTAGATTTTAATGGTACCAGGCACTTCTTGTAGTGCAGAAGTGGTAGCAGGTGTTTGTTCTGCTACTGTCACCCAAGTTGTTGTCTGAAGCCTGAGCTCTCTGTAAGGTGACAATACAGATGCTGGAAGAACTGGAATTGGCCTGTTCCGCAGCGCATCACCCATCTGCCATTGGGTTTAACTGTGGTTTTCCCACAAAGCATGTTTCCATGAAACTTGAGTGTATCTCTGGAGTTCCCTTCCACCTTTTTATTCTTTTGTCTTGGATGTTTTTACACTTATATATTTTTGGCCGGAAATGACAATCTCAAACTCTTGATCCAGCCTGTTGTTTCAACAGAAATAGACTGATTTTCAAAAGTGTTGTGTATTGACACCCTGTGCTTTGTTAACAGAGATAATGAATACTCAGCAGTTCAAAGTATCTCATGTGTAGGTTCCTGAGGGAAAATGTCCATTTGGGAACAAAGAGTGAAGAGAGCTGATAATAGGTCCAGGAGACTTAAAGCGAATCCTGTTATTTCTCAGATACACTGACATTTTTCAGTTAGTCTTGTCTTTGCTTCCTTTGGTCCAATGAATCCCTTGTATAGCACAGAGTGGAAATGATGGAATTGATACCAACCCAAGAATAGTCTGAAGAGCAATGATTAGGGTACACATCTTATTATAGATACTCCAGTTATACTCCTTGATCTGACTCCAGCAAATCAGAGCTTTGGATGTGAGTGTACAGGGTTGTGCAGGTCTTTGGCTATGTGGAGATGTGTTTTGAAAAAAAGATTTTATTTAAACTGTTACACTTCTGATTAGAGTTTCACTTTGGAGAAGTTGGAAGATTTTTTTTTTATTTTTTTTTTTGTGAAAAGCCATTTGTCAGATATTCCTGACCAGGACTACTTAAAAATATGTTTTCAGGGTACCTGAGGTGTCTCAGATATCTTGCTATCTGTTCTTACACTCTAACCACTATGCAGCATAGTCATTTCCACCTCCACACAACAGTGGTCTATAAGCAAAACAAATGTAAATGGAAAATGCATTTATTCCTTTTAAGGCATTTCTTAAACTTAGGCACCCTACTTTTGAATTACTTTTTCTGTAAGGGTATATATATATATCTGATTATGGCAATCAGTGTTTGGAATTACATCACCTCTCCCTAAACACTGATAGCTCTATGCAGAATCAATTAGCTTATAAGGAAACGTGCATCAATGTATATATCTTTGTGATTGAAGAAACAGCTATATTTTTTTTAAACTCTCAGTTTAATACTCATCTCCAAATATTAAGGTAGAGTGCTGCAGATTTCAGTCATACTAGCTGTGTTTAGCAGTTGTACTGAAACTATACGCATAAAAAAAAAAACCAACCAAACATTGCTGGTTTGATTAATTGGCCGTATCACTGTAAATCGGTCTGTCTGTATTTTTGTGAGGGGGAAAAAAAAAGTCTGGGTTAGAGAGAAAGATATATTAAAGAAAATAGCATATACATAACACCCTGTAAGTCTTCTAACTTAAAACTCATTAGCATCCTTGAAGGTTGGTTGGCTTTAATTTATAGTTTAGCTCAGCATTAAATTTTATGATATTGTCTGGAGCTTTTGGAAGGCTTTTTCTTGTTCTACAAGCCACCTTAACCTCCCTGGTGATTGCTCATCAAATGCGTTACCCTGAAGAACTGGAGTCTTAAATCCAGTTTTTATTATAAGTAACACATGACATGTTAGAAGGATTATTTTTAGAAACATAAATAATTTAAAGTATTGAGCACATTCTAGAAATATGTAGTAAGGAGGATAATAAGGATATCCTTACACATTTTTGTACAGAAGAGGAGAATGCAGTCTTGAACATGTGGTTGTCAGTGTGAGCTGCAGGTATAAACAGTAGTGTCAGTTATCTAAATTAATGTTTTCAAAACCACGCATGATGTTCCTTAAGAGCTGGTGAGCACTGTTGTGAGCGAGAGGCTCTTGAACCATCTGCTGGTTTGTATTCCAGGGTGTGTTCCACCACCTGATTTTGTTTACCTGGACTTTAGCAAGGCCTTTGGTACAGTCTCCCACAGTATCCTCCTGGAGAAACTGGCTGCCCATGGCCTGGATGGGAGGATTCTCTGCTGGGTTAAAAACTGGCTGGAAGCCGGGCCCAGAGAGTAGTGGTGAATGGAGTTAAACCCAGTTGGTGGCTGGTCACGAGTGGTGTCCCACAGGGCTCGGTACTGGGGCCAGTTCTCTTTAACATCTTCATCAATGACCTGGACGAGGGGATCGAGTGCACCCTCAGTAAGTTCACAGACGGCACCAAGTTGGGTGGGAGTGTCGACCCGCTGGAGGGTAGGAAGGCTTTGCAGAGGGATCTGGACAGGCTGGATCCATGGGCCGAGGCCAATGGGATGAGGTTCAATAAGGCCAAGTGCCGGGTCCTGCCCTTGGGTCACACCAACCCCCTGCAGCGCTACAGGCTTGGGGCAGAGTGGCTGGAGCTGCCTGGCAGAAAAGGACCTGGGGGTGTTGGTCGACTGTGGGCTGAACATGAGCCAGCAGTGTGCCCAGGTGGCCAAGAAGGCCAACAGCATCTTGGCCTGTGTCAGGAACAGCGTGGTGAGTAGGACTCGGGAGGTGACCGTCCCCCTGTACTGGGCACTGGTGAGGCCCCACCTCGAGGGCTGGGTCCAGTTTTGGGCCCCTGACCACAAAAAAGACATTGAGGGGCTAGAGCGGGTCCAGAGAAGGGCAACGGAGCTGGTGAGGGGTCTGCAGAATAAGTCTTATGAGGAGAGGCTGAGGGAGCTGGGGGTGTTCAGCCTGGAGAAAAGGAGGCTGAGGGGAGACCTCCTCGCCCTCTCCAACTCCCTGAAAGGAGGGTGTAGCCAGGGGGGAGTCGGTCTCTTCTCCCAAGTCACAGGTGATGGGACAAGAGGAAATGGCCTCAAGCTTCACCAGGGGAGGTTCAGATTGGATAATAGGAAAACTTTTTACACGGAAAGGGTTATTAAGCCTTGGAATGGGCTGCCCAGGGAAGTGGTTGAGGCACCATCCCTGGAGGTATCTAAAAGATGGGTTGACATAGTGCTTAGAGACATGGTTTAGTGATGGGGAGGGGGGTGTTTGTATGGTTTACATTTTGGTTTTTTAATCAGAGTTAGGTTGATGGTTGGACTAGATGATCTTAGAGGTCCCTTCCAACCTAGACAATTCTATGATCCTATGATTCTAAATGAGGAGACTGATCTCCCAGGTTCCCTGTGGCTGGCGGAGAGAGCGTGGGCTCCTGCAGAGGGTGATCAGGACAGGCTGGCAGGAGAGCGATGTCTTGCCTTTGTGAGCAACTGCTCGCTCTCTCTACTGATCGTGCAGAGGGGGATCCCATAGGGACCAGCCTCCCCATTGGGTGTACCGTTTCCCTGTGGCTCAGCAGAGTGAAGGGGGGAGGTGATTTCATTGCCTCTTTAAAATATCCTTCTATATCTTTGCTCAGCTGCAGAGGTTCCTCTAGGACACCAGGTTAGCTCAGGATGAGGAGAAGTGAAGAGTTGGAGCAGTTTTCTTGTTAAAACAGTGTCAGCCCATCACTGAGATGCCAAGCAAAGATGACAGGAGATTTGAAAGTAGGTTTCTTGTGTATATGGTCAAATTCATTCAGTGAACAAAAATTTTCATTAGAGCCAGCTCCCAGCTAGATGCAGGTCACAGCTAGAGCCATCTGTGTGTGACTGTCCATGGCTGATGGGATGGCTTTATAGATGCCAGGTGTGCTCCCAGCTGCAGACCCTGTCGGCTGGCTGTATTTTGCATCTCAGTTCTGGATGCGCAAGTGGACCCTTGGGTGGGCAGAACGACAGGGCTACAAAGATGATGAGGGGCCTGGAGCATCTCCCTTACGAGGAGAGGCTGAGGAACTTGGGTCTTTTTAGTCTGGAGAGGAGAAGGCTGAGGGGGGATCTGATCAATGCTTATAAATACTTAAAGGGAGGGTGTCAAGAGGATGGGGCTGGTCTTTTTTCAGTGGTGCCCAGTGACAGGACAAGAGGAAATGGGCACAAACTTGAACATAAGAAGTTCCACCTAAACATGAGGAGGAACTTCTTTCCTGTGAAGGTGACAGAGCTCTGGAAGAGGCTGCCCAGAGAGGTGGTGGAGTCTCCTCCTCTGGAGACATTCCAAACCCACCTGGACACGTTCCTGTGCAACCTGCTCTGGGTGGACCTGCTTTGGCAGGGGGGTTGGACTAGATGATCTCCAGGGGACCCTTCCCAACCCCATGTCATTCTGTGACAGGAGTGCAAGAGGGATGGTGGCGTTCGGAAGTGATGCTGAAAGCTCTCTTCCCTGTCGCTTTGCCTTGCAACAGTGGCACTTTTGGCTATCAGAGCCTTGTGACTGAGTGCTGTATGGAAGCAGCTGCAGAGTAACTGAGTCGAAGGCTCCGAGAGGGATTATGTTACACGGTGTGCTCTTTAGGGCACTTTTATTCTTTCAAGGCTTTCTGCCACACTGCTATATAGCATTTAAAAGGGTCTGCAGCTGTTCTGCATCTTTAGACATACCAGAACAGCAGAACATGCTGCTGCCCACTTCTGAACCTGCTGGAGTTGGTTTCATACCATTGAAAGATGCTCTTTGCACCGTCACCGTAGTGCTTTGCTGCACCACGTTCAAAACTTAACTGTTCAATGCTAGATAGTTGCCAAATTGCAAAGAATGTCATTCTTTGAGACCTATAGAGCTGAAATGGCGGGTGCTCATCCTGACCTGCAGAAAATATGACAATCCTGGGGAAAAAACCTTCAACAGGTGAGTAACCGCTGAAGAAGTTAACCTCTGTGAGAAGTGGTAACTGGAGTTGGTACAGTCAAGTATTAAGATCCCTTTTCATTCTGAAGAGAATACTTCAGGATAAAAATAGATAAGATAATAGATAATAATAAATAAGATACTTCTTAGAAATCTATTCTCATTTTATAAATGGGTATATAATTTTTCTGTCTATAGGCATAGTATGACTGAAAGATGGGAGGTTACAGGAAAAGGCAAAATAGTCATAAGGATTTGCATTGTGACAAAAATAAAATTTTGAGTCTTTGCTGGGACCATAAGCCCACTTCAGAGGAATCACCATGGCAGTCATTCTGGAGATGTAAGAAGATGATGATTCAGATTTAATCTTCCCTATGGGAAGAATGCAATATATGTGGGCCTGCTTTGACCCTGCCAGTTTTTCCATCCTGGGATATGTTATCTTCTGAAATTTAAACCACTGCTTATGTGGCAGCATGGGAAGTTGCAGGTAGTTTATTTTTGAGCATGGCTCAAACCTCAAATTCTGAAAATGTCTGTTAGCACATTAGATACATTAGTAGGCTTTCAAGATAAAGCAGTTTGGTTTGTGTCTCTCAGGAGAGAGCGTGTAGGCTGTTATTTTCTAATCATAAGAATTTTGAGCTAGAATTCTCCAAACAGACAATGCTGCAAACAAGACAGTGGATTGGTCCTGATTTGAGAGGGTGGATATGAAAGATGAGAATAAAGGGATAAAAAAAAGTGTGGTGAAGGAGCAAGAGAAGACAAATTGGACGTATAATGCTTAGTGTATTGCTGACAGATGCCTCATTTGTAGGGATATTTAGCATATAAAGGATCTCTATGTGAGTGTGTATATTATTATATATATTTGATGTATATAAGAAATCGATGGTAGCAGGAGAGCATCAGTCAAATGAGAACTTCTACCAATGCTATCTGAGTGAACTGGCTACAAAGCTCAGGATTTTGTTTATAACTTTTTTTACAAATCAATGCACCAAGTTAGGTGGGTGTATGAACGCCATTAGTAATGCCATGGGTTTCATCCTGTTCCCTTTTTTACTACTTAAAACCCAGTCATAGTTACGGCACTTACCAGTGTAACTGGCCTTAATGCAGTTTGGTTGTCTTTGAGGAGTATGAAGATGGTGAGTTTTGTATATAAAGGAGCGAAGATAGCGTTAGGGTAGCAGGGATGTGATACCTATGATAAGAAAAGGGGGAAATACTTGACCTTGCTGTAGGATTGTCAGTATGAGTTGAATCATAGTCTGATCCATGCAGCAGCAGATGGAAAACTGTCAAAGCTGCATTTCCAGAAACAGATCTACAGTTACAGATGTTGATCAGCCTCTGCCATGGCAGCAGCTAGCAGGGTGCTGCTCACCGCGGTTGCTCTGTACAGCTGTTGTAGGTTCCGTGATGGGGAAATGAACCATGTATTTAAAAGCAATCCTGTGCTGATGTGTGGAAAATAGTTTGCATCATTTTAGCACAAATGTATTTTCTCTGAGATTTTCAAGAAATGACTTTGCATAGAAAGGTCATTTTAGAATATCAAATTACTGGATTCATTTTACCGCAAGGAGCAGTGACAGCTATTAAACACAAAAGAAATGGAGCTGCGTCATACTAATGGTCCGTCTTTCCTGGCTTTGGCAATGGGAGATACTGTGAAAGAGCACATGCGCTAGGCCACCTTCAGGGTCCATTCCACTCAACCTCCCAATACCCATGGCTGTTTGATTAAAGATGCCAGAAGACACATCTCTGCGTATACCTTTTAGTATCTGTTTATGAGCTCGTTGTCTGTGACTTTAATCCCTTTCTTGGATACCTTTAGATAACTGTTTGCCTGTACAGCCTCCTGTGGCAACACATTGCAGAGATTCACAACTTGCTGTGTGACCCAGTACTTTCTTTGATCTGTTTTAAATTGGTCTTCTAATTTCTTTGAGTGCTTCTTTATTTTGCTAATGTGGAATTAGGTGAATAACAGCTTTGCATTAATTTTGTCTGTGGCCCACATGATACTGTAAACTTTTATCATATTCCCCCACTCTCACTCTGTCCTCTTTTCTCCAAACTGAAGAGCCTTTTGAGTTTAGAGAGGATGATTTACTGGTAGGTAGCACACGGGGAGGCGAAGTAACCTGCTGGGTCATCAGCAATGTCAGAGCCATCTGGCAAGCCAGAGAAATCTGACTTGGAACAGCATTAGGAAATGGATTTTCTTTTTTGTCTCTCTCAGACTAGCTGTTCTCTTGCAGTTGTATATGCTAAATCAAGATTGATGATTGTAAGTTTGGGGAGCTGTGATAATTCCTTGGACTGTGGCTTAAGTGATTAGTGTTGTCGCAGAATCTGCCTCCTGAGGATTTGGTCGTTAGGGGACTTTTGTCTTCCCACTATTCATTCATTTCTAAGATGAGCCATGCATTTTATTTCACAAAGCTTTATGTCATTTGTCATGTGTGGATATGCTGTGATATTTTCCCGGTGATGCAGACTGCTTCTTCAAGAGACCCCTTTCCTTGTTTCCCTTAACTGTGCATTTGGATTTGTTTGCATAGTTTCAGACTAAAATCCTGGCTTAGCCACAAATGCAGTGTGAGACCTTTGACTTCTGATCCCCACGATGTTCTGTGCTATTAAAATGGACACTCTTTATCAAAAGAAAGATATTACAGTGCTACAGCAGGTACCTGTAATTTCAGTTTCTTGCTCTTTAATTTGCCTGCCGTTGTAGATTGTCTGCACATCATGACTCATTTTTCTTTAGCCCTCTACCAATAACAGGCTTTTTTCAATGTCTTTGTAGTTTCAAGCCCGTTTCCGTCTTCTTGAAATTCTAGCAGATTGTCTCCATCCAAATAGTTTCTAGAAACGAATTAGTTCCTAGATTTAAGGTTTACTCTCTTTTGAATTAAAGCTATTTTCAGGGGTACACTTTTCAAAATTTCATGTTTTGTGAACAAAAATAAAATTAGTGGTAACCATTTTTTCTGATCTCATTTCTGAAACATCTCAGGTACTTGAACAGTTTATGCATTCATTAGATTAACAACGGAAACAAACTTCTCCATAATTTTTCAATCTGTATATCCTAGTACTCCTTAATTATATTAAAAATGCACGCTGTTTAGAAGAAATTATTCTTTTTGGTGACTACTACTTAAAAATTCTTGGGGCATGAGCAACATTTCAAATTTCAGAATAAAATGCAAGTTCTAACAGCAGGTAACCATGAGCGTAAGGGGGTGATCATCCTGAGTGCTTATGAAAGAAATGACAGCCCAGCAGGGGAAAGCTTTGCTGTCATTAAGGATGCACGTTTTTGACTGGATGTGTTCGTGTTAGTGCCAAACTGTAAACGTAACCTTGAAGAGATATTGACTCCTTTGCTGGTCTTTCTTGGCATCGTGCAGAAGCGGGAAGCAGTGGCATGGAAATGCTGGTTGGGAAGAAGAGATGGTGGGCTGGGGAATAGAGGAGGAGTAGGAATGTGGCCAGGGTAGAGGGGTCCTGAGGTCAAAGGAGGTGGGTACAGCAATGGGGAGTTTGGAAGGAAATTATGAAACAGGAAGGAGCTGGGCAGAGCATAATTTGCCTCCTTTGTATTCCTATTTTATGCAGCTTAAGTTTTTCTTTTAATTTTATTTGTGTTGTTTTGTGTTGTCTTATTTGTTGCCAAAGTAAGGTAGTCTGGAGTGAAGCAAGGCTGTGCTGGCAATGAGGTGGCTTGATGGACAGTCCCAGTTTACCTGTTACTGGGTTGGGAAGCGCATCTGTGCAAAGCAAGTGGTGATGCCAGGTCCCTTTGAGAGGGATTTCCTGCACGACTCTGGACAAGCATCCCCCAAACGGTGCCTTCAGCATTTGCTCCTAGTGACTGTTCATTGTTCTTCAAGTGCCCTGCGAGCAGGATGCTTAGGACAACTCAGGAGCTCTTGGAGCTCTTCAGAGCTGATCCCAACTGCAACACAGGGCAGGACACATCTGAAACGTGTTATGATGAAAAAGAGACTGTTTTTCTACAATATATGGCTCTGTGAAGTTTCAAACTGGGCGCCCAAATGGAACGCACTTTACAGCTTTCTAGTATTAAGGAAAATGCTAACACATACTCTCCTGAGGGGCAGGATATAGAGCATTCAGTATTAGTGTTCTGCAAATACTTTGAGAGAGCATCATGGAAATGCCCATGAGTACAGGAATAATTTGTGTATTTGCTTCAGGGCAAAATGATGTATACAGTAACTAAAATTTGAGGCCAAATCTTGAAGGAAGCTACCAAATAAACATAGGTAGTAGCGTCTATTCACTAAATGATATGGGTGTCCTGTGCTTGTATTTAATGACATAAAGTCATGTCAGGACCGTGTTGAGATGGCTGATATTTTATAACACTTCAGCATTTAATTTTGCAGTTTTTCTCTTTTAATATAGCGTTTGTGGACAGTACACAAATATGGAAGAAGAGTTGGGTTGAAATGTGCTTGGAATCACAAGTGAGCTTACTTGGAAAGTGTTTTTTCTACATAGTATAAACCAGCTTGACTGTATGAAGAGGCGTATTAAAAACTAGGATTAGACTGCACTAGTAGAGTTGTGCAGGACAATGTGTAGCCTGTGCCTCTTGTGTGCTTGCCCCTTTCCTTCATTATTATTTTCCTTCATTATTAATTTACCATCTTCTGAAATAGTAAAATTAACTATGTTTGTCCTTACTTTAAAGTAACAGGCATAAGAACTGAATGGCGTAAAGGAAGCTGCTTTGTAGTAGTAGTAGTATGAACATGGTCTAAAAATATCTGCTCATTTTAATAGGGCTCCTTCTGAAATTTCTGTAGGGAAAAAAAAGTAATTGCCTGAAGATATACTGGTGTAAATTATTCAACAACAAAAGCAGAGTGAGGTTTTATTGACACTTGCGTTGGCCATCAGTATTGTAAGGAAAACTAGGTAAGGAGCAGACTAAGTGGATGTCGCCCAGACTGCTTTCAACTCTGGCTGTGAAAACAGAAGTTTAGAGCTAGAAAAATCCTATTTCATCTTTCTGCCTGACAAGATTCTTGCAAACAGCTGCCGACTACTCTTTTTAAAGTGTCTAGTTTATCATTATGGCATCTTGAGTAGCAGTGTCTCCCCTTGGATACTGGGAAGAACCTCTGTGTGTAGGGGCGCAGCTTCCTTGTTAGGGCAGTAGATGAAATCTCCTGGCTGTCTGAAAGAGAAGACTTTCCCTCCTGCACCAGCAGGATGAATTAACTGCTGTGTTGAATTTGTGCCCTTGTGCCACAAAATGTTTTAAAACGCTTTATTTGAAAAAAAATAATTAATTATATATCAGGTGTTATTTAGTGATTTCAGTATTTGTATTAAGAAATGTTAATATTGATGCAAGAAATAGTAACAATAATTTAATTATATTTAAGTTGCAATAAAAAGTGGAATCTGAAATTGTGATTCCAGAGCTGCTTTCAATTTGTCTTAGTCTTACTTTGTTGGGCTAGAGAGCTATATTCAGATTTCAGTAAAATAGTGAAAAGAAACGTGTGGTGGTATGAGCCAGTAAATGCTTAGGTTTTAAGTGTCTCTCTTCCTGGCTGCAGAATGTAAATATAAACTCTTCTTTTTTTCCCTGGAAAATAAAAGCAGTATCTGTTTATCATTATCTGCCACATTTACAGTAATTTCTCATAAAATTGCCCATATGGTCATTTAGATAGAGGAGATCAGACTGAATTGCGAAGGTTGAAAAGGATGGGCCGAAAAGTCCATAGCACAGTACCTGTAGATGGACAGTGACACCACAAAATGCCTGCTGGCAGTGGGAGCTGGGTGTACTTCAGGTGCAGTTCACGTGCACGAGGCACGTCCAGCATCAGGATATGGCCACACCAGCCCGAGCTTTGAAACTACCACTGGTGCTTTACAGGTTTTCCTTGCAGCTTTTGTTATGTCCTCTTTCCTGTTTTTACAGAATCATAGAATCATAGAATTGTCTAGGTTGGAAGGGACCTCTAAGATCATCTAGTCCAACCATCAACCTAACTCTGATTAAAAAAAAAAAAAAAAACCACAACAACCCCCTCCCCCATCACTAAACCATGTCTCTAAGCACTATGTCAACCCATCTTTTAAATACCTCCAGGGATGGTGCCTCAACCACTTCCCTGGGCAGCCCATTCCAAGGCTTAATAACCCTTTCCGTGTAAAAATATTCCCTAATATCCAATCTGAACCTCCCCTGGTGTAGCTTGAGGCCGTTTCCTCTTGTCCCATCGCCTGTGACTTGGGAGAAGAGACCGACCCCCCCCTGGCTACACCCTCCTTTCAGGGAGTTGTAGAGGGCGAGGAGGTCTCCCCTCAGCCTCCTTTTCTCCAGGCTGAACACCCCCAGCTCCCTCAGCCTGTCCCCATAGGACTTATTCTCCAAACCCCTCACCAGCTCCGTTGCCCTTCTCTGGACCCGCTCCAGCCCCTCAATGTCTTTTTTGTGGTGAGGGGCCCAAAACTGGACCCAGCCCTCGAGGTGGGGCTTCACCAGTGCCCAGTACAGGGGGACGGTCACCTCCCAAGTGATTATGCTAGGTTATTATGCTAGTAATAGCAACCATATGTGTAACAGAAATCTAGTGAAACTAAGCAAGAAAGCCTTCAACCTGCTTAAAGCTTTTCCCATCAAGGAATGAAGCCAATCCAGGAATTCAAACACATGCTGTTTGTGAGCCAGAGCTGTAGGATTTCATCTCTGATGCTGGAGGTGGAGGCCCTGTGCTGGGCTGTGGAGTTGCTCTGCAGCTTGGTGCCTGCAGTAGGGTGCAGGATAGTTACTATCGTGTCCCACAGGCAAATTAGCTATTAACAGATAAAGGGACAGTAAGTGCATTTTCAAGTCAGATGGCATTAGTGTTCTAAGAGAGAAGTCCTGGAGAGGAAAAAAATTGAGCAAATGTTAGTATTTGGAAGAAACTTCATCAGAGATTCAAGTTGTGCATCATTGTCTGTTACTCAAATGTGAAATTAAGCTCCAGGAAAGGACTGAGATTAGGTACAACTCAGCGTTTGTGTATAATTCCTTGAGGACTCTACCTATTCGTAAGTTCCCAATTTCTTTTTGGAGAAAGTCATAAATAGTTAGTAGGAGTAGAAACAGTAAGAAATTACTTTCTCCTTTGTTCCCTTCATGTTAGAAGCAGCAAGAACAGAAAAGCACAGTAAGAATATTTAAAAAAAGGGAGAAGCAGGCAAGGACTAGCTCTGGTTTTCTCAGTTGTTTTTTTCCTTCCTCTAAGTAGGCACAGTGGAAACTGCTGCCGTATCTAAGAGAAGCTACCTAATTCTGATTAATTAGTCCATTTGGCTAATGTAACAGATACAGTCATTAAATTAACTATCCGTATAAAAAGAAATTCAGCAATTCTTTTGAGGGGAAGGAGGGGATGAAAGTTTAAGAGCTGTGGCTTTTAAAGCAGATAGATTCATGGAGTAAGGAGGTAGGTAGTCACCCCCTGAAGTGCAAGGGAAGATCACGTATGAGCAGAGAGAAGGTGTTTGGATAGAGGTGAGGATAAAGGAGAATTAAAATATCCTAGCTAGTCAGATACAAAAATCTGCTGGATAAGTGGCTTTTTTGAGTTTATCTTGCTGTATTTTTTAGTTAGCTCATGGCTGATACTGATAAGGTTGTAGGACTATAGTGTAATGTGAGGTAATACTAATTGTCCCTTGAAGTCTTAGTAACTGGCAGATAGAAACATCCCGTCTGTTCCCTCTCATCTAGTTTTCCAATTTCTTGGTCCTTGTTTCATGATAATAATCAACCTGCCTTCTCTTCCCTGGTATACAATATGGACTGTTATAAAAAATCACCTCCCCTAGTCACTCCTTCCATAGCTCTTAGTCCTTTTAACAAAAGGAGTCTTTCAGCACTTTTCTCAAAGCGACATGCTGGTAGGTTCCCATCTTTTACAGTTTCCTGTATGAATCTGATTCTCTCCCTTTTCACTTCTTCTGCGGGGGATAACTTCCCCGTATATACTTGAGTTATAATTTAGACCTTTCCATGTTACTTGGTAGAGGATGTAAACCACGTCTTTCGCTTGATGGGAAGTTTCTTCATCCTCATGTGCTTGGTACCCGAACAGTGCCCATTCCTTTTACCACAGCCCCTTCAAGTGTGATGTTGCAGAAGGCTCCCTTCTCACAGTTTGCTCCTGCAGCATGGGTTAGCAATAATTGTGCAGTTGATATGGCATCTTTCTCTTACCAGTGTCTCCATCATTTCCCTGAACCTGTGTTCTTCTCTTGAATGTCTCCATTATGTCTGTTGAGAATCTCCTCCTGGCATTCAATCTATTCAGGCCTTTCTGCTGATTTCAGCTAAAACTCTGTCTTCCTTTTCAGTGATGCATCTTAGCTCAGATCTTTCATTTGATGTCCTTGTCTGGCACCATATTTAATCTGAAATTTCAGGTGTACATAATGCAGAGTTGTGGAGACAGAAGAAATGATAAAGAAGTCTCCCAGTGTCTCTTCAGCAAACCAAACTAAATACATTATAAGAGAGCATCTGTCTAAATTTCTAAATCTGGAAAAGGCATGCAGATGTTATAGAAGCCTTTGAGCTTTCCCCAGGTGGATGTGTATCATAAATATTTAATATTCACTTCTAAGAGGAATTAGAAGATTGTAATCGGTAACTCAAGCAACAGTATCTCTTTTAGGTGTTCCTAAATAATGGGTCCCTCGCGGGCTGCTGTGCAAAGCATCAGTATAGGTATATGGGTCTGACCAGAATTAAGGGAGTCCTGGAGGCAAATCTGGAACCAGCTGGTCATACTGGTTTCTGCCTTTTCTTCCTCCCCTATTTACAGCTGCTGAGGTATTTTCCCTCCCTGCATCAACTCTGGGCCTCATTGTATGTCTTCATAAGGGACTTGCATTACTGAATGCAGCACAAAGGTGAGTTTGGTGAACCCTCCCAAGTATACTTTGATGTGTGCCAGTACTGACACCGAGAGCATTTTGATGAATGTTAGTTCTGACACTGAGAGTATTTTGATGAGTGCTTGTGCTGAGACAAGGTAGATTTAATGCTTGCTGCTGAGGGGACACTGGGACCTCCTGCTTTCATTAGCAACTAGCCACTGTGACTGAGGGGACCCCACCTCCATGAACGGTTGTCCCATGGTTGCTCCCATTCACAAATTTGTTAGCATCCCTCTTTTTGTTGCCTCTGTTGCTTGCACTTAGATACAAAGTCTTTTTTTTTTTTTGAAGTGTAGTTTCCATTGACTCATTGACAGTCTGTCTACATTTGAGGTTCTGCCAGCATCTTCTATAGCCTAATTAGCTACCTTTACATGTTGGTGTATAAATGCTGGTGCATTCAGATCCCTGCACAACTCAGCTTTTTGCTAGGCTTCAGGAGCTTTCCATTCCCTGGTTATCTCGGGAACCTCTCCGTGCTTCCAGGTAATTGAACTTTTGAAGCAAAGCTGTCCAGTACCTGTTTGCAGTATTTGAGAAGACGTCTCCTTTGGACAGTGGTATTAATCTTACCTCAGTTTGATTGGAAATACATCATCTTTAATGTATTTAGTTGTGTTTTTCAGGAAGACACCCTATTGATCTGGCAAATCATATTGCCAGAAACAAGTGCAGTCGTGTCTCTTCCTTATAGACCAGGTCCTCCAAAACAACATAATAGAAATTCCCTCCAGCCCTTAAGTGCATGAATTTGCTGTTTGTACAATTGAATTTGATCGTATTTCTAACATCCAGTCCTGAAGATCATCCAGCTCTTTCCTGTGGGAGTTTTTTCAACCTTCTTCTTTCTTCCTCATGCTTTCCAACTTAGCGTTATCAGCATATTTCATTAGAGTGCTCCTGGGTTTTGTGCCTGGATTATTAATGCTGATATCAAGCTGGCAGTTTGTAGGGCTGGTATGGAAGGACCCATATGACCAACCCTGTCCTGCTTGGGGCTTGCTTTGGGCAGTCACTAGTGCCTACTGAGCAAAAAAGTCCCTGGCCCCAGTGCCTCTTTAGCCAGGGCGAAACTCTGGAAAGCCGAGCGGCTGCTGCCCTGGGTGCCACTCTGCTGTCCTTGTCCTCCCGCAGCAGGTCAGCTCGCCTCTAGCCTGGGTGTTTTGCTTTTTTGAAGGAGAAACATTTAAATTTGTCTCTTCTGCCGAGAAGGTCTGTGCTTGTTGCCTCCTGTCCCATTTGTCAGTGTGCCTGTTGCCATGTGCCAGCAGCACATACAAAAGTCTCTTGAATTAAAATCATTATCAGTAGCTGGTTTTGAACCTTCCATGAAGAAAACCCCCCTCCCTTTTCCTTGTCCTACCTTCTGGTATTAAAAATCAATGTATCCCATGCAATGTGTAACTCCATTGGAGGTGGCTGTTTCGGTGATTTTTATGAATATTTTAGGAAAAGTATCCTGCAGGTTTTGCCCTTTTCAAATGTAAATGTTTAATCAGTGCTTGCTGAGAGGGAGTGTGAGACTTACGGTTCTTTTTTTCTTCTTCTTGCAGTGACCTGCTGTCGTCTGAATATCTTGAGAGGCATATCGAGCAAGGTGGGAAGACAGTGGAAGTTAAAGTAAGAATTTCCTTTTTACGGTTTGCTTTTTTAATTTACTTTGCTTTTGACGTTAATGCGAACTCACCAATTTCCTGAGATATACATGATTTTTCAGGTGATTTGTTTTACTCTTCTCAGGCAAGCATGTTTCATGTCTTCTGACTTTTCACCTTTTTAAATACAAATAAAATGTATTGGCAAATTTAGTACATTAATGTTTATATCAAAATGGTATCCATGAAAATGTATACATGGTAGTTCTTTTTACTAGTAAATATAATTTACTTTTGATGCCTATTGATGAAATGGTTTGGTAGCTGGCATTTCCTGTTTGCACTAAACCCCAAATTTGTTGTTGCTAATGAGCTTCTTTCTAAGTTTGAGAATAACGAGATTTATTGTATAATATTTCCAAATATCTAGTCACAGTCTCACATTGTGGGTTTCTTTCTCTGGGTGCTCGTTGGCATGATGGCTACAAGATCCTGTTTGTTGCAGTTGTCTTCTGTGAAATATCCCACTGCCTTTGCAGGAGTGTTTTGTTATTTGCATGCAACATGAGAATTTTCTTGACGACCTTCTGTTTGTTAGGACAATATTTTTTAGACGTCAGGTATAAAATTGCTGTAGGTTACATAAAATAGGCATGAATGTAATATATGCTGTGCATAACTGAAACACTTTAAATTTGCCTATCAGGTCAAATGTTATTCAAAGTTTATATTTTATTAAAAAATCCTCAAAAGTCTTTTACGAAGTCCGAGATCACCTAAATACCCTGAAACAAATGTGTTAACCTCTGCAGTGTGCAAGTGGGCAAAGCAATCCTTGAGCCACTGAGTAGCTGAAGATACACGTTTCTTTGGTTTATCTCCTTCTAGCATTTGCAAACTTGAACTCTGCTTTCTTTTTACTCCCTGATAATAGTTTGCATACATTGTCAGACTGAGGCAAACACATATGTGTTCCATTAAATTGTAAAGACTAATTTCTCAGTCAGACGTGCTCTGTAGTCAAAAAGTCTTGACTCAGATTCAGAATATGAGTCAAAGCAGAAATAAAGATAATAGCTGATATTAATAAGAACATAACAATCTATTTGTTTGTGTCAAGGTATATATGCAAGTTAGCTAAGTTAATCTATCCGAGTCCCATCAGTGAATGAGGACAGATCTGTTTCTGATGAGTAAGCCTTAATCAAGCAAGGAAGTGTTTGAAATCAGTGGCTCTTCTCATGTAAGTACTGTTTAATTGCATGGGGAAGAGACAGGAGGATTGGGCCCTTCAGAGGAAGGGTCATAAAATGTTTTCTGGGAAAAACATCTCCCAGTCTCCATGGTCCCAGAGATTATTTCCCCGTCAGTTAGCTGCCGTGCAGGGTCGTGGTGTACCTTGAGGGATGGCTATCACTGCCTTGCGTAGTACTCTCAAGTCTGCTGTAAGTAGAGAACCACCGTTGCTGCATTGACCTTCCTGCTCGAGATGAACTGAATTGGAAGCCAAAGGTTCCACTGCAAAGGAGGGACCTTGCTGCTCAAGTGGGGTTTCCCTCTCCACGCTGCAGGCAGGGGTGCGGGGGTGGCTGGGGCAGGTGGTGGAGGCTCTTCTGCTCCCTCCTCACCCACAGCTCCAGGAGTTCAGCAGGCAGCAGTCCCACGGAAGCATGCCAGGGAGGAGGATGGATGTTTTTCCCTTGTTTTGCTGCATCTGAGTGTGTGGGATCAGAGGAGAGGGAAGCAGCTGCTGTGACAAAATGTCCAGAAGAGCCCCTTGGCTGCAGTCATGGGCACATTTTCAGATAAGTTCAAATATCAAAAGATTTTTGGAAGAGTGCAGGCTGCTGAGTACATTTTGATGCCAGACACTGAGTGAGGCTAATTTTGGTACCCAGTAGCTGTTTAAAAATAAATCTGGTTCCCTTTGACCAGCCAGTATTTTTCAGAGCTCCTGTATGTGCCCTGGAGAGCCCTGTTTATCCATCGAACAATTTCTGAAAAGTCCAGCAGTATTTGTTTTGCATTTGAGAAACTGCACTCTGGTTTTACATCAAATGTTTTGAAAATCTTACTGCAAATACAAGAATTTTTCATTGTGATGATTTAGGACCTTCAATTTCTGTGGAAACTGCTTACCATAACTGGCAAAACCACCTTTAAGTTGATGCTTACAATACGCACCAGGCAAAACATAATTATTATACTAGATTTTAGGGTTGTGTAGATTGGTTAGATACTTATTTAAAAAATAGCTACTAAAAGGCTACAACTCACAAATAAATCGCAAAATATGCACTCTGCTGTGCAGCATGTTCTTAAGCAGAAGCGGGATACGAGGTATTTCAAGTTTCTATCAGCTGCTTCAGCATGCTGCTCTTCACCCACCTCTGTGCAGTTTGTCTTTGGCTGTAGGCAGGAACAGAGGCGGCCTGGCAACATCTCTCTTGCTGCTTGGGTGGGAGAGACAGTGACAGAAAGAAAATGTCCATCTGCCATCCACTGCCAGCTGCAGGCTTTGAGCAAGCCTATTTATACAGCAAAAGGGCCTACTCTATTCTTGGCCGCCTTGGTGACTGTCACACCCCACTATCAGGAGAGAGATGGGGGTAAGTGACTCAGATTTGTAAATCCCCAGCGGCACGGACTAAGGTGAGATAAATCTCAAGGTCCGTATACAAACACAGAATCACAGAATTGTCCAAGTTGGAAGGGACCTCTAGAGATCATCTAGTCCAACTCCCCTGCCAAAGCAGGGTTGCCCAGAGCACATCACTCAGGACTGCATCCAGGTGGGTCTTGATAACCTCCAGAGAAGGGGACTCCACACCCTCCCTGGGCAGCCTGTTCCAGGGCTCTGCCACCCTCACCAGAAAGAAGTTGTTCCTCATATTTGAATGGAACTTCCCATGTTCCAGCTTGTGCCCGTTGCATCTCATCCTATCGCTGGAAACCACTGAAAAGAGTCCGGCTCCATCCTCCCTCAACCCACCCTTTAGGTACTTGTAAACATAGATAAGGTCTCCCCTCAGCCTTCTCTTCTCCAGGCTAAAGAGTCCCAGCTCTCTCAGCCATTCCTCATAAGAGAGATGCCCCAATCCCTTAATCATCTTAGTTGCCCTACGTTGGACTCTCTCGAGTAGTTCCTTGTCTCTCTTGAACTGGGGAGCCCAGAAGTGGACGCAGTATTCCAGTTGTGGCCTCACCAGTGCAGAGTAGAGGGGGAGAATGACCTCCCTCGACCTACTGGCCACACTCTTCCCTACGCAGCCCAGGATCCCATTGGCCCTCTTGGCCACAAGGGCACATTGCTGGCTCATGGATAGTCTACTGTCTACCAGGACCCCCAGATCCTTCTCCTCAGTAGTGCTTTCCAGAAGATCCACCCCTAACCTATATATTGGTGCCTGGGGTTCTTCCTCCCCAGGTGCAGGACCCTATGCTTGCCCTTGTTGAACCTCATGAGGTTCTTCTCTGCCCAGCTCTCCAGCCTGTCCAGGTCATGCTGGATGGCAGCACAGCCCTCTGGAGTGTCAGCCAGCCCTTCCATTTGGTATCATCAGCGAACTTGCTGAGGATACACTCTGTCCCCTCGTCCAGATAATTGATGAATATGCTGAACAAAACTGGACCAAGTATTGACCCCTGGGGGACGCCACTGGTGACATTTATTAGTTTCCCAAAATGATTAATGTAGGTCTTAATAAGTTCATGATATTTGGTTAGGTATCTAACAAATTGTGGCAAGTGGTGAGGTATGGGTTGTGTTTCTGGGCATGTTTACTTACACAACAACTTATGGCAAGTGGTACTTAAGGTCGTTACTTAACAACTCTAACCCTTACTTTACAACTCTAAGAAAAAAGAGAAACCGTGGGATAAAGAAAGGAAAAGACAGAGAAAAAGACAAAAATAAAGAGATCACTGGGCCTGGGCCTAGTTCCAGTGTCTTTTTCAGGGAATCTTCCCAGGCATAATCTTCTTCTTTCTTGGAAAAATCTTCTCAGGCATGATCATCTTCTTTTTTCTCACCTCTCTAGAGGCACTTATTTCCCTCTTTTATGTTTGTTGAATTAGCACGGTCCGCCCCCCTTGCCAAGGACAGCCTCATCTCAGGTTTTTTTATTGGGGGGTTGGAGTAGATGATCTCCAGAGGTCCCTTCCAACCCCATATGATTCTGTGATTCTGTGATTCTGTTCCTCCCTTCTCTCAGGTGACATGTAGCATGATTTGGGTGGAGAGACGAGTGCCATAGTCATACATGTTTAGCATGATCTCTATAATCTTCATTAGCATATGCAGGGTGTGTGCTTTCATATGCATTTTGCAGATAATGAGGCAAAGGTCGCTCTTTGGACATGGTGGCCTTGAATAGAGAACTAACAGACTCATCACACAAGTGGCAGAACTATCCTGTCTTCACAAAATAGTCCCCCCACTGTTCTTTTCACATGCCTGTGAGTCTTATCAGTCCTTTGAATGTCAGGCCTAGGTTATTTATTTCCTTGTGAGTGTTTGAGGCATTCCACTGAAGGCTTGGAGGGCCTTCTCCCCCTCGCCAGGGAGTTCACAGGCCGTCTCTTACAGTGACATAAGGAGAGGCGTATTTTAAAATCCGTGTATATTTCCCCCTTGCATTTCTCAGTGCAGGAGTATTGCACAAACACGCAAGTTGTCAGTGCTGCTGTTGTGTCATCAGTAATATGGGAGAAGACGGGAACTTTTGAATTTCTGGGGCAAGGCAGCTGTATGTACACTCAGCAGTTTGGGAATGTTGCAGGTGTGAATCTGTCCGGGAAGCAGATGCCTGCTTTGGCTCTGCTACGCAGATATATACGCGATATAGAATTGATAACTACTTTTGCCACTCCTCTTCCTCTCCATTCCCCCCAGTAAAACTTCCTGTGCCGTAAAATACATATGGATCTTCTGCCAGTATTTAGGATGCTTCAGAGAGAAGAGGGGGGCAGGAAAAGGGAGAAACATTCAGGTCATTAAAAATGCCACTTTGAAGGAGTGAAGGGATTGTTACAGGGAGAAAACTCTTCAGTTTAACACACCTTTTTATTGTAAGAGAAAGTTGAATTGCATTTCATGTTGGAGTCCTCAACACAGGAAGGACATGGACCTGTTGGAACGGGTCCAGAGGAGGGCCACAAAGATGATCAGAGGGACGGAGCACCTCCTCTATGAAGACAGGCTGAGAGAGCTGGGGTTGTTCAGCCTGGAGAAGAGAAGGCTCCGGGGAGACCTTATAGCAGCCTTCCAATATCTGAAGGGAGCCTGCAGGAGAGATGGGGAGGGACTCTTTGTCAGGAAATGTAGTGACAGGACAAGGGGTAATGGTTTTAAATTGGAAGAGGGGAGATTTAGATTAGATACCAGAAAGAAATTCTTTCCTGTGAGGGTGGTGAGACACTGGAACAGGTTGCCCAGGGAAGTTGTGGATGCCCCATCCGTGGAGGGGTTCAAGGCCAGGCTGGATGGGGCTTTGAGCAACCTGCTCTAGTGGAGGTGTCCCTGCCCATGGCAGGGGAGTTGGAACTCGATGATCTTTAAGGTCCCTTCCAACTCTAACCATTCTGTGATTCTGTGATTTGATTGCTGCATAATTCATCAATACATTGGACCATTGTGAAGGTGGAACATGTTATGCATGTTTTTGCAGGGTGCCAGCATTTAGCAGCTGCAGAGAAGAGGCTTCTCTGTGAGATGTCCTGGTTGATTTGATACAGCTAGGCAGCACCAAAGACACACTTCTTAAACCAGCAGCAATGTGCAGTGCTTAAGAAAAACAAAAGAGGTAGATCTTTGAATTATTTCAGTGTTTCCCCCGCCCCTTACTTTAGATCATGTCTCTAACTGCTAGGAAAGCAGCAGTATTGGCCTAAATTCCCTCTGGTAGCAAAGAGAATAATCAATTAATAAGAAAGAGAAAAATCCTTCATGCATTGCCTTTTCCTGATTGTGTCAGCGTAGCTCATCCTGTGCTCACAGCACATAAATACTCAACTTGTGTATACTTAATGCTGCAGTATATTTCTGTGTCCTTTTATCTCTCTCTCTCTCATTTTTGTGTTATCATTCTGTCACTGATGCTGTCAGTGAGATGAAAGGCAAAAGACAGCTGAGTAATTCGCATTGCTGGATTTTTCTCCCTCAGAAGGAACAACTGATATTCAGTGTCATTTTCTCATATAAAATGTTTCCGTTTTCCTCTTTTGCTTCTGCCTGTATTCCCCCAAAACACTGAGCAATTCTGTGAGTTCTTAGAAAATTGCTTTCTAAAAAAAATTAAGCAATGAAAATCATTCTGATCCCAGTCAGAGAACTTGCACGGGTAGAGTTGTGTTAGAGAAATGCTATGATTTTTTTTAATGGCGTGTTTAAATATAACTAGAAGGAACTATATTTCATAGGCAATCCTAAAATTCTTAGGTGTCGCGGTGTAAACACAGTATAGGCACAAAATTACAGCAAGAGTGTCCACGCTATAAAAGAACTTTGCTTTTTGCTTCTGCTTCACAGCATGTTCGTAATCATGATAGTGTCGAACAACATCAATGGAGTAATATTAAATGCTAGGTACTGTTTTTCTCCATTGTAGTGTTGACAGAGAAGCTTTGGCCAAACTTGCCTTGTGGCTTAAGATTTCCTCGTGGCTTTGTGTCCCAGGCTGTGCTGAGCCACATTGCTGGCCCATGTGGTGCTCAGCTGTCGCCTGGTGCCTTCCTTCAAACTGCCCGTGCCTGTCCTCTGGAGCTGGGCTGCCCCAGCGTGGGCTGGTGCTCTGCAGAGGCTCTGCCAGAGGTGCCATCGTTGCAGTTTGGGGAATGAGGGTTGTAGGGCAAATGCATTTTAACGCTGCCTAGCAAAGCAAAAATAGTCATCATTGCCTTTTGTTATGTGTGTTGTTCGGCTAGCGGCATGCACAAAGTGCCTGTTGCTGTAGCTTACAGCTATTTTAATGCCTGTGCACAAGAGAGGAAAATTATTGTTCTTCCCTGCCTTGCTGTGATTAAAGTTTCAGCTTGTGTGTGCCATGATGTGTGTTTGAGGGGCTCTTTAAAAGCCCTTTTTTAGGAAAATAATATAGAAGGGAGAAAAATATTGAAATCTTGAAAGGCCAGAGGGGGCTGGGGACGCTTGACATGATGGGTATTGCTTTTTCTGTTCAACTGTAAATCTGTTCTGCTTGACGACTTGTTAAGGTACAATCCCTTGACTGAGGGCACCGTCTATGTCTGTCACATCTTAGTGCCTGTGTTTGATGAGACCTTATCCTAAGTAGCATGCCAACATTTTGCTGTATCACCACAGGTACCAACGGATTATAAGGCTACAATAATTTGTGGTGCAGCCGGAATAAACACCAAGCCAGTGAGCAGGTCATTTTTATCATTGACTGGTATGTTTCCAATCTTATAGCAAAGTGCTTCCACCAGCATCTTCCAGTTTCAACGGCATCCACTTTCTGAGCTCCGTAGAAGAATCTCTTGATTTGTCTTCAGCTTTTGATGGCTCGTTGTTTTGTAACCAGAGGAAAGCGTTTCAACTTGCCAGGAAAGCCTGTATGCTAAACAGGCTTTCCTGTGAGGGATTACATTTTCTTCCTGAAAACTGGAGCAGCAGTTGGACTGGTGGGAGGGGGTGGAAGGGGAGAGGAGTGGAGGGAGGCTCTGCCCTGGGAGGCTGAGGCTGGCAGGGAGCTGCGTGTGCATGTACTCGGAGCTTGCACAACCTGGTGATGAGCCCCTGGGGGAGAAACGAAACTGAAAAGGAACAAATCATAAATAATGCAGGAATTATATATGCCTATTTCTAGCAGGGCTTTTTCGACTGTGACTGGAGACTAGAGACGCTGTTAATACCAGAAAAATCACTCTTGCTTGTTTGAGAGAAGATTTTGAATAAGGGTTCCCGTAATGTCATCAGAGCTTCTCTACCCTGCTCCCTCAACAGAGCTCTACTTGCCTCATGGCAAATTATTAATAAATCTAGGTCATAATCTACTTTTTAGTGATAGCAGTAAACTAGCTGAGGAAGAGCTGACAAGGAGCCTGACAGTTTAGCAGGGGATTCCTGCCAGGTTGATCTGCTCTCGTCAAATATTTTCATTAATGACTTAGGTTAAAAAAAAAAAAAAAAAAGGGGGGGTGTATATTAATGAAATTTGCTAGCAGTCCAAAACTGGGGAGCATTACTGTGCACAGAAGGATCAGATGGAGAACTGGCTATCTTTGACCAATGGGCTAAATAAAAATGGGATGAAATCGGATAGAACAAATGGCAACTTCTTTCACTTCAGGACTAATTATAAATTCCACAAGAAGCAGCTCAGAGTGTAGCAATGGAGCAGGAAATGACTGTATGGTTCCTACCTTACAGGATGCTGCCATTGCAAAGGGAACTGTAGTCCCCAAGCACACTGATCAAATTACTACCCATAGATTTTGGTTAGAATTAATGTTACTGTATGTGCCCTGATGAAGAGTTGACAAAATTTTCAAATTCCTGTGTGTTTTCAGTTACTCTGGATATCTTTTTTTCCAGCGGTGTTGTGCTGCCCCACTGGCTTAGTAGGCATTGAGGAGTAGCTCGCTTTTCTGTTTCAGCATTGTTTGAATGATGAAGGCAATTCTTTTGGGGTTCAATAAAATGTAGTATCCTCTATGGGTGAGATAACCAGCTGTCGGATATAATCCATTTGCCTGACCTAATGGTCCTGCAGGTTGGCACTTCTAATGTACATTTGCATTTACGTATTTTTATATCTGTTTATCTCCCTGCTATTACTAGCTTACATCCTGCTACTGAGAAGGAGGAAATTGAAAATGGCAGCTTTCAGTATTAGGAGTCCTTCCCAGGCCATGTTTTTGAATATACTACACTAGAATGAATCTCAGATTGTGCCGCGTGTAGGATCTTGCAGATTTAATTGTCTTGTCTGTCTTTTCTTTCTGACATAAAAAACCAAATCCAGTCCTGGAGGGGAAAAAAATTGTCAGAAAGTGGAAGCCATCAAGAGCTTAGCACGTACACCCATACCCTGTTGCGGATGTGGGCCCTCGTGATGAAGTCCTGGTTCTGCTGAAGTGAGAAGTCGTGTGTCACTGTCACCATCAGCAGTCACCTCTTGTGTAGTCTGCTGCAGCTCTCACATACCCCAGAGGGAAGGCAGCAGTCCAGTGCCTAATTTTGCGGAAAAGTCCTTCCAGACTTTGTGCACCTCATGAGTTATTTTTCCTCGTGAGCTACAACACACAGCATACATAGGCAACGAGTGGCACAAACCAAGCTTTCTGTAAATTGAGACTGTGCAAAGAGTGAGTATAGCTAAGAGAAATGAACTACTGCTATAACACTAAAGAATATTAAATCCCTTTGTAGATGCTCTTATTAAAAAATAAGTGTCTTTTTGGGTTTAACTTAATCCCTTTGAGGAGGAATTAAGCTAAACAAACTGAAGCTGCTGTACTTCTGAAAGAGTACAGTATTAATCAGTATTTTTCTCCATTTTACTCAGAACTTTATCTTCTTCTGACTGATTGGTATCTACGTAGTTGCATGCCAGCATCTCATCTTCCGTGTTGTGTTTATAGTAATCCTGTACATCACGTGCCTATAATTTAGCTGCAGACTAGGGGTACGCTGATGAACTGATGTGACAGATTAGTATGGGTAGATTATAGAGAATTTTTGTATAGTTCCTTGAAATGTTTGCTTCCTTTTCCCTGCATATGGGCATGCAGGAAGGGGACAAAATGACTGTCATTAAAATGATTGTATGCCATGACTCAGAGGCACTAGGCACTGCTATGAGAGCTGACTTAAAGAAAACAGAGTAGGCAGGAAGAGGTAACCATCTCTGTTCTCCTCTGCCTTATCTTTACCTGGCAGCTGATAATTAAAATAATTTTCTCTAACACCAAGGTAAGGCAAGGCAAGTCAGGAGGCTGCTTCCCAAGCAGATGCCAAGGCAACTCCCAGACCAGATGGCGTTGCGCTGGCATGAGCTCTCTGTCCACACCGTGCAGCTACATTCACAGAGCATCTTCTCTCATAGCTACTGGGCAGGAAATACAAGCCTCATTTGGCCTCCAAACGGTGAAGCTGGGCTGATAGCACATGCCATCTGCTGCAAGTGCCCACCATGAGTCACCAATGGCAGTTGGAGTGAGTCGCCTATGTGCAGTATCCTGTCACGTACATGTGCATCTATGGTTTTTTGAGAGTACTGCCAACAGTCTTTAAACATGAGCATTTTTGTGGAGAAGCCTTAGAAGTGGTGATGTATTATCCTAATTTTGGAATCCGTGTTTCTGATTCCAGAACCGAATGTTACTGCAGCGTATCGGCTCCGAGTTGTACATGTACATGTGATAGCTGTCCTCCTACAATGGGAGGGGCACCATTCACATTTTCAACACAGTTGACTTTCAGGAGTCTACAGTACACTGTAGCTAAGTCCTGAGACCTACTCTGCAAAGAGGTGATGCCAGGCTCCCTGGAGTTGTTACTGAGCCCAGGACCCTGCTGCAGGACTCACAGCCTCGCAAGCTGGGCCCCTGCCTTTACTGAAGCACATGTCGATGAAAAGAGATTGTCTCTCAATGCAGTTTCATAGGTCGGAGTGTCATTTTGACTTTTCTATTTACAAATAGAAACCCATTCATAACGAGTAGTTTTCTGCCGTAGAAGTCAGTGAGAGGGGGTGTGCGTTTTCTTCTCCTGTTGATCTTTCTTATGCAGTCTTAGTTACCACGGGGTCAAAACTTGTGCAAATATCCGTAATTTGTAAATAGATCTAAGTGGTTACTAAGGAAGCAGTTTCAAGACTAGTGACCCCAAAATGGGTAGCTCTTTAAAAAGCTAATCCTTATCTGGCACTTCATAGAACTGTGGTGTGACTGTTAGCTGGCCATTTGGGAGCTTTCTACCGCAAGGAAAGAGGGAGCTGTGTTACTAGGATCTGAACTAGGCCAGCAATCTCCTTTCCTTTGGATTAATGAATGTTAAAACAGGAATATGTAGCTGCTGGAAGAAGGAAGTTATTAATTTTAGGGTCAGTGTCTGAGTGTAGCATGAGTTTTAATGTTCAGCACCTCCTAATTGCAGAAAATTGCTTACTTGAAGATCTGATGTCGGGTGTTATTTGAAAGTGGATGAAGGTGCATCCTTAATTTTCTCCCCTGGGAAAGGTCATAGTGTCTCCGAGGTGAATAACAAACACTGTTAGTGTACGGTCAGCAGATGGTTTCTTCACTGAGACTACAGAGAAGAGTGAACTGCCTCCATTGCTGACTGCTGTGGCTGCTGTTTAGCTTTACTTATTTCCCCCCTTCATTGTGAGTATCAGTTATTGCGGTGTAATCAGTTTGTGTTTACTCAGCAGCTGGTGCCTCTCTGGGCGAGGACAAACTGTCTTAAAGGATACTAACGGGGTCAGATTTTAGTTGCATTGCTAACATCTCTGCATTCTCATTTTTTAGTGTTTTTGACACACTACCTATCCAGACAGGCTGCAGGAAAACTAGGGCTGACATGGGCACAAAGGGTTGCATGCTGGTTGGTGAGGAGCTGTAGCAGTTCACAGGGCAAGAAAACCCTAATTCAGGATTTTGCTATAATTATCCAACTTAAGAATCAAGGTGAAGACTGAGTCATAAACTGACCACTATAATAATGATTCATTTATTCTATATTGAAACTGAGTTCATTCTAATTTTTTTTTTTAGGGGGGAAAAGAGGGATGTTATTACATTTTAGCTCCTCAAATCAATAGACTTCTTATTAAACAACTGTATATTCTGTATTGCTCTTGGAAGTCACTGGTAAGGCTGAGAGGTTTCACGAAGGAAGGAGAATTTACTGAACTGAGGAAACGGACAACCGCGTGCTGTGGAGAATAAATCTTATGAATTGGAGAATAATCTTATGAAGAGCGATTAATAATCTTATCAATTGGAGAATAAATCTCATGAAGAGCGATTTTAGGAGCTGGGACTGTTTAGTTTGAGGAAGAGGAGACTGAAGGGAGACCTCATCGCTCTCTACAACTACTTGAAAGGACATTGTAGAGAGGTTGGTGCTGGTCTCTTCTCACAGGTCATTAGCGATAAAACAAGAGGGAATGGCTTCAAGCTGCAACAGGGTGGGTTTACACTGGACCTTAGGAAACAATTCTCCACAGAAAGAGTGATCAGACACTGGAATAGGCTGCCCAGGGAGGTGGTTGAGTCACCATCCCTGAATGTGTTTAAGAGTCGTTTAGATGTGGTGTTGGGGGATATGGTGTAGGGGAGAACTTTGTAGAGTAGGGTAGATGGTTGGACTCGATGATGCCAAGGGTCTTTTCCAACCTGAATGATTCTATGATTCTATGGGCATTGGCAGAAAATTTGCCTTGCTTTGTGCTAACCACAGCATGAATAGTGGCTGTGCGCCTTGTGGAGGCAAAAATGTTGAACTCCTCTCTGCTGTAGCATCAGACTGCCTTTGGATATGGCGTGAGCGTGTGCGTGTGTGTTGCAGGCCTGTGTCACAGGCATTGTCACCCTGTGTCATGGTTGATGATGTTTAGCCTAATTTCCCTCAGACTCTACACCAGCCAGGTTCAGTTTTAGAGCAGAAAGGGGTAAATTTGCTACTTGCACTGATGGCTGGCATATGTTTGAAAAGCAGTCTTATTTCCTCTTCATCTTAATACTAAACCGTTCCCCAGTAGCTGCCAAAGGCCAATGTGAAGGTTTAATTTGCTGAGATGGGCAATTATTGCCTGCTTTTGAGAGAGCAGAGAGGAGCTCTAATAGCTACAGGAAGCCCCTAGCTCTTTGCAAATCACCCTTGATGCTCTGGACTGAACGTTGTTGGTATTGGTGACAATTTCAGCTCTTGGGGGAAGTCTTAATTTTTATAAAGGCCCAGAATATTTTTAGAAAAAAAAAAAGATTATTTTGTTTTCATTCCTGTTTCACTGCTACAGATATCAATAGAGAAGAAAGACAACCCTAGTCCATCAGTGAGTGTTTCCAAGAGGAGAATAAAGGAAGATAGATGTGATGATTACATTTAGTCTTTTGGTAGTTTTAGATCTCACATGTACTGCAATTCTTCCTGTAGTACAGTGTATTTGATTACAGCACCTGTGATAAAGGAGCTTTAGTACATGTCAAAACCAAGAGGATTTCTGCCTCAGCACTACAGGGAGGCAATGACTGTTAACTCCTTGTCCAAAATTATATGTACTCTAAAGAAACACTGACCTGTAGAGTCCCTTCAGTTGTCCTGACTGTACAGAACCAGTCCCAGACTTTGTAGCTTTAAGTGCTTCCCTCTTCATAGGTTTTGAGAACTGTTGAAAATGAGTCTGGCAAAAGCACAACATGCAATTTGCACCCTGCCCACCACGTGCCACGTGTTACTGGCATGTTTCATCTGCTTGAGACACTGCTAAGGAGTGCTGAGCAATCACTCTTCCCAGAGCCAACCAGTGCTAGGGACACCTGGTTTCGCTGCATCACCTCGTATTTCCTTGCTGACATTATAACAATTCTCAGAACTTCATTTAGGAGTATCCTGACAGCAGGATTTCTTACACTGAAGAGTTCTCTTCAGAAAAACCCAACACACCACTACTGCATCAAGTACTTGAAAAAAGCTGTTTTCGTTTAAACCCCTTACATTTTATTAACTGGTTTGAGGTGACTTACATTATGTTGATAGGATCATAAGTCCATGTGTAAAAATATCCCCCAGATGATAGCATATAGAAATATATGTTTTGTAGTGATAAGAATCGGTCCCCAGGACTCAGAATATCAGAGTTATATTTCTATGGCATGAGAAATGGCATTTCAATGGCATGAGTTTCAACAAGGGCAAGTGCCAGGTTCTGCACTTGGGCCACAACAACCCCAAGCAGCGCTACAGGCTTGGGGAACTGTGGCTGGAAAGCTGCCTGGAAGAAAGAGACCTGGGAGTTCTAATTGACAAGCGGTTGAATATGAGCCGGCAGTGTGCCCAGGTGGCCAAGAAAGCCAACGGCATCCTGGCTTGTATTAGAAATAGCGTGACCAGCAGAAGTAGGGAGGTGATTGTCCCCCTGTGCTCAGCACTGGTGAGGCCACACCTCGAGTATTGTGTCCAGTTTTGGGCACCTCAATACAAGAGAGATATCAAGGTGCTGGAGCGAGTGCAGAGGAGGGCAACGAAGCTGGTGAAGGGCCTGGAAGACAAATCATATGAAGAGCGGTTGAAGGAGCTGGGACTGTTTAGTATGAGGAAGAGGAGGCTGAGGGGAGACCTCATCACTCTCTACAACTACTTGAAAGGACACTGTAGAGAGGTTGGTGCTGGTCTCTTCGCACAGGTAATTAATGACAGAACAAGAGGGAATGGCTTCAAGCTCCAACAGGGTAGGTTTAGACTGAACATTAGGAAAGAATTTTTCACAGAAAGAGTGGTCGGGCGTTGGAATAGGCTGCCCAGGGAGGTGGTTGAGTCACCATCCCTGAATGTGTTTAAGAGTCCTTTAGATGTGGTGTTGGGGGATATGGTGTAGGGGAGAACTTTGTAGTGTAGGGTAGATGGTTGGACTCGATGATCCCAAGGGTCTCTTCCAACCTGGATGATTCTATGATTCTATGATTCTATCTCCACCAGAATTACCGTGAGCTTCAGTAGATCGATGAGTTAACTGATTTGATTAAATAGAATAGAATTTGTGTGTCTTAGTTGTGTTTTTCTTAGACAAGAATTTAGAGCTGGTTTTCTTATATTTTTCTTTTCTAGATCTGTATGCATAAAAATTTGTTCACAGACTTATTATGGAATAAATTAATTTGGAGGTACTATCATGGGACATTTATTTGATTCTCATTAAGAAGATCAACACACTTTTGAGCCACAAACTTGGATTCTTAGTATGAAAAAATGTTCCTCCTGGTTACAAAGCCATGATTTTGCAAATTAATGGAGCCTGAGATTCTACTTCTGGTACATATTAACTAAATTTTCTGAGAACAAACCAATTTGTCTAATTACTCCAAATTCCTTCCACAGCTGGAACTCTGTACGGTAGTCTTTTCAATATTATTCCCATATTCATATGCTTACTCCAGTTATATCTTTTACAGGAATACTATTGTCAGAGTTATGTTTAGAAAGTATTTTATTACTCATAAGATTTTAGTTTATCTATATATAGTTTATTGTTAGTTTTGTTATTAGCTTGCTGGAGTCTCTCTTTGTTTACTTTTTATTCATATATTCCGGGAAGACCTGAAAGCCATAAGCAGTACTGTGATCCTGTAGGGGGGGACATCCTACAGACCGAAAGAAAGAAAATCTTAAATCAAGAGAGCTTAAAGTAACTAAGATAAAGGAAGTAAGTAGGTGTAAAAAATGAAAATAAAATAGAGAAAATGAGCAAAGGTTTCAGGAAAAAATAAGATCTAGTCTGTTTTAAGTCCCACATAACTTATCATGTTGGTGGCTAAAACATGTATGAGCACATGTATTTCAAGTAGAAACTTGAACCATCTCCTTTTCACGTGCATTCCATCTGAGTCCCAAATGCTTGATGGTCCTGGGAAATGCTGGTCCAAGTGTGATGGGTCATACATCTTCTGCCAGACACCTCACTGTAGCCTGGTATGAAGGGTCAGTCCTAGAGCTTCTCACAGACATGAGCCAGATAAACATCAGCACAGCTTATTGAACATTTCCTGCATGGCACAGTAGTGTTGTCCTATAGACATCTTAGTAGAGAGGTGCCCACGGTGGGTAGCATGGTGGTCGCTCTGCAGGTGAGTTTACTGAAGGTGTTCTGTGTCTGTACCAGGTACACAGAGAAAAAGATGCCACGGTGGATAGGCAGTGGAGGTGGCTGTTGTCACTACAGCAAGTGGAAGAAGTGGTATGTAGAAGAGAGGAGATAACGCTCCCTGTGAGCAGCCACGCTCTGACAAACAGGCTCCTGTCCTCTCTTAAGGAGAGCACCTCAGAACAGGGGCACCCAGACTTCATGGTTGTCGTGGTTTAGGCCAAATTGGCCTGTGATGGCGACAGATACTCTCCCCCTGCTTCTCGCTCCCAGGAGAAAAGGAGGAGAGATAAAGAGATTTACGAGGTTAGAAGGAACTAAACTACTTTAATGAAATATTAATAATAAAATCAGAAAGAAATCATGAACTAGATACAATATATACAAAACTGTATCAGGCTTCCAGGATGACATCACCGGCAGGCACTGGGGGAGTCCCAGACTGGACTCAGTGATGGATGGGAACTGGGTTCCAGCTCTGGAGTCAGGAACGCGCAAATTGGGATCAAAGGCAGATGAACAGACAGGGTCCTCCTCGGATGTTGGCCATTGAAGAAAGAGGCTGACCCTTTGATCCCTCAGCTTTTATACTGAGCATGGGGCAGATGGGATGGAACACCCTGTTGGTCAGGTTTGGGTCACCTCTCCTGTCTGCAGGTGACCACCTTGCAGGTGGGATCCCTTTACGCTTTTCTGTTTCTGACTCTCCAATGGGACAAATAACGAAATTAGCTGACCTTGGTTGTTACAGCAGTAAGTATAAGCAGGAGCCTCTCTGCACACTGTTCCTTGGCATGAAGCACAAACATTGGTCTTACCACTCTAAAAGTGAACAGTTTTCTCCACAATGTGCTGTTAATTCCAGAGAGTTGGAAGAGGCCTAGCTAAGAAGTAAAATTACTGAACAGAAAGTCGGTTCCATTTTCCCTCAAACCAGGACAATAGTTTCTTTCAAAAATAGCTTGCATGCCTTGTAGAAAACAGAGCAGGATTTCCTGATCAAAACACAAAACTAACAACATGTTCTGTGTGTTTTCTTGCCTTTGCCTGTTCTTGATTAATTTTTTTTTTTTCATATTTGAAAAGTGAAATTTAAGAGCATTTAATGTCAGATGTCTAAAATGACTGTGCTGTGCCTCATGCAAGTAACTGCCAGCTTCTGAAAAAAACAGTAATTGTAATGCCCTTCTCTCCCTGCAGTAAATGGATTTAAGTGTTCATGTGGCTGGGTAAATTAGGCTAGGTAGGTTATTCATACATTCGCTGGTAGGGAATAGAGATAGTAAAGTGTTGCTATTAAAAAAAAAAAAAAAAAGCACTGAAAATCTTCACAGTCCTTTAACCACCAGTAGTGCAGTAATATGACATAGCTGAATTTGGCAAGGCACTAAGAAGTGACTTCCTCTGCAGGGTAGAGTGGCAGTGAGAATTTGAAGGATGTTTGAATTGTTTTTCTAGTTCTGCATACAAATATTGGCGTTGTGCGACACTAAATACGTTCAGCGCTTGTGCAGTAGGGCTTACTTTGCTAGTGGTGTGGCTTCTGTGACATGAAGGGTGGGATTTTTTGAGTAAGGTCTGCTGCATTTGGTTTGAAAGGCGCATATTTTATTTGCAGAAGAGAAGAGGCAAATATGAATTTTAATTGTGTTCCTTTACTGCTTTGTTATACTTAAAGTTTCCATTAGTTTTGGAGCACTTCCAATTTTTTGTTTTTTTTTTTAAATCAAGTATTATTATTTATTCTTTTTTTAAATCAAGTATTATTATTATTTGATAAGCATACCTTTCTCTTCAGAAGTAGGAAATTGCCTTACCCTCAGAGCAGAGTTCATCTTGTCCGATGCAGCCATGTGCAGACCAGGTGTTGAGCCTAAGCCCCCTATTTCCAACTTTTTTCCTAGTCAATAAAGAAAGATGAGTAATTCTGCAGTCGTTTGTCCCTCAAATCTGTCTCAGGATGCCAGGGTTTTCACACTGAAAATACCTCCATTCCGTGCAGAGAGTCGAAATGATGTTGTTTGTCTAGGTATGAAACCATGGCTGAAAGGAGATAGGATGAACACCCTCGTGTAAGTGATAGTCAATTCTTGGTGCCATGTCAGTGGGTTGGCACTGTCTTTATGAAAATGCAGTGTTTGACAGGATGGAGTGGGATACTGTGGGATGTCCTGTGGATTTACAGTTTCAGTTTCCAATTTCAGGGAGGAGAACATTGCTACTATCAGGGAGAAATTCGAGGAAGTCCTGTATCATTTGTTGCCTTGTCAACATGCCATGGATTACAGTAAGTCTACTGTTTTGTTTTTACTGGCCTTTGCTTATTAGTCTTTTAAGGAAAATAAAGCTGTTTGTAGTAAAATAAATGTTATATATTTTCCTACTAGTTTGTCAACAATTTTTAGTCCTCATCAATCTTTAGGAAAAATGCGTTTAATTTGAACCTTGCAAAAGCCTTACTTGTTTTCAGAATTCACTGACAAAACATTCAAGGTTTTTTGTTTTGTTTTTCTTTAAACTGAGTCATATGACAGTGGCCAGGTTTTGTTTTAAGATAATTTATTGTAGAGGTAGAAGAGTGAAAGTAGCTGAAAACGTCCTATTCTACAAGAATAAAAACCACGGCCAGTATTGACGTGAACTCTTTGGAAAGTGTGTTCTTTTCTTGTTGCTACAATGATGTATTTTATCTTTCTTTTCTACTCTCTTTACAAAGGAAGGTGTCAGTTAAGAGTTTCTCTTGTCCTAGCTATTTTCTTCACAGAATTGCTGACCTTAAGCTGTGTGCATGGGATAATACCTCTGATATAGTAAAATCTTGGACAGTCTGCAAGAAAGGATATAAAATTGTGCAATAACACTTTTTTAAAAGCAAATCATTTTAGTGGTAATATAATTAAAGTGTCTGTCATCTGAAGGTTACATGGAGCTGTGTGTTGATTGTACAGCTTTTGGACCTGACTATTTTTGGGACTATTGAAAGATGCTAGTCAGGTTTTCAGAACAACCAAGTAACTTCAGTGTCTGTTGAATCTGGGAGTGACGGGGTCTCAGCACTTTTGATACTGAGATCAGCTTGTAAAGTCACCGCAGCAAGTGAGCCTGTGTGGAGATGATGTGAGCTTTTCCTTCTTCTGAGGAAGCAGGGTTTAGCTGATGGAAATCTTCAGCCCATTGCCTGTCTCCAACTTTTCTGTAGCTTTCGTTTCAGCCATATAAGTACACATATTTAAGTAGTGTTTTTCTTTTATATTTGTATATTCTTTGTTAGGAAGGGGGAGAATGCATGCAGAGGACTTGTCATCCTCGCACTTGTCTGGTTTACAGCTGTGTTTATCTCTTTTATGATCAAGGTTGAGCAGCTCAAGAAACCTGAGCCCAGTTTCAATATGGACAGTGAGCCTAAAAATAGTAGCATCCTAATGCATCCTGTGCCACTGCATGGCTTCCATTAGCAGTGATCCATTAGGTCTTGGCCCCTGCTAACTCCCAGGAGAAAAAGCAGAAAGGAAGGAGAGCCTGCGTATGTCCTTTCCTGCCCTCCTTTTGTGAGTTTGTTCTTAAGACTGACCCTCCTGCTGGTTTGTATTCTTAAATTTCCTGATACTCAAGTTGGCCCCTTCTAACACAGTTATGTGATGAAAGATGCATTTTTTTCCCTGTGTAATTTTCCCTTGAGAGGTCCTTCTCCCCCCTCACCTCCCCATGCCCCCCCTTTTTCTCATACAACAAAGTTTCAGCAGAGTTATCCTTCAGACAAGATGCAATATGAAGCTTACTATAGCAGGCTGGGAATTCCAGCATCCAGTATGAGACAGTAATGTTTTCCTGAGCTGTATTAAACTCACATTCTCTGACACTGCATTTCCATCATTACAACTAGTTCCTCCACAGTCAATTTTAAATGTGAAGTAATTACTAGAAACTCATGCTGAGAATCAGAGCTCCTTAGTTCCAACCACGGTTCCGAGCGTCTCACTGGCTTAAAGGAAGCTGGGGAGAGTTATCTTCTAATAAGGTCTGCAGAGCAGGAGCTTTGCTTTTAGGAAGTGCATAAGACAGAACAGATCCCTTTAATAGAATAACAAGCTTCATATTCCCAAAGTTCACGCTGATCTCCTCTCTTACTTATTAGTAGCCCTAGATCTCGTCCAGTAACAGCAGTTTTTTTCATGCATGTGAGAAAATGTTGTGGGTTTTAAATCATAAATTATGAGTTCTTCCGTTGGTAATGTCTATGATGTGGTTTTCCTTTTATTAGTTAAGTTAATCAGATAACTGGCTGACAGAATACTTAAAATTATGAATTTCTTCTCTTAATGACTTTGCCAGTGAAGAAATGTCTCTCTGCAAGTGAGACAGTGCAACCTGAACTCCAAGTGAGCCATTTTGTTTGGATTTTGTTTGTTGTTGTCTGTGGGATAGGCAGTAACCACAGTTTCCTATGAGTTAACACAAAAAACTTTGAATGGAAAACACATTGGTTGCTGGGAGATAAAGAAGCCGTGGTCGGGCACCACTTGCAGCCCTGTGTTTCAGGGCGAGTTGCACAGAGTCCAGGTTGGTCTATGATTTTGCTGCCCACTGGTGGTGAATATAAAAACTGCTGTTATTACTGCAAATCAGACTTTCACGACTACAAATTTGTTTGTTTAAAGAAGATACATAATAAAAATTCAGGTTTTTGAAATGGCCCATGTTTTGCTGTTGCTTTCTCTCTGACACGTCTGCGAGAGTGTGATCTGTTCACCGCGCACTGGACTATTGAAGGCGTTGGAAAAGAACCCTGAGTGTTTTGAGTGGGCAAGTCACATCTGTAGGTTAGCCGTGACTATTATTCTTGTCACTGTTGAGTGACTTGATTAGAGGTCAGTGCTGCTGGGTGCAACAGTCGCACGAGAAGCCGTTTACTGATACCGCTTCATTTTGTAGACAGTGCTTAAGTAAAATTGCAATTAGAGGGAAGGAAGTTTTGCCTGATTCAGAGCTTCAGGATGTTCCCAAAACTCATTCCCAGGCAAAGCAGCTTCAGCAGGTGCTAGAATATTTCTTTTAAGCTGTATAGCCAGTATTTATTTCTAAAGAGCAGGCACAGGTAATTTGAAAGGTGAAACAACTTCAAAGTGTAGATGTACTCATGATCACACTTGCTGTATGTTATACAGTCAATAACCTGTTCTACTTCTGTGAGTGCTACATGGTTAACCCCACAAGTGAATGATATTGAGCAGTATGCCCAGCAATAGCTGTAATGGTTTACAAGCTTAATATATGCTTATATTTCTTAATATTCAGGAAAAGAATGACAGTATTTTACAGACTGCATCTGGTCCTGTGCAGAACCAAAATCAATTTTGCTGATTAAAAAAAAAAAAAAGCTGCATAAGAAAAAATAAAGGTATCTGGTTTTGTTGTTTATAATTCCGGTGGGGATTTTTTGATGCCTGAAAGTTTGCTGAACAGTAATCTAGATAAATAAATAATCTTGCTTTCATGCTGCTGTTGTGTAGTATGTGCCAAGTTTGAACTTACAGCTCATATTTATGTCCAAGATTAAAGCCCTTAGTAGTGGCACTTTGAAAGGGTCATGCTGATACAGCCTAATCCCAACCATGTGTGTATGCCACTGCAATAAAGGCAAAATTATTTTAAAAAATTGCTGATTTGGTTGAAGATCAGCATGGTAGTGCTATAAGAAATGCCCTTTGATTTTGTACTATTACAGAGTAATCTCTATATCTACACTTTCTTTTAAGGTGCAATTCTACCACACTTGTGCGTCCTGCATTGTCTTAAAGACAAAACCTCAGTATACTCTTTACCTAAGTAAACTTAAGGTAACTTTTAATAGAAAGCATCCTTGCAGGAATGGACCTCATGTTTGCTGTACATTCGAGTGGTAACGCAAAAGCATCTGTTGTTACTGTCACAGACTAAGGGAGCCTTAATAGTTCAGTTTATTCTTCATTTAAAGTAGAACTGTGTGTTAGAATTTAATATGGAAAATTGGTGATTGTGTATGGGCAAGCAAAGTGATAGATTTTCTGAGATACATAGCAGTGTGCTTGTCATGAATGACCTTCAAATTTTTGTGGTTGAGAAGATTTTATGCCATTAAGAAAGAGCCCATGAGTACTTACCCAGAACCATGGATATGGCAGAATGCTTGGTCCTCTGTGTCTCTCTTCACCACAACCCATTGGAGGCCTGTCTGATTGGGTTTCCTATCTCATTATCATGAACATCATATCATGTCCATAGTGATATGATAATGCATGTAGCCATTAATGTTTCTTCGAAATAGAATCTTAAACTAAATCAATTTAAAAAGAAAATACCATCTGTCATAATTATTATTGCTGAAATGCCCAAAACAGCCCTCTGTGCCCAAAAGATCCCATTATGCCCTTTGTACTTGGCACTAGATTAAATTACTGAGGAAAGAGTTAATCAAAAGTATTAAAACCGAAGGATCAATTCAATTCAATAATATTTTTATTTGGGGGAAAGCTGTGTACGTGTTCCATATACATGTGTTCCTAAAGAGAGGTCCCTTATTTGTTGCAGGTCGATCTCTTTTGCATGGGAGTGGGGGTTCTGAACTGGATTTTTCAGTTGGCTAAATTAGCCAATTTTTGTGGTGTTTATATGTGTCATAGAGAAGCTTTGAGGAAGAAAGAAGAGTCTATATCACCACGGGAGTGAATGTCTTTCTTTCTGAAGTGAAGAAATAAAAGATTGACTCAGAGTTGCACTTAGTTCCTAAAAACAATTTTTAGCTACTTCCTTTTCTAAATATTTAATTTTTTAAAAATATACAAATTTCTTAAACTTACTTCCATGTTGCACTAGTATTTGTTTATTAAATCAGTATTTACATTTCCTGTTCTTGACAGTGGGATGTTCTATGATGGAAATCATACTTACCTTATTGAGCCAGATGAAAACTACTCTTCAGATGTAAGTAGAACTTGTAGTAGTCCTGCAGTGGTGTTTGTTGAATACCGAAATTCATGGGTACAGGGTAGGCATAAGGCTCTGGGACCAAAGAGTCATCCCAATATTCTCAATTCATTTACCTCATATGTGAGTCCCCATCACCACAGACAAGAGTAGACTTCCAAACTTTAGGCAGTACTATGTGTCTGTCTGTGTACTCTGTAACACTTGGATGTAGAGCAGTACAGAGCCAGAGGGCGATGGAGCGTCCCTTGGAGCCAGCAGGAGAAGCCTGTGAGTGCCCTGTCCCCTTCTCTGGTGCTTCCCACTCTGGATTCGTTCCATCCCTCTCTTCCTGGTCTGGCCTTGATGCTCACTCAGCAGCTCCTGTGACTCTCACTGATGTTCCCTGGGCAGCTCTCTTAAGCCTGTCTCTAAGCATGCTCAGCTACTCCTGTTGATGTACTTAAATATTTCAAAGAGAAGATGATTAACTGCGGCGTTAACCCATAGTTGGGAAAAGGAGAAAAGTTTAGAGTAATGGTGCATTGCAACTTGCATGTTCACTACTGTAGGTCTTGGGTAACAAGGACCTTTGGAACTGTCTATTTAATGCTCATGAGATGTATTAGTTTATCTGAGTTTAATATATGCAATTATTTACTATTTCAGGATGACTTCCATTTCCACTCTGTTTACAAATCCAAGTTGTTTGAATTTCCTTTGGATGACCTGCCACCTGGTATGATTTTTTAATATTCATGACTTACTGACTTGCTTTAGTCTAAGGCGAAATTTGTTAATCGTATTTGATAGATAATCTTCTCATAGTGTATTGTTTATTTGTATATCTCCTTTTTCCCTGATTAAATAAAAAAGCACTGAAAAAAAAAAAACCTGAAGCACTGAAAGCACTGAAAAAGAACCTGAATCCAATGAATCAAGCATCTCCTAGACCTTCATGTTGTGATGTATGTTTCTTTTAACAAGTCACACTGTCCATGGACTGCATTATAGCCTAGTAGTTGTAGAAAGGAAAGGGCTGAGGTAGCCTACAGATGAAAATAAACCCCACACATTGCCAGTGGTTGATAACTTTTCATGGATTTTCCCTATTTTGAGATACAGGGTGAGTACCATGGTGTGAGCAGAAGCCTGGGAGACAAGAATTTGCCACGTATCTTTGCTGTTTAGCGGCTCTCTCATCTCCAGTGCTGTTCAGCTCTTTCACAGCACTGGCTATACTGCAGGTCATGCGTTTCAGTACAAAGGAATTTGGAGGCAGAACTGGTTTCAAGTGCTTGTAGTGATGAGTCCCCACAAGCAGTTTATATTGTGTGTGGAAGGAAAAGAGGTTTTTAAAAAACTGAGTTTTCATCTGAGGGATTGGCCTGTTAATTGAAGCTAAAAGTGCAGTATTAATGGCATATCCCTATTCTGTCAAGGATTTGCCAGTTTTACGGATGAGTTTTTCTCTTCTACAAAATATATCCTAGATAAATAAAACTGTCCTTCATAGAAACTGTCATTTTGGTAGAAATCGCCTTTAGACTAATTTCTTCAGGAGAGTTACAGTTGTCCAGTTGTCTTGTTACAAACTATTTGTCCTGTAGTAACTATTGGATCTGGGATCTTATGATGCTGGGTACTGCACATAGATGGATCCTTCCCTGGAGCAGTGTGTGCAGGTTTGCTAGTTGTTAAGCAAAGTAAAATCATTCAGAGAGCTAATGAGAAAAAAAACAAGGGAAATTGCTACAACTGGGTCACCTTGATTTAAGTTCTGCAGAAGGAATCTTTCAGAGTCTAAGCAAAACAGTATCCCAGCTTGGTGCCTCACGTCCTCTGCTGATGATTGCCCAGGCGAGGTGGAGGAGGTGTTGGGATGGAGGGGCAGCACAAAAGGCTCACGCAGTGCAAGATGTTGACATCTGTATCATGAAGCTTCCTATGTACATGCATGTTAGACACGTTCCATGGTTGCTCCCTGTACTCATGGAGATGGTAGTGTAATGAGAACAATTTATTGTATATAAGGCCAAATAATAAAGCGCATCTTTTATCACGCTTTCTTGAGGATGTGTCATTTAAAAGGTTGGAAATAATGCAACCACTGTTGAGTTTAAAATAAATGTTCCGTCTCAGGTTGTTAAAGTAGGAGACTGCTAGGGCAGTCTTAGTAGATATCTATCAGTTGTCTTACAAGATTTCCTAATAGTGAAATTTTATGTTTTCAAGATTTTGGAATAAAATTATTTTCTGCTTTTAAAATCATGAAAAGCAATTCATTGCAAGTATAATCCACCAGTCTGACCTCCACCAAAACTTCTTGATTTTCAAAAAACCTATCAAAATAGGACTTCAGGGTTCTTTGGGGTTTGCTTTTTGTTTTTTTTTTAATCACATCAATCCAAATATGCTTGTATGGTTTTGATTTCACTGTAGATAACAAGTTGCTGGCTGTGCTATACAAAGCCCAGCATGTGACTGTGGAAGATGTTGCCATTAGACTAAATTAGAACCACTAGATTGTAGAAAAGGCTGAAAAAGAGGTTTAATTGTGCAGTGCTAGTGGTCTTAATTATACAAACATTTGTAACGTGAATAAGAGGTATATGGTGCTAATCTTCTATCGCTTTATGTTTAGGATCCCATTTATGGAGAAATAAACCTTATCTCACAGTCTGCTCTTCCACATGCCCATACTTGTTTTTGTAAAGCTCTTTAGAAAGGTGTTTCTGAGGTTTGCAGTTAAAGTTTCAGAAGATGTAATAGATTATATCCTCACTAGGAATCCCACCATTTTTATTTGTCTGTGATTATTCAGTTTATTCATAGATTCATAGATTGGTCCAGGCCGGAAGGGACCTCCAAAGGTCATCTAGTCCGACCTCCCCGCAGTCAGCAGGGACACCCCCAACTAGACCAGGTTGCCCAGGGCGTCGTCGAGCTTCACCTTGAATATCTCAAGGGAAGGGGCCTCAGCCACCTCCCTGGGCAACCTGTTCCAGTGTTCCACCACCCTCATGGTAAAGAATTTTTTCCTAATATCCAATCTAAATCTCCCCTTCTCCAACTTAAAACCATTGCCCCTCGTCCTGTCCCTGCAGGCCTTTGTAAACAGACCCTCCCCAGCCTTCCTGTAGGCCCCCCTCAGGTACTGGAAGGCCGCTATGAGGTCTCCCCGGAGCCTCCTTTTCTCCAAGCTGAACAACCCCAGCTCCCTCAGTCTGTCCTCATAGGAGAGGTGCTCCAGCCCCCTGATCATTTTGGTGGCCCTCCTCTGGACCCGCTCCATCAGGTCCATGTCCTTTCTATATTGAGGGCTCCAGACCTGCACACAGTACTCCAGGTGAGGTCTCACCAGAGCGGAGTAAAGTGGCAGAATCACCTCTCTGGATCTGCTGGCAACACTTCTTTTGATGCAGCCCAGGATGTGATTGGCCTTCTGGGCTGCGAGAGCACATTGCCTGCTCATGTCCAGCTTCTCATCCATCAGCACCCCCAAGTCCCTTTCCTCAGGGCTGCTTTCTAATATCTCATCCCCCAGTCTGTATTTATACTGAGGATTGTTTCTTCCCAGGTGCAGAATCCTGCACTTGCTTTTGTTGAACCTCATGAGGTTCACCTGGGCCCACCTCTCCAGCCTGTCCAGGTCCCTCTGAATGACATCCCGTCCCTCTGGTGTATCGACAACACCACACAGCTTGGTGTCATCTGCAAACTTGCTGATGGTGCTCTCAATCCCTCTGTCTATGTCTTTGATAAAAATGTTAAACAGTACTGGTCCCAGGACGGACCCTTGAGGGACACCACTTGTCACTGCTCTCCATCTGGACTTAAAGCCATGGAGTACCACCCTCTGGGTTATCTCTGTCTTTAAGTCACCTCCACGCCCAGCCACAGCTGCAGGGGACAAGAGCAGTCTGCACCACTTTCTCCTTCCTCACCCTTTTCCCTGTGCTCACAGGAGCTCTATCATTCATCCCCCAACCGGCTGCACATGCAGTCCCACCTTCTCCGTCACTCCTCACACATGCTGCCCCACCAGCATCTTGGCTTGGCGCTGCCTCTTCCCTGCTCTGGGGAGTGCTGACTGTTGTCTTGACTTTTCTTTTTTTTTTTTGCTTTAAACAATATTTGCAATTAATTTCCAATAGTATTGTTGTCAGTGATTTTTTTTTTTTTTAAGTACTACAGCAGAATCATTATTATTAGTAGCAAGCACTGTACTAGGTTATGTCATCAGTATTTCTTATGTTACTTATTACTCCCATAATTTATCAATCTGCCCAGCCTAAGGAGATCTTTCTTGATGTCAGGTTTTCCTTCTTATCTTTAAAAGACTTTGTGTGTAAGCTAAGATTTCCACTCAGAACTGTGTTAGGAATGGACTGGATGTGTCATCAGCTTCAATATTGATATTAGGAAAAAAAATCAAGTAATAGGGATTACTCTATTGGTGATAATAAAAGGACACACTATTATACAACAGTTCGATAGCAATGTACTTTTTATGTTCTTTAGCTCCTATATTAAAAAAAAGAAGAAAGCTATTGCAGAAAATAATTAATCGTACTGTACTTTGCAATGGTCTGAGGAGGTAATAAGAACTTTAAATTAGGAAAGTTCAGATGGATGACTTGGCATGATTAGAGCATTTGACTTCATAATTCAGTAGACCTTATTTTTTCTCACAGTCGTATTGAGGCATATAGTGTCCTGGCATAGGCTTAGACAACACTATGTTATTGAAGGTGTTGTTTTTAAAGTACTGCATAACAGATGTCCTTTGCTTTTGGGGTCATTTGAAAGACCTGTACATGTGGCGCTTAGGGACATGGTGTAGTGGGACTTGACAATGCTAGGTTTACAGTTGGACCTGATGATCTTAAAGGTCTTTTCTAACCTAAGTGATTCTATGATTCCATGAATCCTCATTATACTTTTCAAGGTAATATGTTCCATCAGAATTTTCACTAGACTTTCAGCTATCTCCATTTGCTTTGATTTTGCTGGTCATGATCTTTTACTTGAGGGTCCCTGGCTGGAAGTGCACTCCGTCTGAATTCCTCCAGCTTGTGAGTTACAGAGCAGTGTTAATGTGTGTTAACATTAATGGCTGCATCATTCCCCTCTAGAGATGACCGACTTCCGATGGTGGGTAAAAAGATCGCATTTGCTGGTAAAGTTATCTAAGACCCTATATACATATTGGAAATTTTTTTTTTTGATTGAAAAGTTGTATTTTTACCAGTTTCATTAACCACGATAGAAAATCTAAAATCATAGGTTGTAAGCCAGTTGTGTGGCACTAGAACATAGACTAAATTAATAAACATATATAAAGCATAATCAAAAACAAATTTGTAAAAAAAATTTCAAGATTTAGTTTCTCATCATTGCGAGCTCTGGAGACTGCAGGTCTTTAAGCAAATATAGCGACACTTGCATGTGATTTAATGTATTTTAGGTCCTTTTTGTAAAGAAAATCCTGAACTGCACTGGTGTAACCATGAAAACATTTTTAAGCAGAAGGCCTGTGATTGTCCAGGACCTTCCGTAAAAAGATCTCTGCAGACTTCACATATTGAAATGACAGCATAATCCCCCAGATTTAGCCAAGACAATACCAGTTAGTCATGCTTTGCTTTCCTGTTTTTTTTTTTGTCAGTAACTAGCCCCTCCTGGTTAAGATTAGCACTTACAGAATCACACAATCACAGAATGCTATGGGGTCGGAAGGGACCTCTGGAGATCATCTAGTTCAACCCCCCTGCCAAAGCAGGTCCACCCAGAGCAGGTTGCACAGGAACGTGTCCAGGCAGGTTTGGAATGTCTCCAGAGAAGGAGACTCCACCACCTCCCTGGGCAGCCTCTTCCAGGGCTCTGCCGCCCTCAAAGTGAAGTTCCTCCTCATGTTTAAGTGGAACTTCCTATATTCAAGTTTGTGCTCATTTCCTCTTGTCCTGTCCCTGGGCACCACTGAAAAAAGACCGGCCTCTGGTAATGTTTTGTCAGATGGGCAATTCAGCTTCTTGTTTTAAGGTTTTGCTGATATGGCAGCCCTGTTAAATTCCTATCAGCATTGGTTTCAGTCCTATGATTTGAACCTCATGCAGAAATTGCACAGTTTATGTCCAGCAGGTGGGAGGTGGGACTGTGAGAAACTCTCCTATCTCACCAGGGAAACTGAACTGTTTAGGATTTTGTAACATAACCAAAAGTTGTGAACAAATGTATGTGAACTGGAAATCCCTTAATTTACACAACTCCTATAGTACTGACTCCTTCTCTGCAAGATTGATAAATCACTCTGGAATACTGAAAGCAATTTTCAGTCCCTGGAGACTGATAGGATGTCCAAAGCTGGAGCAAGTACAAAGGAGGTAACAAAAGACATACTACAAAAAAACCAACTGCAAGCATTTGATTTGCATGTTTCAAAGAAGGATCTTCTTGGGGTTATGTGAACAGTAAACATGTTTATAGAAGATAAGAAAAGAGATTTCTGTTGTGTAGAGAAGAGTGAGGCAGAGGCTATGAATCTAAAATAAAAGATGGAAAAATACTTATTGGACATTGAAAAGGGTGAGAGCAAGTATTGTCTTCTGCTAATAAACATTATAGAATTATGGAATCATAGAATCATAGAATGGCTCGAGTTAGAAGGGACCTTAAAGATCATCAAGTTCCAACCCCCCTGCCATGGGCAGGAACACCTCCCACCAGACCAGGTTGCTCAAAGCCCCATCCAGCCTGGCCTTGAACACTTCCAGGGATGGGGCATCCACAACTTCCCTGGGCAACCTGTTCCAGTGCTTCACCACCCTCACAGTAAAGAATTTCCTCCTAATATCTAATCTAAATCTCCCCTCTTCCAATTTAAAGTGTCCCTTTCCATGAGTGGCTATTAATAGATTTGGTGAAATGGACTTGACAAAAGAACAAGCTACTTGGTGCTTATGATTGGAGATTTAAGAAATTAAAGACACAGTGGGATTAGCAGGGAGGAATATTGTACTGATAGTGAGCATTGCCAAATCTCATAAGGTTTCTCCCAACTCTAACATATTTTACTTTGTGAATATAATCGTCTTAAAGCATTAATTCTGCCTTCCGTGCTCCTCTTATTAATTTAGGTGGCTATTGCAAGAGCTTTGTGAATGCCTGCTGAATTCCCAAATATGTGATTCACTCCACGGAAGCACTGTGCTAATAATATGACATGCTCAGTGTTGGTGAAGTTCTGGCATGGAACATCTGCTGCGCTTTCTGAAGCGTGACACCCACAGATCATCTGTTTCAGCAGACCCAGATTATCACTAGTAGAGTTTTTAATAAGAACCCTGTTACTGGGAAGCATCTGTAACATTGCCTCCTTCCGAGCTGGAAACTTGAAAAAGGGAGTTGTTACCGTGTCTGATGTGTGGAAGAATGCCATACTACTGTCCTGGGGCTTTAGGGTCACTAATTGTTGGGCTACATCCTTGTATGCATTCAATGTATTTGCCTATGTTTTCTGCTTAGAGTTCTGGCAAAGGAATACTACATCACAGAAGTTTGTTGTAAAGCCAAGACACAAAAGAAGTAAAAGGCAGGTATGTGCCAATATGCTTGTTTATTAGTAACATGACATCAAGTTTGTTTTGTGTCTGCTGAATTCATTTGTCCAGATGGAGTCCTGCTGCTGCTGCTGGTTTGGCATGAGGTCTGTATATCAATACAGCTGTTACAAAAAGAGGTACCTAATGTTGACAAAACATTGTTGGGTTCTCTTGGACATTACTTACCTGAAGAGTTATAAAATTGTAAAACACAGCTAAATTGCAAATTAAAAAGTAGCTAAAATATTTCCTCTCGTTTTGAAGTATAGAGTTTTATCAACAACTCCCAATTAATGAAACATCTACAAGTATTTTTATGTTGCAATGGTGACAAGTAGGTACTTCGTGTCACTTGACTTTGATTTAAAATAAATACTCTAAACTGAGAGTTCATTCCTTGTTTATTAAAGTGTGGCGGGGGGGGGACTAAGTGCAGATGTTTTGTCTGTACCCTGGAAAGATAGCAGCACTTCTTTGTATTATAGGAATGGAGCTCAAATACTGGTATAGGTCAAAGTAGAGCCTGTTGGGGGGGCTGAATAATGCAGACAAAAATGAAATACTGAGAGCGGTGGGAGGGGAAGATGACTTTTACCACCTCTGACTCATGTGAGCCTCTCAGAGGCAAAAGAGAAGTGAGAAAAACATTGGAGAAATTCCAGAAGTCATTCTTGAGGGTCTTACTTTGTATCAGGTGGTTTGCTACCTTTCTGTAAACTAGCCATTACTCTGTATATTTAAAACATAACGATATAATAACTCTCCTGAAAAACCCAGGAAGACAAGGACACCATGAAGCAGCACAGTCATAAATGTTTCTAAATGCAAAGTAAGCATAACATAGAGGCGAGTACTGCGTTCACTGTATTAATCAAGCACACAGCCTATTTGGAAAAAAAAGTTTATAGCTGACACAACCCATTTTTTAGAGATATAGGTCCCACTGAGGATTCTCCTTAAAAGAAGCTAAACTTGGGATTAGATGGGTTGAAAGACTTGGTTTCATTGTTTAAAGTCACATAAATGTCCTGGCAGGGGTGAAAGAATTTTTTTAAATGATGCAACTAAGCACCAGAAGTTTCTTCAATATCTGAAACCAGAGTTAAGACAATAGAAAAAAATGTATGTGTAAGAAGTGTGGTTTCTGAAGCTGTTTGTAGTTCTCAGTTACATTCTCTCTCCGTATTCTCTTAGACTCTCTTACAGTTGTACTTTCTTTGTAGGTTCATCAGATTCCACGTAAAATTGAAGAGGAAACAAAATACATTGAGTTAATGATTGTAAATGATCATCTAATGGTAAGACTGACACACTTCAACATCTTATGATTATCACTAACATCAAATTGTCTTAATTGGTCCATGAAGGATAACAATAAAGAACAACATATGGCCAGAATAAATTCAGTATGCCCTTAAGAGAAGAGATTATGGTCTCATTTACCATTGATGAAGTTGCTTTTGAATTTTGGCAAGATAATTTCACCAAGAATGCAACCAGGCCTGGGTATGAGAAGAAAGGGTGATAAATTAAAGCTTTGTGTCATAAAGTAACTAATATCAGTGTGACTTAAGCTGATGATTTTTTTTCTGGCTTTCTTGAGCACTTGTCTTAGTTATAGCCACTCAGCAATCAATAATGCAGTTATTGCAATTGTGCAGCTGCTGTTGACAGTGGGGAGATTATGATATGTCCAAATCAATACAGAGAAAATTATTTTGTTAAGCTTGTATACTTTCTCTGGGAGAACATAAATAGGCTCTTTAATGTGGTGGAAAGAGACATAATAAAATTTAGTATTGAAGAAAAACCAGGCTCACTGAAGTGGGAAAAGGCACAGATTTTTTCAGAGAAGATTATTAATAGTCAATGAAAGGAATATCAAAGGAAATAGTGAATTCTCCATCACTTGCAGTTTTCAAATCCAGACAGTGTATTTCTGGAAGGTGTTGTGGTGTCAAACACAAACAAAGGATTCCATCTTGAAGTTTCTTGATAAAGTTCAGAGACCGGTGATGCCCCTCCAACTAGTGACATCAGTTGATTTTGTGGTCTTTTATGGCTATAAAATCAAAATGTATATATACATTTTCTGTGCCCTTTCTGTAACATGCAGCTTCTTTCAATCAATACCCAAACAGGCAAAAATAGGTATCGGAATGTAAAAGGAATGTGCCACTGTCCTTGGACAGCATAGTCCTCCATCAGCTCAGTTTGGTGAACACAGCAGTAAATTCTTGGATTATAACAGACAATACTGGATGCAGAACTCCCTAAATTGGTGTCATTGTGTTGATCCTGAAGACCTGAAGCCACAACTTTCCCCTTGGGACCTTGTCTGTCTGGGCTGATTCCCCCCAAGGACAGTGTTTCTTAGTTTTGGTTAGTTATAGCTGCTGTGAGAGTGGGTCTACGTAGGAATTTACTCTCTGAAGCAAACGCCAGTGAACACCTGTGATTGAAGAAGCCAAGCGATTTCCTCCAAGGAGAAGGAAGTGTCGTATGCTCTGGGCGCCTCTCGTTCCCCACAGCCTGGGCTAGCACGCCTGTGTATATGGATTACTCTCGGTGCGTGCAGTAGATGCAGCACACCAGATGCGCTCAGTGTGGTGCTGACACCCCACAGAGTCAGAGCCATTTTCACTCTTCACCCCTGCCAGGTGCTCCCAGAGGGAGCAATGAACCTCTCGCTTCTTCCTCTGGTCTGCAGACCAGCTGCGTCCCACCAGTCCCCCTGGGCCACTCACCCCTGCGAGGTGCCCTCCTGGCTGCCCCTTCGGCTGCTCATCCAACCATTGCTTCCAGTCAGGGAATAAAGCTTTTAAAACCCAAACATTGAAATAGGATTATAAATTAGTATACTGAAAACATTTCTGTAGGATGCTTAGAGAAGCTGGAGGCCTAAAATTTGAGGGTTTAGTTGCAAATAGAGACTTGAGTAATATACTGATTTCCCTTGTTACTGTGCTTTGTTTTCCATTTATTTTGTAGCTTTTTCATTTCATCCTTTCTACTGTTTTTAGCTTCACAGTCTTGTCCTTCTGTTTTTTAGTAAGTGTAACATCCTCATTTTTGGTGGTTTTCCCCCGTTCCTGCTTGAAAGCATGCCTTTCCCATCCCCTGGCTGCTGGATACTTCTTTCCAGGGAAGATCCTAACTTCCAGAGAATATGGACAACTTTCATTCCAAAATTAAGCGTCGTGGGGCACAAGGTGGTTAAACATCTGAAAATCTTGGTCCTTTTGTCCTACATTCTTCTGAGATAATTGTGACTTTCATACCCATGGTGGTTTTTTCCGCAGCTGTCTGCAGTGTTATCTTTATAGCACTGTATTCTAAATGTCAGTAAAGGTGCTCTTGCAGTCTGATTGCTGAAGTGTTTTAAACCAGTTACTGTGGCATTATGGAATGTGAAATTGTACATGAAGAAATAAAGAAGATAGCTTAAGAGAGAGAACTGGAAAAAAAAAAAAAAAGGAAGTCTGATTGATAGATGAAAACACAGATGGAGGCACTCTTGGGGTAATACCTCTAAAGAAGTCTCAACTATGGAAATAGTGCTGCTAATTTCTGTAATAGCATTTGGAATTAACTTAAAAATCACCAATAATAAAGATAATAAAGAGAGTAACAATATGTTCCTGTTCATATAGCATTTTTCAGTAAAGATCTTAGAGTACTTTCCAAACAGGAGTTAATATAACAGCTGTCGTAAAATATATCAGCATTTCTGAGCAATTTTCTACTATTGCTTATTAGCATTACATTCAGCAGAGGAGACCAAACCTTGCAGAGGGGTTTTACTGGTGATGCAGTACTTTGTGCATTTTTGGAAACAGAGCTTATTTTTCTGCAGTCTGTATATGTAACTTGTGTCTGTTTGTTTTGCAGTGTAAAAAGCATCGCTTGTCAGTCGGCCATACAAACAGCTATGCTAAATCGGTTGTGAACATGGCAGATTTAGTAAGCATCACTCAACTAAATGTTCTTTTACATGTGAGATGAGTCATATAATTCTTCTACTGCTAGATGCGGGAGTTGTCAGCTCATGGTATACCTAATAATAACATATGTGAAGATCATAAATTTTCATCTAGAACCACAGTCAGCCACCTGTCTAACATAAAGTAGTAGATATTTTGTGGCTTAAAACATTTAAGTATCCTGCTGGATCAATTCCTTGAACCCGAGTCTTAAAGAGCACCTTAGGTGGGACAATTTTTAACACAGGATCCCTGTGTTGACAACTGGAAACCCAAAAGACAATCTGAAATTAGAATGCACTAAAATTTCTCCAGAAATAACGCATTTGAGTAAATGAGTTAGAATAGGGACATACAAGCAGATTACGTATATAATATATACTCTTGAAAGTATTCTGTATGGAGTATTAACCCCGAGCATTGAAAGGATGACTCTTTTAGTGATTCAGCCAGCACGAGGTTAAATACTCCCATGGAGGTGTATCACAGTGAAAACTGTTTTTATAGATCACTATTTGGTATAAGAACCCTCGTGTGTCACTGGGATGAGATGGACGTTATAAGACCCATTAATTCCAAATCTTTGAACTATTTAGAATGGTTCTGTAGTAATTTTTTAAAAAAATCCCATTTCTCTTCTATGCATATCTGCTTGTGTAGGACCTGCAAGGGATCCCTCTGCAGGCTGAGAGAGCTGATTGAAGAATTAGACCTAAAATTTAGATCTTACTTTGTTTTCATGTTTGTTGGTTTTAAAGGAGATACTTAGTTATGTAAAAATGCAAGCTATTACAAAAAAGGGGTAAACCTCACCTTTATTCTATTTGACATAATATATTTGTTCATTCTGTTAATGTACTAGATATATAAAGAACAACTTAACACCAGGATAGTATTGGTTGCCATGGAAACCTGGGCTACTGATAACAAGTTCACCATATCTGAAAACCCCTTGGTGACCCTGCGTGAGTTTATGAAATATAGGAGGGATTTTATCAGAGAGAAAAGTGACGCAGTTCACCTTTTTTCGTACGTAACCTCATGTGATGTTTTATTACTGGCTTTTATTCTTTCCTTGGGGGTTGCTTGTCACAAGTGGCTGATGCATCTCTTTTCTGTTGTATGTGTGATCCATAATAATTCAGAAAATAATCTTTCTGATGGGGAGGTGGGAAAAAGTTAATGCACAATCTGCCTGCCAGTGCAACTAGAGGTTTGACTCTCATTTTAGTTTTAATGTACTAAGCCCGAGCTGCATGCGCTGGAATCCTTGGTTATTCTCTGCAATTACCTACTCTGCAAGTGCAGCTGCCTGGAAAGTGATGCATGGTTCCAGCTCGGAGGTTGGCTTCTTCTTCGGCGGCAGAGCATGGACAGCCCTGTTTTATTATTTAAAAGCAGAACACTGGTTTTGAAACTAATGAGGTTTCCTGCTTAAAAAGCACTATGGCTTGCTTTACTTTGTTGGGTGACCTGCATGCTGCAGGATTACTGATGTGTTTTAGATCCTCAAAAGAGTTTATTCCCTGGAGAGACACGTGCTATAAGAAGAATCTGGGAGGAAAGTTATTTTCTCTGCATGTCTTAATTGTTTTGGAAATCAGATTGATATAACAAAGTACATCTACAAAAATAGAGGAGAGGTTCATGGTTGAAATTTTTGAACCACACAAGGCAAGCCAGATGAATTGCTCTGGAGTCCTTATCCCTTTCTGCTCCTCTGTTCTAGGAGCCCGTATGATTAAACTTAACCTAATCACCTCCTTTTCAGATGACTTTGGTAGGTTGCCAGGATACCCAACCCCAGTATCCAGCCCCTCAGAATTTTTGCACATACTTTATACTGCCATTGACTTGTGTCATGAATAGAGCTAGTAAGATCTGCAAGTGGTGCTTGCAGATTTTAGTTTCTCTGTGTCTCAATCCTTCATCTGTAAAATGAGAATCAGATTTTCTCACATCCTTTGTGTATCTTCTCTGGTGCTGTTTTAAGGTCTTTGGGGGAAGTCTTGTTCTTTTGAATATTTGTGGACTGGCTAGGGCAAAGAGAACTCTATGTGCCCTGGGACTGTGGATACCCCTGTAGTGCCAATTCCAGTGCTGTCCGTACCACCACTACTGATGTCCGAGGTATTGCATTCACAGACTGCTCAGAAATACCAGTTCCTGAAATTGTGTCTGTGAGAGAGACGTGGCTAAGTTGGGAGGTGAGGTTGGCTGGTGTGATGGTCCACCGGTTACAAATGAACATCCAATTTCAGCACAGTTAGTGCATTGTATTGTTTCTTAATGTGTTTCTGTTTTCCTTTGAAAAAAACCAATTTGCTGCAACTTGGATGGATCAGTGCTCTGGAGTGGACCAGAGTATATTTTGTCTCCAGTAACTGGCAGTCATTCATGCTGATGTGCTCAGCACCAAAGAGATGATTAGATTTAGGCTCACAGTGCAGCTGTCCCCTGGATAAGACGGGCTGCAGTTCCTGGGAGTTTTTGCCTACCTCTGCATCAGGGAGCCGCTAATGCATCTCCCTTAGACTTTTGCCACATCAGCATTGCCCAGCTAGACACATGCCTTTTTACTAGTCCCCCATGCATTGGCAATGTGTTGGCCTTTCCCGCACTCTGGCAGCAGCACATGCCAGCAGAAGTCACTTGCTGCAGTATCACAGAATCATGGAATCATGGAATTCTCAGAGTTGAAAGGGACCTCTAGAGATCATCTAGTCCAACTCCCATGCCAAGGCAGGGTTGCCCAGAGCACATCACTCAGGACTGCATCCAGGCGGGTCTTGAAGATCTCCAGAGAAGGGGACTCCACAACCCCCCTGGGCAGCCTGTTCCAGGGCTCTGGCACCCTCACCAGAAAGAAGTTTTTCCTCATATTTGAATGGAACTTCCCCTGTTCCAGCTTGTGCCCATTGCCCCTCGTCCTATTGCTGGGAACCACTGAAAAGAGTCCAGCTCCATCATCCATCTGTAGATGAGGTCTCCCCTCAGCCTTCTCTTCTCCAGGCTAAAGAGCCCCAGCTCTCTCAGCCTTTCCTCAAAAGGGGATGCTCCAATCCCTTAATCATCTTAGTTGCCCTACGTTGGACTCTCTCCAGTAGTTCCCTGTCTCTCTTGAACTGGGGAGCCCAGAAGTGGACGCAGTATTCCAGTTGTGGCCTCACCAGTGCAGAGCAGAGGGGGAGAATGACTTCCCTCGACCTACTGGCCACACTCTTCCCTACACAGCCCAGGATCCCATTGGCCCTCTTGGCCACAAGGGCACATTGCTGGCTCATGGAAAGTTTGCTATCCACCAGGACTCCCAGATCCTATGTTGACCCCTTCCAATAACTTCTTGATCTTCAATGTGTTTGGAGATGACATCTAGAACGAGTCTCTCCATTATTTTCCCAGGGACAGAGGTGAGACTAATTAGCCTGTAGTTCCCTGGGTCCTCCTTCTTGCCCTTTTTGTAGACTGGAGTGGTATTTGCCTTCCTTCAGTCCTCGGGCACTTCACCTGTTCTCCAAGACCTCTCAAAAATGATGGAGAGTGGCTCAGCAATAACATCTGCCAGTTCTCTCAGCACTCGTGGGTGCATCCCATCAGGGCCCATGGACTTGTGTATATCTAGTTTGGCCAAGTGGTCTCTAACCCAGTCCTCCCCAAAAGAGGGAAAGTAGTATTTCAATGAACAAATGGCTGGTGAGATTCAGGTGGTTTGGCAAAATAGTCCCCTTATGCTTTCTTATATTAGATAGTCTGAGAAGGAGGAGGGGAGATAGTATACCTTTTGTGGAAATAATTTGTCATATGAGGTTTGTGAGTGGTTATCTGTTTTTCCCTTTTCTTTTTTTTCCCCATAGTTTGCAGGGTAGTGGTGGCAACCAGCAGATGCCAGTTTCTCATTTGGAAATCAGAAGGGTAAATACTGGCATGGATAGTAGCAAAACTCATGGACTAAGCAGGGTAAACTTTTTTTTTCTTTTCCTTTTTGTCAAAGGGGGAGTCGGTTTCAGAGCAGTCGGAGTGGTGTAGCCCACACGGGTGGAATCTGCTCCTTGCTGAAAGGCGGAGGTGTGAATGAGGTAGGTGGTGATACTGGTATGAGCAAAAAAGTGGTGGAAATTTGTCTGCACAGAATTTATCAGTGCAGACGTTCTTCAAAATATCTTCCTGCTTCTTTGCTGATGCAGGCTTTTAGTGCAGCTCTATAGAAGGGATGTCTCAATGAGGAGTGATGAGTGAATAAAGTTAGATATGGATTCAAATACACTTTTCAGCAGATTCTGCAATATCCTGTCATTCGTACTTGCAGCCACAATGACAAGAAAGAAGCAGACTTCCTCTTACTTAACTTGTCCATAAGCCAACATTTAGTTTTCCTCACTTGTCCGTTATCTAGCTGCTCTGAAGTAAGAACTCTCATGCTGTGTATCTGATTTTGCCTTTTTTTGCCTTGAAATGGGAAAAAAGAGATACCTGTACGTCACTAATTACTCTTCCTAACTTGCTTGTTTCTTTCAGTTTGGAAAGCCAGACTTAATGGCAGTTACCCTGGCACAGACTTTGGCCCAAAACATTGGCATTTTCTCAGACAGAAGAAAAATTATAAGTGGTAAGGTTGTTTACTTTTTCACTCTGTCTCAAGAGAAAATCTTAAAAGGTGGCGGGTCTTATCAGTGTCTCTCTGATATGTATCTTTCCTCTGTGTTTCTAACAATGTTGGAATATTTTAATTTTTCTTATAATAACACAAGGAGAGACTGACATATCATTAATTTTCCTCTGTTTAAATGCTCTGTTATCCCCTTGCCCATAATTGGCAATTGATCGAGTCCAATTGGTTGGACTCGATGATCCCAAGGGTCTTTTCCAACCTAGATGATTCTATGATAATTGCTGGCAGCACTGGTGTCACCGTTTCATTAAAAATAAATGATAAAGGTGACTGCCACTTGTGAAGACGGTAATAGTGATGGTTCACTTTCTCAGGGCCGAGCAGAAGGGCAGAACATGGTTTTGGTGGGGAGGGAGGAGAACGCAACTGTTGGGCAGAGACTCGTTCGATAAACTGATGTTCATGTATTACGGTAAGGCCAATTGCAGAAGGAGAAAGATAAAAGCATATGGGCAAAGCATATCTAGCGGAAGTAGACACAAGTCACGGTTCTGAGGGCGGAGAGCTGGGACCAGAGCAAAGCGGTCCCAGGCAGCCTGGCAGAGCAGAAGGGAGGGCTGCCCTCTGCCCGCCGGGGGGTTGCCTGGGGGAGGGAGGGAGAGCAGAGGAAGAAGCTGCTAGATCCTGCTCTGCTAGCTTGTGTTTACAGTCCATATTATACATTTTTGTGTGAATTATTGTTTGGGTTTGGTTTTTTTTTCAAGTGAAGATTTCCCCAGTCACATTAGCATAGTAGTAGAAGTGAACTAAAAAATAAGCAGAAGGGTTAAAATTATTAATTTTTTTTTTTTTACTCTAAAAATTCAGAAATCAGATATCATGACACAGGAGAAGACAGGAGAGCTGACTCATGATTGGCAAGTGCTGGAGGCTAACACTGCAGTTTCCCCTAACTTCATTTTAAGAAAAGGAAAGGAAAACAAGACATGTTTCCAAAGCTCAGGAGTGCATAGAATCCTGTATAGTTTTTGAAAGAATATTTGTTAGCGTGCACTGATACACTTAAACTAAGGCATGCAATAAACCAGCAAATTATTCTTTTCAACTTGTATTTAAATATGAAATGGAATTGACTACAGTGTGGTTTTTGTGATTAAGAAATGTATTATTTTGGACTCCCAAGACTCAAGATGTAATTTTTTTTTCCTTGGTATTGTCAGGTGAGTGTAAGTGTGAGGACACGTGGTCTGGATGCATCATGGGAGACACAGGGTAAGGCATTTCACTAGAGGAAAGTCATGTCCTTCGTACAATGACATAAATGTAAGGTGTGAAAACGTTCACCTTTTGTAGTTCAGCACAATATTTTCTGTGAATCATGTCTCAGAAAGTATCAGCTGTACAGCATATGTAGCAAAGAGGCTTTCAAAGAAATGTGAGAACAAATGGGTTAATGAGACAATCTGTGAAGATTTTTGGGGACTGCTGATTTAACTCAGAAGGCACAGGGCTCTACAGCCTAGCCAGGTCATTGCAGAGAAGCAGGAGCACGCTTAGCTTCTTTTCTCCTGCAAGTTTGCTGTTAAGTTGTGGGGACAAACAATGACACATACTAATTCTTGAAATACCATTCTCAAATTGCTTAAGTATGTCTCATTTTCAGTGTTTCTGTTAGAATCTTTCATCTATGTCTATCATTTTTCTATCCTCCATTTTGTGTGGTAATCTTAAAAAAAACTGCTCCCATTGGAGGTTATGTTTATACCCACATGTGATGTCACGGGAGAGATTTTATCTAAAGACTAGTGAATCAGCAAATTTTCGCTGCTAGATGAAATTTGATGTTTCTAAACTGTGTATTCAGACCTTAATTCTTCATAGTACAGGCCTGTCTTTTGTCATGTATATGAATTAAACTGTAGTCTAGTTTTAGATATAGACAGTGCTTTTTAAATTAATTTCAGACTGACCTGTGAATTTTCACAGTAGCTTTGTGGTCAGAACAATTTTGAACAAAAAAGCATATTTTATTGAAAGCTTTTTGGAAATGTGAATGTGTACCTTTTTCACCTTGTCTACCAAAAAACATACCAGGTAGGATTTTTCTGATTTTTTTTTGTACGTTAAAAAGCCAATCTGAGAAGCATTCTTGATTCTTGTAAAATTGATTCCTTATCTAATGGTCTTTAAATTCTTTATCTGAAATCCAAACCTATATCCAAATGTAGCTAGGTACACAAAAAAAGCTTGTATTTACATAGCTTATTGATGAAGTATGGTGAATCCTACATTATCTGTGGTCTTTAGACCTAAATCTAGACCTAAACACTAGAGTTGGCAAAGACCAATTATGGTTTGCAGGCCATTGCTCCTGGCAATGTGGGATTATTTAGTATAGCACTTCCACTCATATTTTTTTATCCAGTGATGAGCTCATATAGGAAAGCCCTTGAGACTCCAAAATCTGCTTGAAGCAGACTAAGGACCTAAATATAAAGATCACTTAAGTTACTTTGGGAAATGCACAATAAGCAGTCTTTGTCTCCTGCGGTATGTGCGGGAAGAAATAAATGTATTTCTGAGATGAGGCCAGTTAGTGGAACAGGCTGTGTTTGTGAGAACTACACACTGTGTAATAAGACTTGTGGTATTTGGCGTGAAATAACTTCTTGAAATATTTTAGACCTCTCACTTTCCATGAACTCTGTGTCATTGTTGAAAGTTCTTTCTCATTTACTAAAATGATTTACAAATTAGATAGCGTTAGAAGCAAATTGTCGTGTAAAAAGCACTATAGAAAGTAACCCTGCTACCTTTATTCTGTACAGGTATTATCTTCCAAGCAAGTTCTCCAAATGTGATATTGAAGAATATCATGAATTTTTAAACAATGGAGGTGGAGCCTGCCTCTTCAATAAACCAAACAAAGTAAGCTATTACCTGATTACTGAGTACTATTTCTATTCAATTTCTGATTTAGATGAAACCAAGAAGAATGACAGTGATAATGGTACAGAAAAGAAACACTGTAGTTTTGGTATTTCTGGTTCTCTCTAGGTTCTAAATTTTCTGCTGAAATATGAGTGACAGTAGCTGATTTTAGTTCATAGTAGTTTGGAAATTATATTTAAATAAATTTTAATAAGTGGTTTCGTGTCCAGAGTTCCTGTAGGCTTTGATCTAGAACCATACCTCATGCAATTTGTTCTGAATATCGTAAATACAGTATGTTGCTGAAATTATTTGCTGAGGTTTCAAGTGTCTTGGTAAACTTTTGCACAGCTTGAATTCTAATTTGCTCTTCGAGCCTCTGCAGGGGGTGCGCTGCCATGCAGCCCAGCGGCTGTGCGCAGGCACCAGTGGCTACAAGTGGTTGTGGTATCCTCCCTGTTTGGAGAAGGCAAATCTTTTACAGTGGCTCTCAGAACAGAGTTCGAGAACTGGAACTAGTTTTTCTAAAGCTGGAAGAGACAGGGCAGGACAGAAAGCCCCAAGGAGTAGGGGACAGATACTAGGAGAGCCTGTGGCTTCTGGGTGTCTGTTACACTCCTCATTCCCCAGGAGCTGCCCACATGGTCCCCATCACCGTCACCAGGGTCTGTCATGCCCTGAACAGCATGTGCCTTGTGAGAAGTGCTCGGATCATCTTAGCCTTGTGTTAGCTCCTTCCAGGCCAGGACATGTGGCTCTGCACAACCCTGCCTTGTGCTGGGTAGTCACCCAGACGGGGACGGCTGGCGAATCCCTACTGGACCCTGGTCCTCAGTGCCACTGTACCTTGCCTCTTTAACAGGGTGTGTTACCTCCCTAAAGGCTTGGGGGCAGGAGAGCTACAAAAGCACCAGGACCCACTTAAATGACTGACACAGCCCCTCCAAATTTGCCTCTAAAGTACAAAATCAGAGGTCTTGCTGCATGAGTCTTGGAAATCAGGAGGAATGGCGAATATCTCTTGAGATAGTATTCGCCTTTTCTTTGCTTCTCTTGTCTCAGTTTTGGCCTGCTAAACAGGTATATTCACATGAAGTATGCAAAGAGTATGAAATGATTAACTGAGACATTTATGGGAGATAAATACAAAACAAGGCTAAAGAAACTCCAGCCAAGATGCAAGCGCGTCTACAGTGGAGGATTTCCAGCAGGGTTTCAGTATATTCCTGCTCCATGTACTGAAGTATATGTTAAAATGTACAGTAATCAGGATAATATTCTTTACTGTTTTCTAAATATAATTATTGTTATCTATTTAATAGCTGTCTTTCAGCAAGCAAAGGAAAGACAGTCCAAGTGGAGAAAAGATAGCTGAGGTGACCACAGATGTGAAAGAGAAAGTGAATTCTGGAGTGATGCATGTTCCTCCTGGAGCAGCTGAGAAAAAATGCACATTCCAACAACCACAGAATGTCAATAAACCTTAGAGAAGGGAAGAGAAGATATCAAATCTGGATAAGCTGTCTGCTTATCTCTCAAAAATCTTCTTTTCATGGAAGGATGTGTTATTAAAAGTGCAGAGAAAGCACTATAACAGCTTAATAAGATGTAAGATTTCCCATTATTTAAAATGCAACTGCATTTTACAGGTTTGGTTTTTTCCCATCTCATTAAAGGTGGAGAGAAAAAATGGTGGGTTTATTTCTTTGCTGAGTGAATTGTTTCCATAGTGTAATGTGTCTTACTTGGGCATATTTTAGTGATTATGTTCATGTCCACATCTGTCATTTGATAAAAAACAATTACTCTCATCTCAATTCAGATTGGAAGGATTTATAATTTTTTTTTCTAATGGCATGTGGAAATTTGAAGTCAGATGTGGAAGCCAGGGTGATTTAGACTCTTTTAATATGGTGTTGTTTGGGTTGGTTTAAAGTTACTGTCAATGGATGTCTGTCTAATTCCCGAGGCTGATGTGTTTCCTAGCAAGGGGGGTGAAACACGAACTTACTTTTGCTTTTGGAGAAATATGAGATAAAGGAAAACTGATGTGACAAGGTGCAGTGTTCAGCAGTGCTCTGCAGTAAGATCAGCTGTGATCCCGAAAACTGCATCAACGACTGCTGGAGCAGATGGAGTGTATGTTCTTTTCAAATGAATGGATGAATTATATGACTTCAGGGGAAAAGTTATCCAATTTGCTTTTCATGTTTTTTTCTTCCATTTCATATTTAGCTGTCCCTATGTACTGCAGCTAATTGGCCCAGTGTTTTAAGGCAGGATCCTCTGTTACTGCCGTTTACTTGTCTGTATTGTGCAGCGCACACCTAGAGATGCAGAAGTTAAGATGTCTGGAAAAATATGTCGGAAACGAGCGGTTTTAACAGCTCTTTAGTAATTCTAGAAGATAATTGCTTGCTTACATTTAATGTTAAATTCTACATACATACTGCAGTCAAATTTCCATTTCAATAGGGGGATCTAGTAATAACATGTCAGCCTGTGCCACAAGCCTGAGGCTAGTTTGTGGCACAGTGAAGTACACGGGGAGATGCTCCATCCTGTGAGCTACTGGCAGAAAGGCAGCAGCCAGAGCACTCTATCACAAGCGATGTACTTGTGCAGATGGCTCATAAGCAGAGTTGTTTCTGGAGCAATCATAGTTTAATTGGAGAACTCAGGACATGCAAAATTTTAGCCTTGGTGACAGAATTATATGCCTTCTCATTTATGTAAAAAAAAAATTATCTGATGCCCAAAGGAAAAAAACATTTTATTTTCTTTTTGAAGAATTGCCTTTAGAAATTTTAGGAAACTGCAAACAATTAAACTGCAAAGAACAGGGTGTAAATGTCCATTAAAAGAGAGTATAGCATGGGTCCTATGTAAAAACTGGTGAATGAATCTTGTCCCTGGGAAAGGAAAGTACTACTACAAATGTACAGATTTGGACACTTAATTTTAGAGGGGAGGCTGAAAGAAAAGGGGGGAAGCCTCACTAGCTATACGTTCTCATCTGCCTGTGACACAAGCTTATGGAAAACTACTGGAAGTTCCAGCTGCGATAGAGAAAAAGGGAAGGAAAAAGCATATCACTACAACAAAAACTGACAAAGAAACCCAGCCTCTCCCTGCATTTCTGAGCGATGTGCTCCCAAAGGACAATTTTTTTTACGGCTGTTCCTTCTGAAGGTATTGTTCAGGGTTCATCCTGGGACACAGCTCTTATCACTTGAATTCTAGAACAACAGAACTTGCAAACTCTGTGACAATAATAATTTTTTTTTTCTTTTGTTGTCGCACCTTTTGTTTTTGATTGTGGCTTTTGCTCAAACTGCATCTGCTGTAAAAATGGAAGTCATGCACCAGGGATGCTATGTGACTCGGCAGTATTGCTGAACTCGGTCACAGCATTGTCAGTTCTCTGCACATTTCGCTTGTGGTGTTTCTAGTCTGCTTCTCCCTGAGTGTAGGTAGTTGTTTTTGGTTAATGCCTTCGGGGTGCTAGCTAAAAATATGTTGTATGAGTAAATATGACAATGATTCCCTTAGGAGAGACATGCCCTTTGGCATATTCATGTCATTGGCATATTCTGATTTTTCCCTGCTGATTTCTGATTTTGCTCTGCAGCTTTTGGATCCTCCAGAATGTGGCAATGGCTTTGTGGAAGATGGAGAAGAGTGTGACTGTGGGACGATAGCAGTAAGTGCTATGTACTTTAAATTAGCAACTAGATTCTCCTGGGCAGGGTGCTGCCCATCACATTAAGAGGAGGAATACAGGCAGTGTTAAAGTCCTGCGGCAAAGGATTCATCATTTCTTACCTTTTCCATCATGTTTAACACGTGGGTGCTGCCCATCACTGCCATTGAGATTAAGTGGAGGAAGAAAGGCAATGTTAAGGTCCTGAGGCAAAGGATTTGTCATTTCTTACATTTTTCCATCATGTTTAACACAATGTAGCACAGCTTTTTTATTTTATCACTATGTAAATTCTGAAGAATAATAGTAATATCTACCTGTGCAGAATCAAGCCTTAAAAGATGTTAAAGAAGGTATTTTCCTAGATGGGAACATGACTGGTCAATGTTAAAATGTCAGCATTTAATGATTGACACTGTGAAGTTAGAAAAATTATTTCCTATATTGCATAGGAAACAGCAACTGCAAGCTCCACAGCGCATGCCCTTTTCTGCCTTCGAGTGCCTAAGAGCCTGCTTAAAAATCTGTTCAGGTAGTGTGCTAAGCTGAGAAGTAATGAGAGAGCTTGGGGCCTATCTGCATTCCCCGTGTATTCTGTTCTAAGTCTGTGTGTTCCTCAGGAGTGTGCCAGAGAAGGAGGAGAGTGCTGCAAGACTTGCACCCTGACAGCAGGCTCCCAGTGCAGCAACGGGCTTTGCTGTCGGAAGTGCCGGGTAAGGGCAGTGACCTTCACTGCAGCATCCTGTGGGAATGCATCCAGGTGGCTGCAGGCACCGTAGCACGTCTTTTTCCTTGCAGACCTTGTGATTATTTTTCTGAAAGCTTGCCTTTTAAAATTGGCTGAAAACTGGTTCATCTGGGGCTATTGTCTGTCTTTTAGACTTGGCTTCTTGAAGCAAGGACTGTGATCAAATGCAGAGGTGAATTAAAGCTTTCCAGTTTTAGGCAAGTTTGAAACAGGCTGAAGTTGCACAAGGTTTCATTAGACGTCCTTGTTTGAACACGCACATCCTTATCCGTGTGCCGTTCCCAATGCCCTACGTCTTCCTCTGGATTTGATTCATGAGACTGAGTGGGAAAATCCTATCAGAGAGGGCCTGAGAGAAGGCTATAGTAAAAAAAAACAAACCCAAAACAATGCAGCTCGCAGAATTTTCAGAAGTGTTCATCTAAGACACCTGACTTCAGTTTCAGTTAGCTCTGCTTGTGTCTCCTTATGTTTGGACTGCCTGAAATCCCGTTGAGTAAAGAGAACCAAGCCTTACATACACTATGAGAGATTCTTCCTGATGCATCAGTAAATAGTAAAAGGAGTTTAGCCAGATCTTGGCTGTAAGGGAGCCCAGCTAAATATAACTTCAAATAGTTGTTTATACTCATTTAGTAGTAATGATAATTATTATTAATGTTATTAAAACTGTGGTGTGCTATGTGCGGTATTTTTATCTTGGGCATTATCTGTGGGCATTTGAGGGTTTCATTTCCTTAGGAGGAACATTAGTCATAACTGTGGACCACATTCTTGTCTTTGTGCTCATCCTAATGTTAAAAAAAGAAAAAGCACAGATTATGCTGGAACAGATCACATTTCCCTAAGCACATCCCTTTTTTTAATGTAATATAAAAAAATAAGCAGATTGCCAGTGTGGGTGAATTTTGTTCAAGTATCCAAGTCACATAGGCACCATATTAAAGACTATCAGAAAAAAATTAAGCTTCTGTGTACCTACATTATTTTTGCAAACAAAACAAGGGTTTATCTCCATACAGAGTGGTGAGGGTGAGCCAATGAAGAGAAAGGCAAAATTTTGCAAAACACGTGTCCCTAGGAGGTGTTAATCAGGACAACTCAAAAGACACTTCCCAAACTTGGGGTTGCCTTCCCCTGTAATACCCTGCCTGAAAGCAGGAATGAAGGAAGGATTGCAAACAAAACACGGTGAGTGTACATCCCAGCATCCTGTATTCTGACAGTATTCCTGTCTGTCCACATTTTTCCAGAGCCTGGTAGGAAAAAGATAAGCTGAAGGCTGAGAAAGTACCAGAGTCTAGCTTTTCCACTGCTGTGTGCCCGTTCACACCAGCTGTGGAGTTAGCAGTTGTCCCCAAAAAAGCCCTGTATGTGCATGCAGATCCAGGAAAAAAAAAAAAATCACAGAGCTGCAAAATGAACTGGGTATCACAAACTTCAGAAAGCTTTCAGGGAAAATAAGGGGTCTGCACTAACAATTGCCACTAATGGCATGTCTTCCTGCTTTTACAGGTCTTGAGAGTTAGCACAGAAGTCTTTAACCAAAATGCCTAGTTAGGTCACTGATACATTTTTTGTTGTTAAATATCTGGTCACTTAGAAAGTGGTGTCAAACTGTACAGAATCCAGTATGTTTATTAATAGTTTCTGTTCTACAATGGAGCATTGTAATAACCATAGTATTTATACCCAGAGCTCTGAACCAGTGTTCTTCATCCCTAGCAAGGAAATCGGGATTGTTCTCCCTGTTTTATAAAGAAGAGTAAAATAGTCACAAAAAGGCACAATGACCTGGTCGAGATAATGCTGCAAGCCACTGCGGTATTGGTTTGATAAATGCCAGAGGTCCTGGGTTCCAGGAGAGCACTTACCATGCTCGGCCCCACACTCCAGGCACTCAGGAGGAGGTGTCTCAGAGAGTGGTACCACTTGCACCAGTAAATGGCCAGTGGCTTGGCAGGTGCAATGTCCTCAGCAGGGAAAGGAAAGTCTTCCCACTTCAATCAGCACATGAAAATTGCCTGGTTTTTATTTTAGTTTAAACTCTTATAAAGCATTGCATTTAAGGCAAGATATGAAGAAATCAAGACACTAATTTTCTGTCCTTTTTTTTCAGTTTGAACCTAAAGGAGTTTTGTGCCGAGAAGCAGTGAATGACTGTGATATTGCAGAGAACTGCACAGGAAATTCCAGTCAGGTGATTTTCATATCTTCTATCCAGGAGATGAAAAAAAGCACCAGTAGGCTCTCAATAACTATGAATGTTACCGTTTTATATAGTAAGGTGTATAAAAATTGTATTAAACCTGCTGATGCTAAAAACCAAGCATAATACTGAAATAATTTTCCATATGACGTTTGTTGTATGCTTTGCTTCCATGCTTGTCTGATCTATGATCTATTATTTTCTCTTTCCATAGTGTTCTCCCAATATTCATAAAATGGATGGATATTCATGTGATAACAAGCAGGTAATTACCACATCAATTTGTTTTTACATTCTTTCTACTTTTATAGATTGCATTTTATAGATTTTGGTTTAGATCTTTGGAAGTCACTGGGGACAGTTCTGCTGACATCCCTGAGTCTTGGGTGCTAGTCATATTTTGGAGCTAAGCATTTAAATGAAGAGAAAGTAGAATCACATAATGATTGCCTCAGTAGAAAGCATGTGACAAATGTGTATATTATATAACTCCATATTTTGGAAAATCAAGTCATTTGAAACTTTTTCCCTATCGTTTCTTTCTTTCTAGGGTATTTGTTTTGGAGGAAGATGTAAAACCAGGGACCGGCAGTGTAAATATGTCTGGGGTGAAAGTGAGTGATTGTTTCGAAGTTTGTTGTCGTTCACGTGGCTTGAAAGATTATCTTGGCTAAGAAAAATTATGGAAGAGACATACTCAGAAGCATTAAAAACAGCTTGGACTGTATGTCCCTCCCTCTTCCCGCTCCCCCCCCTGCCCTTTTTGTCTTTCCATCCTCTTTTCCAGCTCTTTCCCTAGTGTTGGTTAACTTACTGGTGATTATTCTGAAGTCTTAGGTTTAAGTTCTCATTAACAACCACCTAGGGAACCTGTACTCCTATTTACTGATTTGTTTCAGTGGCTTCTGGAGACATTTTGGACCAGTAAACCCTGGTCAATCTGAACAAAATTTTAAAAGTCTTGTGGTGCCAACATAAAACTTTTCATTGAGAACACTGTGCAGAGTTTCACAGGCCACCTGCAGTTCCCAGATCAGGAAGCTCTGCTTGCTTTGATTATGCATCCCCATTTCCCAGGACCTGGCTTTTCAAAGTCTTCATCATCTTAGAAGAGATTCATTTCTGTTTTCAGAAGTGACAGCTGCTGACAGGTACTGCTATGAGAAGCTGAATATTGAAGGGACTGAGAAAGGAAACTGTGGAAGAGATAAGGACTCTTGGATACAGTGCAATAAACAGTAAGTCGATCCATTTAGAAAACAACTGGTATGAGGGGTTTTTTTATCCCTGGTCTGGTTCTTTAGCTAGCATGAAGAGGCTCAAAAAGCCTCTGTATGGATCAAACTTCTCCTGACCTTCTGCAGACCTTAGTGCAGGAAATTCTGGAGGGAGCAGAGTGTCAAGAAGCGATGATCTCTGACAAGAGAGCTGAGCTTTGGGAGCACTTGGACCAAAAGTGGTCCTGGTACTCTTGATGAGGCTTAGCAATGAAGAGGAGAGCAGCCTGTGGTTTCACATCTCAGTGTGGTGTTCACCTTTTATGCTGTCTGTGGCATTGCATTGCTAGGTTGTGTTCAGTTTTCATCATATTATAACTTTCCACATCTTTTCCTACAAGTACTGCCTAAACCAGTGTTTCACATTCTCTATTTAAGCAGTTGATTATTTCTGCCTATTTCTGAACCTTTCTCCAGTCCTTCTCAAACTGCACCCTGGTTTTTAGATGAGTTCTCCCTTCTGTAAAATTCTAGTCCTGCCTACAGGTGAACTAATGTCCTTTCCTACCTTTCTGTGCAGATTTGATAACCTTACTTCTGTTCCATTACAAATCCATGAGTAAAAAATATTCAGTAATGTGAGAGAGGACAGACAGTGGACAAGTCTCCGCACGCGATTTGTAAAGTCTCTTCAACAGCTAAATTCAACTTGGTGTCTCTAGTTCCCTTACGTATGTGTCATATGAGAGTTTGTTTAAAGCCACTATCTCCTGCTTCTCCTCCGTGGGCCAGTTACTGTATCTTACTAAGATATTAAATCACTTTGGTGTGGTTTGTTCTTGACAGCTCGGTGATTGCTATTACTCAGAGCATTTTTGATAATACATCATAAAATAGACCCTTTTCCCAGTCTAAGCTCCAAGGAGAATAATTTTCTTAGGAAACAAGACATTATTTATGGGAGTTACTGTCAGTGGGAGAAAAGCAAGGAATAACAAATATGTTACAAAGCAAGTGAAGAACACCACATTTTTTTGATCATCCATTTTCACTGAGTTTTCTTTTCTGTGAGTATCTCTTTATTCTCTCCATGCAGGGATGTGCTTTGTGGATACCTCCTGTGCTCCAATATATCCAACGTGCCCAGACTTGGAGAACTTGATGGTGAAATCACATCATCAGTCTTGCAGTTTGGAAAAGTCTACAACTGCAGGTAATTGGAAATCCTGAAAACAGAATAGAGACAGTCAATATCTGTCTCGCATAGAAAAGCAGGTTTCTCATTCCTAAGTGGAGAACAACTGTTTCCATTAATATTTTTTTTCCTATTATTATTCCTGTATTTCCTATTATTATATTCCATAGCCATTATTCCAGCTCAATCTTTGTTAAGCTTCAGGAAATTGACTGAGGGAGGGTGGGAGTGCAGCTGCTTTGCAGTCCCCTCTGTGTAGTAGTTAATTTTCCCTGGAGAGACATAATGCTCTTCTCTGGCCTCCTGGTTTTACATTCTTTAATGTTTGCAAAGTACTTAATGTACTCAAAATACTTAGACGTATGCCTGCACTGCCAAAGCTAACTGGCAGCTTAATACATTGCCATATGTTAGCTGAATCCCAGTTATAGACCTGGTGTGTTCTCATAGCTTCACACAACTGTAAGATGAAATAAAGTCCTACACAAATAAACTCAGTGTTTTATCTAACACCAGCTCTTACACAGGAAAAATGGTCTTTGTTTTCACCATTACATTTGTTTGATGTAGTTATACTGTGTTTTGGTTTGCTTCACATTAGGGCCAGTGAGATTAATAAGCCATACTTGCTCTTTTCTGGTCCTGGGCATTATATAACGCAGGCAGAAATGAAGGCAGCAGCCCAGAGCTCAGTTTCTCAAGCGTTTCACAGTCCCGTCTAGAATCATAGAATCGTCTAGGTTGGAAGGGACCTTTAAGAACATCTAGTCCAACCATCAACCTAACTCCGATAAAAAAAACAAAAGAAAACCATACAACCCCCCCCACCCCCATCACTAAACCATATCTCTAAGCACTATGTCAACCCGTCTTTTAAATACCTCCAGGGATGGTGCCTCAACCACTTCCCTGGGCAGCCCATTCCAAGGCTTAATAACCCTTTCCGTGTAAAAATTTTCCCTAATATCCAATCTGAACCTCCCCTGGTGCAACTTGAGGCCATTTCCTCTTGTCCCATTGCCTGTGACTTGGGAGAAGAGACCGACCCCCCCTGGCTACACCCTCCTTTCAGGGAGTTGTAGAGGGCGAGAAGGTCTCCCCTCAGCCTCCTTTTCTCCAGGCTGAACACCCCCAGCTCCCTCAGCCTCTCCTCATAAGACTTGTGCTCCAGACCCCTCACCCGTTCCGTTGCCCTTCTCTGGACCCGCTCCAGCTCCTCAATGTCTTTTTTGTGGTGAGGGGCCCAAAACTGGACCCAGCACTCGAGGTGGGGCCTCACCAGTGCCCAGTACAGGGGGACGGTCACCTCCCGAGTCCTACTCACCACGCTATTCCTGACACAGGCCAGGATGCTGTTGGCCCGCTTGGCCACCTGGGCACACTGCTGGCTCATGTTCAGCTGAGAGTCGACCAACACCCCCAGGTCCTTTTCTGCTTAATCTGAATCTAATTATGGCATGAGTCTCTGGGATCCTTTTGGTTGTCTTGCAGTGGTGGCCATGTGAAGCTCGATGAGGAGACGGACCTGGGCTATGTGGAGAACGGGACGCCGTGTGGGCCGAACATGGTGTGCCTTGAGCATCGCTGCCTCCCCACAGAGGCCTTCAACTTCAGTACCTGCCCAGGCACCACAGACACTCAAATTTGTTCAGGACACGGTGTATGTTCTTGTAGTCTTTAATCCTTTTTTTCTGTTGTTGCTGGGTACCTGGTGTTGTGTAGTGTAGTAGCTAGACCTTTCAGAAAGCCAGCAGCATGACTCTAGATGTCTTTATACTGGGGAAGCTTTTGAAAAGGAAAGGGAGGAGAGGCACATAAGTAAACATAATGCATAGCAGTCAAGGCATCTTAAAAAATGAGTCATAGTAAGTATGTATTACTTCTACAAAAATTTTATCATTCAGTCCTTTTGCTATCACTTCTGCTAACTTGCTTGATATTTCCTCAGGCGATGCACTGGAGAATATATAGGTTTTATGAACTGAGAAACGTAGGTCTCTGTTCTTCCAGATGCTCTTTTTAATTCCCTCTTGATTGTGTCAACAGCCGAGAAGGTTCATGAGGTTCTTGGATTTTGTTCGCTGAGAGTCCCTTTGCTGTAGTGAAGAGGGCAGTGAGCTGGCTCCTGGCTGGTGTCAGCTCCTCTGCTTGGTGCACAGTGTGTGGCTTTGCTGTGGCCCTGGCTGAGTCCCCTTGTCCTTCATACAGTTTGAAAGTGTGTCCAGGTCCCTGCAGCTGAGCTGAGATCAAAGGAGTTGTTCTCTCTCAACGTCTTCTGTCTTTTACACTGCGTTAAAACTCCTTTTTTTTTAATCTGACATTAACCGCTTCATATTTTGAAAAAATAAAATCATTGAGGTTCAGTCTCCCAAAGCAATTATAAATGGCTCTATTAAATATATATTCTGTGAAAATATATTATTGTACCTAATACATGCTACATATTTATATATAAAGCATAGTAATAGATTTAATACATTTATACCTAATATATCGATTTAAATTTAATGTATATTAAATATATTTAACAAAATTTTGCAGGCAGTCAAAATCAGTGATATATGACTGTACCTATACTGTAGGTATTAATTAGGGGAATAGATTAATTTCAGGATTTTATTCTGAGCTACGCTTTTGGCTGCAGGTTTGTAGCAATGAAATAAAGTGTGTCTGTGACCGATTCTGGGGAGGAGATGACTGCAGTTCTCGCATCAAAGATGATATATTTTTTGATAAAGATGCCATCAATAAAGGTATGTTGTTACAATTTTTACCAGTAACTGGAAAAGCTTGGATTTGAGGAAGGTTCATTAAGCAAAACTAGGTCTCCTGCTCTTTCAGTTAGCGTACAACACGATGCACCATTAGCACTTGTCCCCACAGCAGAAGCACTTGGTGTCTGTGGGTGAGGTCTCAGCCCCGGGGCTGGGTGCGAGCAGTGCCGCTCACAAGCACTCAGTACACCTCTCGGGACTGGTGTCAGTGTGTCGGTTGTACCTTGCTTGTCCCAATCACCTGAGCGGCCTTATTAAGTGTATCGATCGATTAGGACAAGCAAAGAGTTACTGGGGCTTTTCATCATCTTGACGGAAAGGTAATGTTGCTTACATGATCGGGTTTTATTTGTTGAGTCAATTTTTTATTACATGGTCAGCATGCAGAATGTTGCTGTGCAAATTTTAAGCTTTTGCATTTTTTGAGTGAAAGTTTTTATTTGTCTTTATGCTTGCATACAAGAGAAAGATATACTGTGGAAAAATCAGGGTGTAAATGTTTTTCTTTATAAATCCTTGTGGGAGAACAGTTTTACCATCTTCCAGAATGTCTCTTGATTGGTTTATTCAGCTATGGAAGGGATTTGAGCAAAACCAAACAAATAGTCACTTTTATTCCAATGCAAGCAGGCGTTTGCCGTGCAAGTTATAAGGATGTAAGCTACAGTACTTCAATATTGATAGCATTATATTGGTAAACGTGGCACAACTTTCCCATGTAGCAAGTGTTCTGTTAAGGAAGTGGACACAGAAGTCAAATCTTGATTTACAAATGGTCTTTTTATGTCCATGCTATACTTCAGGATTGTATCACTGGTTACAGTTAATGTCTAGTACAAGTTGTCCAAGCAGGTTTTTGAAAGACAGTACGTTTACTGGTTTTATATATTTTTTTCTCCTAAAACCCTGTATATTTTTCCCCTTTCTTGTGTTCCAGGTGTTGTTAGCACAAATATAATAATAGGGGCTATAGCTGGCACCATTTTAGTGTTGGCTCTCGTTTTAGGAATAACTGGTTGGGGTTACAAGTAAGTAAATTGTGTTTTCTTAATATGGTTTAAAAATATGTTTATTTCCTCTGATAGCAGATTATGTTATGAAAAGAACAGTTCAAACATAATCTAAAAAATCCAAATTGGATTATATTTATACAGTGATATTTTTATAGTATTAGCATTTCTCAAGCAATTTGTACATGTGTATGTGCTTTTGGAGAGCTTGATCCAAGGGTGAAATTCACTTCTTATTTAGCTGTTTCTTTTCTTTATTTTTTGTAGATGATCAGATTATGATTTTACTGTATCTGACAAAGGAAATACAAGAATACAGTCTGATTCA